>NC_042989.1:27998165-28340684 GCF_901001165.1 Salmo trutta
CCTGGCCTTCATACACCTCCCCAAATGCTCCATGGCCCAATGCCCTGCAAACACACACCAAGCCAGACAGGTGACAAAGAGCTTCACTTCAGAGCTTCACCCCAGAGCTTCACCCCAGAGCTTCATCCCATCATGTAATGCACATTGTACCTTATAGCTCAGTGCTCAGTCAGCTGTACTGTGTGTGTGGACTACCTGAGGAGGGTGATGTTCTTGCGTGGTACTTCATTCAGCTCGCTCAGCGAAGCAGCCTTGCCAGCAAAGCAGTAGTTTGGGTTGTAATCTGTCATGATGATGGATGACCGGATCTTACTCAGCTTGTATTCTGGGCTCTGGAGACGCAGCCTAACTGCGTGCAGCTGGTTCTTCTTACGGTAGTATACTGTAGGAGAGAGAGACCAGGAAGACAGTGTTGGTTACTGTCATACAGTCCTCGGCTTCAAACTGTTGCTATACTGTACCTATCAGAGACATAACACACTATCCCTGCATCAGACACACTACCCTAATGTCTGTCTGTCCTCTAACCTCTGGCCTCTGGCCCTGGTCCAGTCAGTGACTAGCTGTGAGTCTGTGAGTTGAGGACCGAGGACTCACCCTCCGTGGAGGCGGCCCCCGATGCAGGTTGGTAGTCTGCCTGGGGGGTTGGGTAGGGGCCCTGGGGGGCGATGCGTGGTGGTGAGAGATGCCCTCTGCCGTGACGTCGAGCTGCAGGTGCAGACAGACGCGACGCTCGGGGGGAGGAGTGGGGGGGGCCGTGGACAGACTACCAACCTACTTGGGGGAGAGCTCAGGTGAAGAGACAATGTTAACTGTCTGAGGTTTGTCACCACCTGGATGGGCCCTCACCATGGGCCACAGTGGGGCTGCTTGACCATCTGGCTTTTGGGTTGAGTTGAGTTGAGTTTGTGTGTGTTATGCATGTTGTGTGTGTTATGCATGCTGTGTGTGTTATGCATGCTGTGTGTGTTATGCATGTTGTGTGTGTTATGCATGTTGTGTGTTAGGATATAGAGAAACTATATATTGATACTGTACAGTATGCCTTTTGAATTGACAGCGCTAGAGACAGGAAGCAGCTCTGATATCACTTCCTCTGAGGCTTATGGGAAAGTTCTGTGGTCTTACGCAAAGGGACTTTCACTCCACGGTGAAGCTTTGTGTTAATGACAGGTTTTATTTATTTAGCATTGGAAAAAAGTAGTTACACTTCAGTCAGTCATAGCACAGTGTGTTACAGTTAGTGCACAAGTCAAACTCTAAATATGAGGATCTCATACCGACATAGAGGGAATGTTGATATTTGGAGATATCAGTTTGTCTGACATCATCATCAAGAAAAAATTATACCATCCCACTGGGCACACACTGGTTGAACCAACGTGGAATAGATGTTGAATTGACATTCTGTCATGGTAAGACACTCCATGATTATACACTCCTTAATCAGCACTGGCAGGAAAGTAAGAGTCCTACACTGCCAGAATCGTGCAGCACAAGGTCATCAAAAAGGGAACAGTCAAAGAGGAACTTAAAATAATCCCTCACTGTCAAACATTTCTGTCCCAAAAATGAATAAGACAATCAGTCCATTTTAGGAACATGAGCACACATAAAGTACACATATAACACAGTAGCAGCATTCATTATGATATTAATCATTGATCGCTCATTGGCAAGATGAGGTTAGACACTAATATTAGTATAATAGATTATTATTCTTTCTTTCACTCCTCAATGTTTCCAAAGCAGAATAATCATAGGTACAATTTAAAAGTTAATAGCAGTCATTTCCCTAATTCCCTAATCATTCCTTTTAGCAGGCTTATTGTGCAATCATTAGCATTAAGCGGTTAAACCATGTTTCACCTTGAATTAAAATAAACCCATGTGATTATAAAACAAGTATAGAGGGTAAGAATTGATACTGGTGTGGAGATTTGTCCAATGTGCACTTTTAAGCATGACTAGATAAACAGTATATGTATGTTATTGCACATACTTGGGACCATCAATCCCAATGTGCCAGACAACTAAATTAATACTTAGCCAACCCCTTCACTCTGATAGAAACATCTTAGATTTTGTGGAAGTAAAGTGCGAGAGTGGCTAGACTGTAATCCCTTCAGCCCCTCCTAAAGTATGTGTATCACAGTTCAAATCAGTTTAGTCTCTACCAGGCTTGATATCTGGAAGAAATATAATGCCCAAGGGCTGACAAGACAAACCCATTTTTGTCAATGTGGATTTCCCAAAAGAGGATTATAAGCAACAATTCCTAAAAGGCCACCTTTTGTACTATTTTCTACAAGTATCTTCCTGACTGTTAAATGCAGTGTTGAATCATGGACTTCCACCATTCACTCACATCCAACGTCACATTTCCCTCAGAGAGAATACATTAAACCACAGCTTGTTTTAAAATGCCAAGCTCCTGCCTTTTCATGATGCTTACATTGTCAGAAAGTTCAATACAGTATCGTTGGCATGGAAAGAAACTTACAGCTCACAGACGGTGAAAGGTGGAGGGCACAGAATCAACACAGAATTGGAAGAGTCTCTTACTGAGGATGAGGCTGGCTGAGGTCAGGACGATGACTGTCACCACGATGGTTGCCACCACAGCTAGGATGAGGGACAGGGACAGCTGGCCTTCTGGAGCAAGGCCCTGATGGGCTGCTGGGGGGTCAGAGGTCAGGGTTAACAGGGAAAGATGGAGAACCACTCAGATCATAACAATGCATCAAAGACAATGGGATTACTCGAGAGGTAGTTCCTTCCATTCCATTTCTCAATTTCTCTCCTTTTATGAGTGTACCATTTCAAGAGAAACACAGTGGTAGATCTGTGAAATTCTCAAGGACAGAATTTTAAATTTAGCATATATGATCCCAAAACACATCTAGTAAATTAGGGTTTTTACTTGACTGTTACCTGTGCAGGTGACGTTGTCACTGGCCAGCACCTCCTCATTGTGACAGAGGCAGATGATGAGTTGAGTATCCTCGTCCCATTTGCAGCTCTGGGTCTGGCAGTGACCACAGCTGGGCTGCACCTTGATCTCACATTCTCCATGGCTCTCCATGGCTGAGTGGGGAGGATGACAGAGGAAGTTCACCACATGAATCTCACAAGAAGAATTCTGTAGCAGAAGCACTGGTCAACTTAGCCATATCTACGGCTAAAAAGAGAAGCTGTTTCGCAATCAGTGTTCTTTCTTTTCTTCATAACGTTGTCAAACACTGGACTTCAATTCTTAACTATGGTCAACTAAAACAAATCATGGTTTCACTGTAAAGTCGGTACTGCATGGCCATGGGTCAGTTGATCTGTTTCAGTTTGTGTCTTTTTCATGTCTGTCACTACACAGAGGACTGCTTTGTATTCTGTGCTGCATTGGCGGCACATGCATTGGACTCAAATGACATTGTCGTGCCGTAAAGAATTGAGGGGCTGTCTGTTCCTCTACATCATTGAAAAAAAGAGAAGGTTGCATGGCGCCAGGATCAACAGGATCCGCGAGGCCCTGAATTAGTTAACTAGTGTCTGAGGGGTGAGGAGCCCATCCCTTCTTCTCCCACTGAATCAGAATCAGGTGGTAGAGACACACAGACCTCTGTGTTACGGCCTGGGCTCACTCTCTGCTCTCTCCCTCCTCTCTTCTGGCCCCCAGTGACACTGATGAAGGAGGAGAAAGCCTTGCCTGCCAGCGGAAGGAGAAATATTTCCCCCATGGGATTAACAAAGGAGATGCCATCCTGACCGCCCGCTGTGATGTCATCAATCAGCGCAGCATCACCACCTTGATTTAGATGAAACACGATATCAAAGATAAATGAATGCAGAGAGATTGTAAAAGTCTATGTTTGAGCTAATAATAACAATGGTTTATTATTGCTTGCATAACATATGCTCACATTATAAATGGCAATCTTTATTTTGATCAAAGACGGTCTGGGTAGAGGGAGTATATGTGGTATATTAACGATGTTGAAAGAAATCAAATTTTTCTCAGTCTGTGCATATCTCCTCTCAGTGTGTGCCATGTTTTTCAGAGGAGCCAAACGGACCTCCAATCTTATCAGTCAATTAAGTAGAACTTTCTTCCCCAGACAAAACAAAAAGCAGGGTCTGTCATGATCTCAGTATGAGTTTAACCTGTCTCATAATTCCCAACATTCAGAGAGGGATGTTTATTCTGTCACCAAACCATGACTAGTAAATCATACCAGATAAAGGCAGAAAAGCAGTGAATGTTATCAGCCTTCCCCTTTCCTTGGGGCCAATGGAAATTCTCCAGCATAAATGTATTTGTCAGATTCATCACAGCTAGAAAAGAGCTGGAGGCTACAGAGGGAGGATCTTAAATCCTATAATAACACCCCTAGCAGTACAGTATGGCACATAGGAAAGCAGTAAATATTATTATGAGTGTGTGTTAGATTACCTCTGTATCCGCCTCCTCCTCCTCCAGCAGTGCAGGCTCCCCCTCCCCCTCCAAACCCCCCGAAGGTGGCCCAGGACAGTTTGGATAAGGCTTGGGGGCAGGAAGAACCCCCCTCTGCCCCCTCCAGGAGAGACTTCCCTGCCCACACGTGGCTGGAGGAGTCCTTCCAGCCTCCACCTCCCCCTGAAGCATACACACACACACCTCATTTAGCCATCACTCTCTCTAAACACTTCTTCCATTGATGCTTGCATAAGATGGGTCGATAAATGCTCCATAAGAACTTGCTGGTCAAGGAGGATTTACTGGGAATGTTCCATGAATCTTTTCCAAGTACATTAATACAGTACTGCCATATACACTATGTCTTTTCTTCCTTTTCAATGGTTGCATAAGTCAAAAGGCTGCAACCAAGATTATAAGCAGACCCACAGGATAACCAGGGGTCAGGGCCAGCTTCTTGATACAAACACATGCACTCCTGCCCTTTCTCTGACACGTTCTGACATGTTCTACCCCCCCCCCACCAAAAAAAATATATAGATGTACTATTGTAAAGTGGTTGTTCCACTGGATATCATAAGGTGAATGCACCAATTTGTAAGTCGCTCTGGATAAGAGCGTCTGCTAAATGACGTAAATGTAAGACGCTCAAGTAGGAGCTGAAACAGTCAGAGAAATGAAAGCCATGTGTTTTCAAGGAGCAGATAGCTAGCTCTGTGAAGAAAATCTCAGAGGGAAGGGAAAAGTGGAGGTGGTGAAGTGAGGGGGCAACCCAACCAACCTGCTGCTCCAGTCTTGCCATTGGAGCTGGAGGCCACTGTGTCATTCTCATACTGCTCCAGAGGAATCTGGTCCAGGCTGCTCTCTGGGTCCTCCAGGTAGGCCTTCCCTCCACCACCAGCCGCTATCAGTAGAGGCACCAGCACCCCACCCTCCATCTGGCAGGGGTCACAGTCAAACACAATAGCAGCTTAAAAGGTCCAATGCAGCCATTTTTATCTCAATGTCAAGTTGTTTCTGCGTAACAATTAAGTATCTTACTGTGATTATTTTCAATTAAAATGGTCAAAAAGAAACAAATAGCTTCTTAACAAAGAGCAATTTCTCAAGCAATAATTGTTCTAGGACTGTCTGGGAGTGGAAAACTGAAAACTAGCCATTATTGGCAGAGAGGATTGGAACTGTAATTTATTGCCCGGTGATGTCACTAGGCAGGCAAAAACTCCATCCCACCAAAACAGGCTGAAATTTCAGGCAGTCTTTTCAAAAAGCTCTTACAGTAGGGGGCTTTATTTTAACAAACCTAACAGTGGTAAATCTAATCGCAGGCGGTAGAGCTATAGGTTCAGGGGGGTGTCAGAAATATTTTTGCTATTGTCACTATCACAATTATCAGCACATTTGCTGGCGTTGGCGCAAGAAGGCTGGGTTTTGATGAATAAACAAGTTGTGGGTTTGTCTAGGCTTGGCCCCTCACTGGCCAATCAGAACATGCTCCATGGCGAAATATTGTATGTGGTTGCTTCAAGTTGTGTATTTATGGTCTTTTATGTACTGCCTTTGTATCAACTCCAGTTCCAATGTTAGTCCATTATAGTTTGTTAAATGGCTTACAGAAACAAAATAAAAAAATGTAGACCTATTTTTGCTAAATACATTCACCTCAACCCATTTGCAGTCCATGTTGTAAGTAATTGCACGGCTTCAATAGCATTCACACTGATATAGGGTCTAGGCCTACTGTAAATTGCATTATGGCTTAGCATTGACATGCCAAACATTGTCAATAAGCAAGATTACATGTATTATTGATAGGCCTAAAAACAGAATGAATAATTCAAATCAAATTCTAAACAAAACAACAACTTTTAATATTAAAACAATGCAGACTATGGAGGGTTTGGCGCACATCCAAACTTTTCACAGTAGCTGGACAAAGATCCTGAAGAAATATAAAGGGAGAATGCCAACTCACCATTATACTGCTCCCAAATAGGCCTAGGTTTTAAGGACATAGTCGGAACCATCTTAGAGATCAGATCGCCAGAAGTAGCATTAGAAGCACCCCCACGTACATTGTCACCATAAAACCAGGAAGGTCAATCATTCTAAGTTTGGTTGTAATAACATTTTATGAAAAACAAGCAATCAGTTTTTTTTAACAACAACAACAATAATAAATAAATAAATAAATGTCAAATGTAATGACATAAAATCTCCAGGATAAAAAAGACACACATTGCTGTTGAACCAGCCTTCGTTATAGTAGGCCTGAGGGAGGGCTTTCGGAAATTAGCACTTTGGATTATGTTTTTAAAGACACCTTAAATATTTTCAGCCGTCCAAGCGAAATTATATTAGACAGGTAAATAGCTGAAACTGGCATTAGGGCTGGAACATGCCAGTGCGGCAGTTTTTAAATGATGAAATTGCAAACTAATGTGCATTTGACACTAGCGCCGCCTTAACACCAGCCAAAAATAGAACCCTAAAAGGGCATTATCATCATTTTCACAGTATTATTCCAACCTCATAGTGTGGAAATATATATAAAACACAGGAAAATCACATTTTTGACTGCACTCAGCTTTTACAAGTACCACTCTACCCTCTGTTATAGTCCATGGTGCAACTGAGGGGCCAGTCCAGTGTTTCAAAGAGATAAAACCTCTACATTAAAGGGTTCTTGTCATACAAACCAGTTGACATAACCTCTGACCTCTACTGCTTGTAACACTACATCTGTAGATAAATACCATGATAAATAATATTTCAGAATGGCTTCAGAAGATCTTCTAAGCTCATCCATCGGTTCATATCTAACAGCTACATGTGCTTCCGATGGACACCATCATGGCTTTCATTTTGTGGAGATGAGATAAAGGCAGAGAACAGTTGACTCAAGTTAGGTTAAGAGGAGGGTCTCTTACCTTGTAGATATAGGTGGCTCCTCCGCCTCCCCCTCCTCCTCCTGCCCACTCTTCACCAGTGAACTCATCTTCTATCACCGAGGATTCCCCCAGGCAGATCTTCTGTGTCAGGGGATTTCTCTACAGAGAACATTTGAATGTGGTTAGATCAGAGAGAGAGTGGCTGCAAGTCTGAGATTTTCTTTTCATACCATCAGAAGATAAATACTTCAGGATGGCACCCAAGATAGCAGAAAGTTGAAAGGAAGTAAATGCTCACTAAAATGAATCGGACATATTTGAACAGCAGGTTATCCGGTAACACTTTTTTGGATAGTCCATCTGTAGACGCTCTATAGACTATTTACAGACTCAGTAACATGTCGACTAACTATCTACTAACCCAAACCCTAGCTCTAACCCTTATTCTAACCCTAAACTTAACCCTTACCCTAACCCTAGCCCTAAATTTAACTTTAAACCTTATCCTAACCCTTATTCTTAACCTAACTCTAAACGTAACCTTAGCAATCAGTTGCTTATCAACAGATATTCTGTTGATAGTATGGCCATCTGTAGAGCATCTACAGATGGAAAATCCGGACTATCCAAATAAAGTGTGACTGTTTATCCACCCATAATGTCACCCGAGATAACCTAACTCTCCCTTCTACAACTCACCCCTGGACAGGCATCCTCCCCCTGATGTCCCACCAGTATATACATGATGTCTCCCTTCTCAAGAGGGAAGATGGCTGAGATGAAGACCCCGTGGGAGCGCTTGTTGTGGTTCTTTGCTCCTTTGCCGCCTGCGGCTCCATAGGCAGAGATCCTGAGGATTGCACAGTAAACCATAGAAATGGAATGAATAGAAAGTGTGTCTTCATTCAAGTCAATGATGGCATAATGGGTGGACTGGCAGACATTTTGATTGCACCCATGCAAGGAATTAAAAGCAGGAAGTGTACCCTTCAATCTGTGTTGTGATTTGCTGAATCAACTACTCAAAGGACATTACAAAAAATACATTCCATTGTTTGATCCACATAAGTTAGCATCATTTGAATGAGCATTCTACATGACCATGGCAATCCAGCATCAGTTGATAGACCATTCCAAAATACAATGGAAATTATTGCATCACAATACCAGGCAGCAATTGTGAGCGTACCTACGAGTTTACCAGATTGCCATGGTTAGAGCTTCCAAGCCCATTCTATTAATTATATTTCTATGCAGTAAACTATGGTGGCAAAATTAAACTTTGTTATGCTCATGCGCTGTATGAGCCGTAAAACCTGTACATTTCCACTGGCTGTTTCTCTCACGTAAGAAGAAGCCAGTGTTTTCCTCTTGTTTCTGAGCAACTTGATCACTCGACCAAAGACAAAGAGTGTGTGTGTGTATAGATGGAGTTTCCAAATGGGAGCCAAGAGCAGCAGGGGAGAACCCTGTCTGCCAAACCCACAGACTGGACCCGGTGAAGGTAATGGTGGATAAGTGGGGCAGGAACATTCGGGGACAGGTACCACTCTGGCACAAGGTAGCAGACATTCCCTTGAAAGGCACATTAAGTAAAATTTTGTTAGCAGAATGTAGAAAGAAGTTACAGGACTCAGTGATAAACCAAGAAAGGCAAGGCAAGTAGAATAGAATATCCACTGCACCAGCACCCGCCCTGGTTGTCCAACAACGGCCTGCTCAGCCGCCTCTCCCGCCGCAGCTCTACCCCCAACAAGACCTGATAGGACCGTCAGACCCCTCAGAGGCAGCCCCAGAGCAGTAGGAACCATTCTACACACCACCTACAATGAGTCCGTTTCACTGGAAGACTACAGGCATAGATTGGAGAACTGCTTCCGCAAACACAGTGGCATCAGACCAGCAACCGATGACTACAACAGCCTCGACACCAGCGTTCCTTGCTGAAAAAGGCCACAAAGTTTCTAAGAAAAAAAAGCTGGAGCTTGTGTCTTAATCTGTTAAGTATCTAGGACATGATATTACACCAAATGGTGTCTCAATCCGTTAAGTATCTAGGACATGATATTACACTTTGGCAGGAAATTGGCTCCAGAGCGTGTGGCTGTAATTCTATCTGTACCACAGCCAGTTACAAAAAGACATATGTTGACACTCACAGGAATGGCAGGCTATTGCAGAGCCTGGCTGCCTGAATATGCTGAGGTTGTACAGCCACTCTCTGACCACAAGGTGGCGATGAATGACAAGATACAGTGGAATGCAGGGGGACTCAAGGAGAACCATTCGTGGCTTATGCAGTGACTACGGCTGCCACTACTCTAGAGAGTGCTAAATTACCACCACATCTGTCAGCCCAAGCTGCAGAATTGTTTGCGCTCACTAGAGCATGCATTTTGGCTTTGGAATTGAATTTAAGGGAACCAAATTTAATAAAAAATATGTCTGGATTTAGTTAACTGATTGATCTAAGAGTTGACTGCTGGTAAGAAATGTAACTGTTAAAACTTCTTATGGCTTGAATCCCGTTAGTGGGATCGATATGACAACAGCCAGTGAAAGTGCCCAGCGGCAAATTCAAAACAACAAAACTCTCATAATTAAAATTTCTCAAAACACACAAGTATTATACACAATTTTAAAGATAAGATTCTCCTTAATCTAAACACAGTGTCCGATTTCAAAAAGCCTTTATGGCAAAAGCAAAACATTAGATTATGTTAGGACAGCACCTAAACAAGAACGACTACACAGCCATTTTCCAAGCAAGCAGAGGAATCACTAAAACCAGAATGTCAGCTAAAATGACTTACTAACCTTTGATGATCTTCATCAGATGACACTCCCAGGACTCAATGTTACACAATACATGTATGTTTTGTTCAATAAAGTTCATATTTATATCCATAAACCCCATTTTACATTGGTGCGTGATGTTCAGAAAATGTATTCCCACCAAAACTTCCGGTGAATGAGCACATCAATTTACAAAAATACTCATCATAAACGTTGATAAAATTTACAACAGTTATTGAAAGAATTATAGATATACTACTCCTTAATGCAACCGCTGTGTCAGATTTTAAAATAGCTTTTCGGCGAAAGCACATTTGTCAATATTCTGAGTACAGAGCTCAACCATCAAAGCAAGCTATACAGATATCAGCAAAGTTCTGGAGTCAACTAAACTCAGAATTAGTATTATAAATATTCTCTTACCTTTGCTGATCTTGGTCGGAATGCACTACCAGAACTCCTACTTCCACAAGAACTGTTATTTTTGTTCGAAATACTCCATATTTATGTCCAAATACCTCCGTTTTGTTCGTGCGTACAGATCACTATCCAAAGGCATAACGCGTGAGCGTAAAATAAGAGACAAAAAGTCAAATAGTTCCATTACCGTTCGTAGAAACATGTCAAACGATGTTTACATTCAATCGTTAGGGTCTTTTTAACATAAAACGTTGATAATATTCCAACCGGACAATAGCGTATTCATTACAGAAGAAAAAGAAGGAGCGGCGCGCCAAACGTGCCTGCGCAGTAAACAACTCACTGGTCCCAGGCAGTCCACTGATAGACTGTGCTCCTATTCTCTGCCAAGTAATAGGAGATGTTTGAAACAAGTTTCTAAAGGCTGTTGATAGCCAATGGAAGCCTTAGGAAGTGCAAAATGACCCCACAGACACTGTAGTTTGAACAGGGATTAGATAGAAGAACAACAAATCACTTCCTGGTTGGATTTTTTCTCAGGTTTTTGCCTGCCATATGAGTTCTGTTATACTCACAGACATCATTCAAACAGTTTTAGAAACTTCAGTGTTTTCTATCCAAATCTACTAATACTATGCATTTACTCTGGGCACGTCAGTCATCCAAGCGACTCAATACTGCCACCATCCATAAGAAGTTAAAGAACTAAACAAATAAGGAGGGCTATCCCATGAATTAATGTGTGGACGCACACAATAACAGAATGATTGTGAATAAACGATTGCATAATGATGAACTGTTTGAACTGTTTAACAAATTTTTCTTGAGGACAGGTTGAATACCCGTCAAGTACAGCGCTGGAATGGTAAGTTACTATTCTCTGTGTTACACTTAACAATGCTCTGAAGTCTATTTTCCCCAGAATTGAAGCAGCTTTGCCTGAACCAAATGGAGGACAGCTCCACAAACTTCAACCAGGTGATTGGTTGGTCATCAAGGACCTCCGCAGAAAGATTTGGCACCAACAGCGCCGGACTGGTCCATTCCAGGTGCCCCACAACTCAGACGAAGATGTACCAGCCGATAAATCATCGTAGGCAACCCGAGTAGCCATGGAAAGACCAGGACCGGACTCTGCGCATAATATTTGTTGCTTTCATGGTCAGTCTTCTCATTGCAGCTGTTGTCTGGGCCCTGGGAGAAGTGGCCACAATGCAACTGAAGAGTACCAGCACAGTTTCCGGACTATTAAGTGCACCTGAATATAAGCCGCACCCACTGAATTAAAAAAAAAATATTATTTTGAACATAAATAAGCCGCACATGTCTATAAGCCACAGCTGCCTACCGGTACATTGAAACAAATGAACTTTACACAGGCTTTAACCTGTTGGGGGTAGGGGGCAGTATTTACACGGCCGGATAAAAAACGTACCCGATTTAATCTGGTTACTACTCCTGCCCAGTAACTAGAATATGCATATAATTATTGTCTTTGGATAGAAAACACCCTAAAGTTTCTAAAACTGTTTGAATGGTGTCTGTGAGTATAACAGAACTCATATGGCAGGCAAAAACCTGAGAAGGTTTCATGCAGGAAGTGGCCTGTCTGACAAGGAGTCGTTATTCTTGTCTCTGTTTATTGAAGAGTGGGGATCTTAGCTGTAACGTGACACTTCCTACGGCTTCCATAGGCTCTCAGAGCCCGGGAAAAAGTTGAACGATGACGAGGCAGCCTCAGGCTGAAACACATTATCGCCTTTGCCAAGTGGCCGATCAGAGGACAATGGAATTAGGCGCGTGCCCGATTCAACCCCGTGCTGTATTTTCTTTCGCCTGTTTACCTAATTGCAGATTCCCGGTCGGAATATTATCGCTTTTTTACGAGAAAAATGGCATAAAAATTGATTTTAAACAGCGGTTCACATGCTTAGAAGTACGGTAATGAAATATTTAGAAATCTTTTGTCACGAAATGTTCCGTGCGCATGACCGTTATTTACCATTGGGATAGTTTCTTGAACGCGCGAACAAAATGCCGCTGATGGAACATAACTATGGATTATTTTGGACCAAACCTACATTTGTTATTGAAGTAGAAGTCCTGGGAGTGCATTCTGACGAAGAACAGGAAAGGTAATCAAACTTTTATTGTATAACATAATGTCCTAGGTGTGTCATCTGATGAAGATCATCAAAGGTTAGTGCTGCATTTAGCTGTCTTCTGGGTTTTTGTGACATTATATGCTAGCTTGAAAAATGGGTGTCTGATTATTTCTGGCTGGGTACTCTGCTGACATAATCTAATGTTTTGCTTTCGTTGTAAAGCCTTTTTGAAATCGGACAGTGTGGTTAGATTAACGAGAGTCTTGTCTTTAAATAGCTGTAAAATAGTCATATGTTTGAGAAATTGAAGTAATAGCATTTCTAAGGTATTTGAAAATCGCGCCACAGGATTCAACTGGCTGTTACGTAGGTGGGACGAATTCGTCCCGCCTGCCCTAGAGAGGTTAACGAAACACGGCTTGTGACAAAAAATAAATTTGCAGTAAGCTTTGTCTTTTTGCACTGAGTCAATTCCTCATGCTGCTGTTTCCAACGTCTTATCATCGACTCATTAAGACCAAGGTCCCATGCAGCAGCTCTATTTCCTTTTCCAACAGCCAGATAAATCGCCTTCAACTTGAAAGCTGCATTTCTCCGTGTCTTTGCCATGATGAGGGTGACAAAATGACTACCGTAATCAAATGATGGGAAGTTTGAGAAAGCTCGATTTAATCTAAACAGTAAACAAAAAAGTTGTTTGACCTTAACCCGTTCGGCAATTTCATTGGTCTAATGAAAGCTTCATGCCGCCAAAAAACTGAGCACGTCACAGAATGTGTTTTTTTTTTTGAAAAAAAATGTGAAAGCGGGAAAAATCCATATATTAGCCATTGTTTAAGCCGCGAGGTTCAAAGCCTGGGAAAAAAGTTGCGGCTTATTGTCCGGAATTTACGGTACTAGTGTAAGAAAGCCCTCTCCTACAATGTTTAATATTCTACTTGCTTGAAGTTTTGCTTAGAATATGACATTATTGGCTTATATTATGAATTATTACTTACATGCTTACTTGTAATTTTGTATTAGGTTGGCATTAGTCTCAAAAGGGAGGAATGTGGAGGCAAAATTACAAACTTTGTTAAAACCTGTACATTTCCACAGTCTGTTTCTCTCATGTAAGAAGAAGCCAGTGTTTTCCCTCTTGTTTCTGAGCAACTTGGTCACGCGGCCAAAGAGCATCAGAGTGAGTGACCACTGTTTTTGGTCCATCCTGTTCTTTTCGTATCTTTCAAAGGCACAGCTGTGTGGAGACATGAAGAGAACAGATGCTAGCATGAGCTGCAGTGAGAATTCTATCAGCAGAAAGGAGTAACACAACTGGTGTTATCACTTGTTTGTCCACAATGTTTCCACCATGATCTCACACACCTGCTAAACTGCCATGTAGACAGAGGTTGTATTTTTCTATAAAGGCTGAGACCCAACTATTGTTTGTTGGGCTCTTAACTCTGCACTGTTGTTGAGTGGATTGTTAATCAGCTCCAGATTTTCAAATCTTATAATAAAAAGTTGTTGTTTTGAAGAATCTTCAGTCTCTCTTCCATTTGATTAGAATTTCCACGACAAAAGCAAATGAGGAGACCACTGAAGGCCATGTTTGGTGTCACGCCCAGTTCTGATTCACCTGTCCTTGTGATTGTCTCCACCCCCTCCAGGTGTCGCTGATTTTCCCCAGTGTATTTATCCCTGTGTTTCCTGTCTCTCAGTGCCAGTTTGTCTTGCATGTTTTCAAGTCAACCAGCATTTTTCCCGTTCTCCTGCTTTTTGCTATTCTCCTTTTTCTAGTCCTCCCAGTTTTGACCCTTGCCTGTTTCTGGACTCTGTACCCGCCTGCCTGACCATTCTGCCTGCCTTGACCATGAGCCTGTCTGCCACTCTGTACCTCCTGGACTCTGATCTGGTTTTGACCTTTTGCCTGTCCATGACCATTCTCTTGCCTACTCCTGGATGAATAAACATTGTAAGACTCCAACCATCTGCCTCCTGTGTCTGCATCTGGGTCTCGCCTTGTGTCATGATAGTTTGGTGCTTGGGTCACTGTATAAGAATGGCTACTCAACTGATAGATGGAGTGAACATTGCAGAAAGGAGGCAAAAAGATCAAGCCGGTTTTGGTCTCCATAGTGGATCAGACGTTTCACAGCACCTTGAATCAGGCTGTAACAGTGGAAAAGTTAAGGTTGTGCCTGACAGAGGAACACTAACTTGTATCATCAGCTCAAATCATGGTTAATATTGGCATACCAGCGGCAAGAAAAAGTATGTGAATCCTTTGGAATTACATGGATTTGTAAATAAATTGGTCATCACATTTGATCTGATCTTCATCTATGTCACAACAATAGACAAAGATAGTGTGCTTAAAGTAAAAACACACATTTTTGTATTTTTCTTGTCTATATTGAATACATAATTTAAACATTCACAGTGAAGGTTGAAAAAAGTATGTGAACCACCGAGGCTAATGACTTCTCCAAAAGCTAATTTGAGTCAGGAGTCCAATCAATGAGACAAGATTGGAGATGTTGGTTAGAGCTGCCTTGCCCTACAAAAAAACTCACAAAATTTGAGTTTGCTATTCACAAGAAGCATTGCCTGATGTGAACCATGCCTCGAACAAAAGGGATCTCAAAAGACCTAAGATTAAGATTTGTTGACTTGCATAAAGCTGGAAAGGGTTACAAAAGTATCTCTAAAAGCCTTGAGTCTTACCATCAGTCCATGGTAAGACAAATTGTCCATAAATGGAGAAAGTTCAGCACTGTGGCTACTCTCCTTAGGAGTAGCCATCCTGCAAAGATGACTGCAAGAGCACAGCGCAGAATGCTCAATGAGGTTAAGAAGAATCGTAGAGTGTTAGTTAAAGACTTACAGAAATCTCTGGAACATGCTAACATCTCTGTTGACGAGTCTACGATGCGTAAAACACCAAACAACAATGGTGTTCATGGGAGGACACCACGGCACCAGAGAGATCTTAAATTATTAGAGGGACTATGTCATAAACCCTCAAAGTTCCAGAAAGGGGTGAAGATGGCAGTCATATTGGTGTCTAAATGGAATTAATGGCAGCCATAACCAGACTAATTGGAATTAATAGCAGTAGGGGCATAATCCTGATTTTACTTATGCAAATAAATAAAAACAAAGGCATGTGAAATATCAGAAATGTTGTAATATAATTATTACCAACCTTAAATTTTGTAATATAATCATAAATCCTGTTTATACAGGTTTTATACCAATTTTCTGTATAAATAGCCTGGTTCCCGAGCGGCACAGCAGTCTAAGGCACTGCATCTCAGTGCAAGAGGCGTCACTATAATACCTGGTTCGAATCCAGGTATCACATCCTGCTGTGATTGGGAGTCCCATAGGGTGGCGCACAATTGGCCCAGTGTCGTCGGGGTTTGTAAACAGAGCATGAATGTCTAAACATTTTTGGGGGTGAAAGCTTAGAGTGATTTCTACTGATTTCAGCCAGTATATGGCTGTGGACTACCTGCATTGTTTGAAAGGAATGTTGGCATATTGCCAGTTAATTTGAAACATTTATGGAATCATTCCCCTAAAACTGTTTTGCTAGCTAGCTAACAGATTTACAGTGTAGATAAATTCTCCAAATTAATTATTTAACACAATATCTTATCACTTGACTGGTAAACCATGGTTGACCAATTTCCTGACCCAATTGGCTGACCTTTATCCCATCTTAAGAAGGTTCATGTCCATTCTAGTATTCTAATTCCTAATTCTATGGGGGCAATAGCCCCTGGGCACCCAGCCTTGTTGGGGATACGGCGGTGTGTGGTAAGCCAGTGCTTTTAAAATCTAGTGTTGTAATAAGGCCGCGTGACTAGGACAGCAAATCAAATAAATGAGTTCAAAGCCTTGGTTTGGCAGGGGCCAGAATAGGGAGAGAGAGTGAGCAGAGGTAGACTAATCTAAGTCTCTATCCGGTGAGTCATGCTTCTCACACTGCCCGTCTCACTTTCACACACACACACACAGCGCAGGCAGGCAGTGGCTAAGCCCACGTCATACTCTTCCTCCCCTAACTTGGATGATGTGAAAATCAATCTTGATACTGCAGAGACTTGCCTATATTGATCGGTCTAGCAGATCCGTGACACTAAGTAGTATTTAACCTGTATTTAATCAGTTGACTGATTTTTCAGGTTGTGCTGCTTCCTGCCAGCTGTCAATACTGATGTACAGATGCAATCATTGGTCAAGGGGCTTGTTTCAAGCATCTTCTGCGCCACAGAAGGGGCAGACGGAGCGGTCTTCTGGTCAGGCTCCGTAGACGGGTACATCGCTCACCGCTCACGAGTATACTACTCGCTAATGTCCAGTCTCTTGACAACAAGGTAGACGAAATTCAAGCAAGGGTTGCCTTCCAGAGAGACATCAGAGATGGTAACATTCTCTGTTTCACAAAAACATGGCTCACTCGGGATATGTTAGAGTCAGTAAAGCCAATCGGTTTCTTCACGCATCGCGCCGACAGAAACAAACATCTTTCTGGTAAGAAGAAGGGCGGGGGTGTATGCCTTATGATTAACGAGTCGTGGTGTGATCATTATAACATACAGGAACTCAAGTCCTTTTGTTCACCTGACCTAGAATTCCTTACGATCAAATGCCAACCGCATTATCTACCAAGATAATTATCTTTGATTATAATCACAGCCGTGTATATCCCCCCCCCAAGCAGACACCTCGACGGCCCTGAAAGAACTTCATTGGACTCTATGTAAATTGGAAACCACATATCCTGAGGCTGCATTTATTGTAGCTGGGGATTTTAACAAAGCTAATCTGAAAACAAGGGTCCCTAAATTTTATCAGCAAATCGAATGCGTGACCCAGGCTGGCAGCATTCTGGATCATTGCTACTCTAACTTCCGTGACGCATACAACGCCCTTCCTCGCCCTCCTTTCGGCAAATTTGACCACGGTTCCATTTTGTCGCTCCCAGCCTATAGACAGAAACTAAAATAAGAAACGCCCGTGCTCAGGTCTGTTCAACGCTGGTCCGACCAATCGGATTCCACGCTTCAAGATTGCTTTGATCATGAGGACTGGGATATGTTCCGGATAGCCTCGGACAACAACATTGATGTATACGCTGATTCGGTGAGCGAGTTTATTAGCAAGTGCATTGGTGATGTTGTACCCACGGTGACTATTAAAACCTTCCCCAACCAGAAACCGTGGATTTATGGCAGCATTCGCGCAAAACTGAAAGTGCGAATCACTGCTTTTAATCATGGCAAGGCGACCGGAAACATGACCGAATACAAACAGTGTAGCTATTCCCTCCGCAAGGCAATCAAACAAGCTAAGCGTCAGCATAGAGACAAAGTAGAGTCGCAATTCAACGGCTCAGACACAAGACGTATGTGACAGGATCTACAGTCCATCATGGATTACAAAAAGAAAACATGCCCCGTTAACTAGACTGTCTTGCTCCCAGAAAAATTATACAACTTCTTTGCACGCGTCGAGGACAATACAGTGCCACTGACACGGCCCGCTACTAAAACCTGCTGGCTCTCCTTCACCGCGGCCAACGTGAGTTAAACATTTAAACGTGTTAACCCTCGCAAGGCTGCCGGCCCAGACGGCATCCCTAGCCGCGTCCTCAGAGCATGCACAGACCAGCTGGCTGGTGTGTTTACGGACATATTCAATCAATCCCTATCCCAGTCTGCTGTTCCCACATGCTTCAAGAGGGCCACCATTGTTCCTGTTGCCAAGAAAGCTAAGGTAACTGAGCTAAACAATTATTGCCCTGTAGCACTTACTTCCATCATCATGAAGTGCTTTGAGAGACTAGTCAAGGATCATATCACCTCCACCCTACCTGACACCCTAGACCCACTCCAATTTGCTTACTGCCCCAATAGGTCTACAGATGACACAATCACAATCACATTGCACACTGCCCTAACCCATCTGGACAAGAGGAATACCTATGTAAGAAAGCTGTTAATCGATTACAGCTCAGCATTTAACACCATAGTACCCTCCAAACTCGTCATTAAGCTCGAGACCCTGGGTCTCAACCCTGCCCTGTGCAACTGGGTCCTGGACTTTCTGACGGGCCGCCCCCAGGTGGTGAGGGTAGGAAACAACATCTCCACCCCGCTGATCCTCAACACTGGGGTCCCACAAGGGTGTGTTCTCAGCCCTCTCCTGTAGAGGTCGGCCGATTAATCGGAATGGCCGATTAATTAGGGCCGATTTCAAGTTTTCATAACAATCGGTAATCGGTATTTTTGGCCACCGATTTGCCGATTTTTTTTTTTTTACACCTTTATTTAACTAGGCAAGTCAGATTAAAAACACATTCTTATTTACAATGACGGCCTAGAAACGGGGGTTAACTGCCTTGTTCAGGGGGGATTCGTTTTTTGCCACCTTCGGTTACCAGTCCAACGCTCTAACCACCTGCCTTACATTGCACTCCACAAGGATTAACAGGCTGACTACCTGTAACGCGAGGGCAGCAAGAAGCAAAGGTAAGTTGCTAGCTAGCATTAGACTAATAAAAAACTATCAATCTTAACATAATCACTAGTTAACTACACATGGTTGATGATATAACTAGTTTATCTAACGTGTCCTGCGTTGCATATGATCGATGCGGTGCCTGTTAATTTTCATTGAATCACAGCCTACTTCGACAAACGGGTGTTGATTTAACAAGCGCATTTGCGAAAAAAGTATTGTCGTTGCACCAATGTACCTAACCATAAGCATCAATGTCTAACAGGAATATTTAGACTTAGTCACCCGTTAGATAAAATACGGAACGGTTCCATATGTCACTGAAAGAAAAAAACTTTTGTTTTCGAGATGATAGTTTCCAGATTTGACCATATTAATGACCCAAGGCTCGTATTTCTGTGTGTTTATTATATTATAATTAAGTCTATGATTTGATAGAGCAGTCTGACTGAGCGGTGGTAGGCAGCAGCAGGCTCGTAAGCATTCATTCAAACAGCCCTTCGCTGTGCTTCAAGCATTGCGCTGTTTATGACTTCAACCTGGGTGGGTATAATTTGTGGAACGTTCCAACAGGAATCTATTCCAAAAACTTTGTAAATAACAAGGTTTCCGATGTGAAATGGCTAGCTAGTTAGCCGGGTGCACGCTAATAGCGTTTCAAACGTCACTCGCTCTGAGACTTGGAGTAGTTTTTTCCCTTGCTCTGCATGGGTAACGCTGCTTCGAGGGTGGCTGTTGTCGATGTGTTCCTGGTTTGAGCCCAGGTAGGAGCGAGGAGAGGGACGAAAGCTATACTGTTACACTGGCAATACTAAAGTGCCTATAAGAACATCCAATAGTCAAAGGTATATGAAATACAAATCGTATAGAGAGAAATAGTCCTATAATTCCTATAATAACTACAACCTAAAACTTCTTACCTGGGAATATTGAAGACTCATGTTAAAAAGGAACCACTAGCTTTCATATGTTCCCATGTTCTGAGCAAGGCATTTAAACATTAGCTTTCTTACATGGCACATATTGCACTTTTACTTTCTTCTCCAACACTTTGTATTGCATTATTTAAACCAAATTAAACATGTTTCATTATTTATTTGAGGCTAAATTGATTTTATTGATGTATTATATTAAGTTAAAATAAGTGTTCATTCAGTATTGTTGTAATTGTCATTATATAAAAAATATATATAATCGGCCGATTAATCGGCAGCGGCGCTCTTGACCCTCCAATAATCGGTATCGGCGGCGAAAAATCATAATCGGTCGACCTCTACTCTCCTGTACTTCCTGTTCACCGCCAACACAATCATCAAGTTTGCAGACAACAATACAGTGGTAAGCTTGATTACCAACAACGACGAGGCGGTCTACAGGGAGGTGGTGAGGGCCCTCGGAGTGTGGTGTCAGGAAAATAACCTCACACTCAACGTCAACAAAACAAAGGAGATGATCGTGGACAGGAAACAGCAGAGGGAGCACCCCCCTATCCACATCGACGGGACAATTGTGGAGAAGGTGTAAAGTTTAATTTCCTCGGGGTACACATCACGGGCAAACTGAAATGGTCCACCCACACAGACAGCGTGGGGAAGAAGGCGCAACAGTGCTTCTTCAACCTCAGGAGGCTGAAGAAATTTGGCTTCTCACAGAAAACACTCAAACTTTTACAGACGCACAATCAAAAGCATCCTGTCGGGCTGTATCACCGCCTGGTATGGTAACTGCTCTGCCCACAACCGTAAGGCTCTCCAGAGGGTAGTGAGGTCTGCACAACGCATCACTGGCGGCAAACTACCTGCCCTCCAGGACACCTACAACACCCGATGTCACAGGAAAGCCAAAAACAACCACCCGAGCCACTGCCTGTTCACCCCGCTAACATCCAGAAGGCGAGGTCAGTACAGGTGCATCAAAGCTGGGACCGAGAGACTGAAAAACAGCTTCTACCTCAAGGCCATCAGACTGTTAAACAGCCATCACTAACATTGAGTGGCTGCTGCCAACATACTGTCTCAATCTCTAGCCACTTTAATAATAAAAAATTGGATGTAATAAATGTATCACTAGTCACTTTAAACAATGCAATTTTATATAATCTTTACATACCCTACATTACTCATCTCATATGTATATACTGTACTCTATACCATCTACTATGCCGAACGGCCATCGCTCATTCATATATTTATATGTACATATTCATTCCTTTACAATTGTGTGTATAAGGCAGTTGTTGTGAAATTGTTAGATTACTTGTTAGATATTACTGCACGGTCGGAACTAGAAGAACAAGCATTTTGCTACACTCGCATTAACATCTGCTAACCATGTGTATGTGAACAATAAAATTTGATTTGGTTTAGTCTAGTGCAAAAGTGCTCCGATTGCAAAAACAGTTGTTGTCTGTAGCGTTCATGTTTCTACAACATTAGAAGAACATATCAAAACTTGCACCCACATGTATCTGTTGGTGGCTGGTACCTTCCAGGTCTGCACTCCTTTGAACGGGCCGTCCTTACCAACAGTGACATTGAAGTTGGTGTTGCGGTACGCGCTGTCACACTGGGCCTGGGTGGGGCCTCGGGGGCCACTGGCCCCACAGGAAGTGAACCACCAGGTCATCAGGGACACCTCTGAAGAGAGGAGACAAACGTCAGTCAACAAACAAACTCCCCGTGTTGCACAGAAAGACAGACAGACAAACAGACATATGGTAGAACAGCTGCTGAGGAAATCAAAGGAAATTACATTAATGGAAGCACCTTGTTTATTATGAAAAATGGCCAGGAAAAACCACTGTGAAAATCGAACCGCAAAGGCCATTGGTATTAGAAATGCTAAATATATGCCATTGGAACAGCTGGTAGTGTACCTGAGGCAGAGGGCTCTGGGAGGGGGCTGAGGAAATCTTGCTCACTGATGGAGTCCATTTCATGGAAGAATCTGTGTCCGAGCAGCAGGGAGTTGAGATCTGAGAGGGAGAGAGACAGACACATTAATCGCTACAAAACATTCTCTTTCATACATTTTCCATGAATCATGGTCAATTCAAAGACAGAGACAGAGATAGAATTTAGAGTGTACATTTGGTTTTGGGAGCAGCTTAAGGTCCAAAGCTAAGTAGATAAAAAGGCATACACTAAGAAAAAAGGTTATATCTAGAGCCTAAAAGGGTTCTTTGGCTGTCCCCATAGGAGAACCCTTTGAAGAACCCTTTTTGGTTCCAGGTAGAACCCTTTTGGTTCCAGGTAGAATCATTTTGGGTTCCATGTAGAACCCTTTCCAAAGGGTTCTGCCTGGAACCAAAAATGGTTCTGCCTGGAACCAAAAAGTGTTCTCATATGGGGACAGTCGAAAAACCCTTTCTAAGCATGTATGAGCTGCAGGGTGCCGATTGGACTTGGGGTGAGAGACAGACAGACAGAGACAGAGACAGACAGACTTATGGAAAAAGTGGAGAAAGACGAAGGGCTTTAGGTGATAAGTAATAATGATGAGGGATGACATCGTGAAAGTGTTAGCAGGAGACAAGATAAGGGTGGTTATGATTTAGTAGCTGCAACTAGATGTGGAATTCTGGAGGGTCTGGAGATGTGCTCCAGTAAAGCGTAATAGGGACGATAAATCTGCATGCTGATCATATCCCGCCCAATTGGCGGCTGTCTGGCGTCGCCAACTTGCATGCCTTGCATGAAACCGGGAATACCTCTGCAAGCCCCCCTCCTCCCTTCCTTCCAATATTTACCCAACCGCATCTGGGTACAATGCCTATCAAATAAAACTAATGTTGGCAGGCTTCCCCCCAAATGTCTGACCAAAAAGCTTTATGGTAGATAACAATGGATGGAGCGAAGAAGATCTGTGTTCCAGTGTGACAATAACGTATATGACACAGGAACCTGCTGATTTTATTGTCAGATTGCGGATTCAATCCCAGGGAGAAGTATTCTACGGTCGGTTTCCCCCGTTCAGAAGCAATCAGGCAGTGTGTTGTCTTCCAGGTGAGCTCTCCAGCCGATTTGGAGATGGCGGTTAGCTGACGCATCTGTGTGCATCATGCTTCGGTTAAGACTTCTCTTTCTTTGACTCTTCCTCAATAGCTCTATTGCTTCCAGTCTTAAGGCATGCTCTATTAACGATCTCATTTGCAACTTCATGTGGGTTAGGGGGGGGGGGGTCAGCAGTTGTCATGGGGTGTTGCTCTCCACTGAATGTTACTGTGTCCCAACTATAATCTATTCAGTCATGGCATCACTCAGGTGAATGCCGTAATTCAGTGATATAGGCCATGTGAACTTATAGCCATCATCTAGTGGTCCTTTAAGGAATCTATTTCAAATCAAATCGTATTTGTCTCATGCGCCAAATACAACAGGTGTAGACCTTACAGTGAAATGCTTACTTACAAGCCCTTAATTAACCAACAATACAGTTAAGAAAAATACAACTACAAAAAATAAATAAAGTAACAAATAATTAAAGAGCAGCAGTAAAATAACAATAGCGGGGCTATACACAGGGTAAACCGGTACAGAGTCAATGTGCAGGGGGCACCGGTTAGTCGGTTAGTCGAGGTAATTGAGGTAATATATACATATGGTAGAGTTATTAAAGTGACTTAAGCATAGATAATAACAGACAGTCGCAGCAGCGTAAAAGAGGGGGGGGGGGGGGGCAATGCAAGTAGTCGAGGTAGCCATTTGATTAAATGTTCAGGAGTCTTATGGCTTGGGGGTAGAAGCTGTTTAGAAGCCTCTTGGACCTAGACTTGGTGCTCTGGTACCGCTTGCCGTGCGGTAGCAGAGAGAGCAGTCTATGACTAGGGTGGCTGTAGTCTTTGACAATTATTTGGGCCTTCCTCTGACACCGCCTGGTGTAGAGGTCCTGGATGGCAGGAAGCTTGGCCCCAGTGATGTACTGGGCCATACACACTACCCTCTGCAGTGCCTTGCGGTCGGAGGCCGAGCAGCTGCCATACCAGGCAGTGATGCATCCAATCAGGATGCTCTTGATGGTGCAGCTGTAGAACCTTTTGAGGATCTGATGACCCATGCCAAATCTTTTCAGTCTCCTGAAGGGGAATAGGTTTTGTCGTGCCCTCTTCACTAATGTCTTGGTGTGCTTGGACCATGTTAGTTTGTTGGTGATGTGGACACCAAGGAACTTGAAGCTCTCAACCTGCTCCACTACAGCCCCATCGATGAGAATGGGGGCATGCTCGGTCCTCCTTTTCCTGTAGTCTAATATCATTTCCTTAGTCTTGATCACGTTGAGGGAATTAGTTGTATCTCTATGAAAGAGACCCCTTTATAATTTTATTTATATACTGTATGTTTTTTATTTTTTCCCATTTTCTCCCCAATTTTGTGATATCTAATTTGTAGTTATGACCTTGTCTCGTTGCTGCAACTCCCCAACGGTCTCGGGAGAGGGGAAGGTCGAGACATGAATCCTTAAAACATGACCCGCCAAGCCGTGCTGCTTCTTAACACACTGCTCGGTTAACATAGGCAAATTGCAGTTGGCCCAGAACAGAGCAGCACGTCTGACCCTTAAATGTACACGGAGGGCTAATATCAACAACATGCATAACAATCTCTCTTGGCTGAAAGTAGTGGAAATATTGACTTCATCTCTACTGGTCTATTTGAGAGGTATTGACGTGTTTTAAAGTACTGAGCTGTCTGTTTAACCGGTTAACACACAGCTCAGACACTCATACATACCCAACAAGACAAGCCACCAGAAAGGTCTCTACACAGTCCCCAAGTCCAGAATAGAGGCTAGGAAACACACAGTACTATTTAGAGCCATAAGTACATGGAACTCTTCCACCTCTGGTAACTCAAGCTAGCAGTAAAATCAGATAAAAAAAACAGATAATACAACAACTCAAGGCACAACGCGGACTGTGAAGAGACACAGTCTAAAAGATCAACTCTACACACACCCACACATTATTCTTAGTAATGTGATGTAGTATTGTAATATTGTAATGTAATAACAGAGCAATGTACATTTGTAAAATGCATTGTATGAAACAATGTTTTATGTCTGTTTAGACCAGGAAGAGTAGCTGCTGCCTTGGCAACAGCTAATGGGGATCCTAATAAAATACTTAAACACAAACCTGGAAGTCAGCCATATCAATGTGTTGGAGGAAACACCATCTGACTGGCAATGCTAGAGCGCAATGAGCCAAGGAAAGCCTTGCCAGCCAAACCCTCCCCTAACCCAAACGGTGCTGTGCCAATTGTGCGCCATCCTTCGGGGCTCCCGGTCACAGCCAGCTGTGACAGAGTCAGGGATCGAACCCCAGGCTGTAGTGACGCCTCAGCCCTGCGATGCAGTGCCTTAGACTGCTGTGCTACTCAGGAGGCCGAAAGAGGCCCCTCTCAATCAGTAAATGTAATCTTAAAATATTTAGGGAGTTTTACCTGAGAAATTATTCAATGATGTGTTTGGAGCCCTCCAAATAGTCGCTCACTGTACTCGAGCCATACAGCATGTTAAGTATCTACATTGAGACCTGACTGTTTGTGTTGTGTACAGATTGTGTTGCATGGAGGGCTACCTGTGTCAAAGCATGCGGCCCCCAGGGTGATGTCATCTAGGCCGATGTCAGCATTGGAGCCTGGTCCCCACAGAGCCTTCACCTTGAGGTGGAACCTGGGGGAACACACATCACAATGAATGGAGAGAAACACAGTATGGCACTAAATCTAGATTTCACATTAGTTTTTGTTTTATTAAAATACCATAAATTCTTTCACATTCTTTCACAGTAATCATTTATCAAACTACAATCACTCAAGAAACTTTAACTCTGAACTTCATGTACTGTAATGTTATGTGTTGACATCTCAGGTCAGTAATTAAGCAGTACATTAGGGCACCATACCCACTGAGGAGGGCAGGTAGCTGTAGAGTGATGTCCTGCCAGTTATCTTTCCACTGTCCAGACCTCTCCCACACCACCCGGGACGTGGTAGCACTATTTTCCTCTAGTGACAACAGCACGGTGCCATTAAACTCCCCATAGAGATACAGGGAGAAATGCAACTGCAGACAGAGACATCCAGAAAGGATGTGAATTAGTGAATTTCATGACATACTTTTTGAAGACTTTAACATGACTTAAAACTATATGAAGTTTGATATTCTGTGTGTAGTACCAGATGACTGCTCTCTGTTATGATAGACCAGCTGTCTGGGGGGGAAAATCGGACCAATTACAAAAAATGCAAATCAATAGACAGGCCTTGGCTATGGTTGGTTGATTCTGGCATCTTTTGAGGGTGTTTCTAAAACTCCCTTAATGAGGACGTCTAGAACTC
Organism: Salmo trutta; assembly: GCF_901001165.1. NCBI lineage: Eukaryota > Metazoa > Chordata > Actinopteri > Salmoniformes > Salmonidae > Salmo > Salmo trutta. The sequence continues at coordinate 28,024,681 of NC_042989.1, forward strand.
AGTGAGTCATCAGTGAACATGTTGTTGGAAGGGGAGATTGTCTCATTAGTAAGGAAGCCATTGGGTGGCTGGATAGATAAGTCCATTTACGCCTCTCACCTGACAGGCTGTAGTAGAGACCGGTTGGGGGAAGGAGTAACTCCGGACAGACACCTCATGATTGGAACTACTCCTTCTCACGGCCAGGAACAGGAAGTGGCCTGAGGGAGAAGACAATAACCACAACACAGAGTGGAGTTGACACTGACGTAGTGCACCAGTCAACAGGGCATGACTGATAGAGCTCTGAAGAAAACAGTCTTTCAGTCCTCATCTCAAAAACAATACATTTTGCCTTGGCGCAGTGCAAGTCGATTTGGACTGAAGCCAATTGGAGCTATAAACTGAAATGCAGAAAAGGAATGGAAATCATCTCAGCAGCAACAGGACATGTTTTACATTACACAACATGCTGCTGGCCTTCATAATACTCAAGTGTTATAACTGATTGTAAATCATCGACAAACTGTCCAAAGGAATGTAATTCTATTCAGTGATAACCTTTAGGCCTACAAAGCCTTTAGATTCCAAATGTTTTGAAAACTTGAATTGGAATGAAAATCAAATCAAATTGTATTAGTCACATGCGCCGAATACAACAGGTGTAGTAGACCTTAAAGTGAAATGCTTACTTACGAGCCCCTAACCAACAATGCAGTTTAAAATAAAAAAAATAAAAACCTGAATAAGAATAAGAAATAAAAGTAACAAGTAATTAAAGAGAAGCAGTAAAATAACAACAGCGAGACTATATACAGGGGGGTAGAGAGTCAATGTGCAGGGGCACCGGTTAGTCAACGTAATTGAGGTAATATGCAAATGTAGGTAGAGTTATTAAAGTGACTATGCATAGAAGATAACAACAAGTAGCAAGTGATGAATTGATTACATACATTTTCCCATTATTAAAGTGGCTTGAGTTGAGTCAGTATGTTGGCAGCAGCCACTCAATGTTAGTGATGGCTGTTTAACAGTCTGATGGCCTTGAGATAGAAGCTGTTTTTCAGTCTCTCCGTTCCAGCTTTGATGCACCTGTACTGACCTCGCCTTCTGGATGTTAGCGGGGTGAACAGGCAGTGGCTCGGGTGGTTGCTGTCCTTGATCTTTTTGGCCTTCCTGTGACATTGGGTGGTGTAGGTGTCCTGGAGGGCAGGTAGTTTGCACCCGGTGATGCGTTGTGCAGACCTCACTACCCTCTGGAGAGCCTTCCAGTTACGGGCGGAGCAGCTGCCGTACCAGGCGGTGATACAGCACGACAGGATGCTCTCGATTGTGCATCTGTAAAAGTTGCTGCGCCTTCTTCACCACACTGTCTGTGTGGGTGGACCATTAGTTTGTCCGCGATGTGTACGCCGAGGAACTTAACTCTCCACCCTCTCCACTACTGTCCTGTCAATGTAGATAGGGGGCTGCTCCCTTTGCTGTTTCCTGAAGTCCACGATCATCTCTTGTTTTGTTGACATTGAATGCAAGGTTATTTTCCTGACACCACACTCCGAGGGCCCTCACCTCCTCCCTGTAGGCCGTCTCGTCGTTGTTGGTAATCAAGCCTACCACTGTTCTGTCGTCTGCAAACTTGATGATTGAGTTGGATGTGTGCATGGCCACGCAGTCGTGGGTGAACTGGGAGGGCGGGGGAGGGCCTTATATGCGTCGCGGAAGTTAGAATAACAGTGGTCTAGAGTTTTGCCCGCCCTGGTAGCACAACCGATATGCTGATAGAATTTTAGGAGCCTTGTTCTCAGATTAGCCTTGTTAAAATCCCCAGCTACAATAAATGCACCCTCAGGATATGTGGTTTCCAGTTTACATTGAGTCCAATGAAGTTCTTTCAGGGCCGTCGATGTGTCTGCTTGGGGGGGATATACACGACTGTGATTATAATTGAAGAGACTTCTCTTGGTAGATAATGCGGTCGGCATTTGATTGTGAGGAATTCTAAGTCAGGTGAACAAAATGACTTGAGTTTCTGTATGTTGTTATGATCACACCACGTCTCGTTAATCATAAGGCATACACCCCCACCCTTCTTCTTACCAGAGAGATGCTTGTTTCTGTCTGCGCGATGCGTGAAGAAACCAGGTGGCTATACCGACTCAGATAGTGTCTCGAGTGAGCCATGTTTCCGCGAAACAAAGAACGTTACAGTCTCAGATGTCTCTCTGGAATGCTACCCTTGCTCGGATTTCGTCTACCTTGTTGTCAAGAAACTGGACATTGGCGAGTAGTATGCTCGGGAGCGGTGCGCCCGTCTACGGAGCCTGACCAGAAGGCCGCTCCATCTGCCCCTTCTTCTACGGCGTCGTTGTTTTTGGTCGCCTGCTGGGATCCGATCCATTGTCCTGGGTGGTAGGCCAAACAGAGGATCCGCTTCGGGAAAGTCGTATTTCTGGTCGTAATGTTGGTGAGTTGACGTTGCTCTTATATCCAATAGTTCCTCCCGACTGTATGCAGTAAAACCTAAGATTACCTGGGGTAACAATGTAATAAATAACACATAAAAGCTAAATACTGCATAGTTTCCTAGGAACGCGAAGCGAGGCGGCCATCTTTGTCGGCGCCGGAAGTCACAGTATGTCATTCACGTCGGGCTCGTCAGACTCGTTAAAGGAAAAAAAGGATTCTGCCAGTTTGTGGTGATTAATCACAGTTATGATGTCCAGAAGTATTTTCGGTCATAAGAGACGGTAGCAGCAACATTATGTACAAAATAAGTTAAAAAATAAGTTACAAACATCGCAAAGAAACAAACAAAAAAAATACAATTAGTTAGGAACACGTAAAACGTCAGCCTTCTTCTCCGGCGCCATCTACAGACGTGAGTGCTACGGGTCAGTGGTCATTTAGGCAGGTTACCTTAGTGTTTTTGGGCACAGGGACTATGGTGCAGGGACTATGGTGGTCTGCTTAAAACATGTTGGTATTTCAGACTCAGACAGGGGGAGGTTGGAGATCCCATTGGAGTCATAAAAAACTAAATGGATTTCCAGTCTCTGTGTAATATGAGAAACTTGGAAAGAAACCTGAAGGATCATCTTTGCCTATACAGTGTCCTCATTCTGTAGTTCCCCTCTCTTAGCTCCAGGACCTGACGGAGAGGAGACTCAACAGCAACTGAAAGCCAATTCTCAATTTGAACCCTACAGCTGTAGGACACCATCCACAGGAGGTTGGTGGCACCTTAATTGGGGAGGACAGGCTCGAGGTAATGGCTGAAGCGGAATTGGTAGAATGGTATCAAATACATCAAACACATGGTTTCCATTTGTTTGATGCCATTCAATTTGCTCCATTCCAGCCACTACTATGAGCCGTCCTCCCCTCAGCAGCCTCCACTGACACCATCATATCTCCATTTACAATTCCTAGTCAATTGCCTATTGGGTGCAAAAGAAGCTTATACTGTATTGCACATACGACGAGGGTTGCAAGATTGAACTCCATCATCAGTACAATGTATGTTCACTAGTGTTTAGGGACTGAGTAATTTACAGGATGAGGACCAGTCTAGTGTAAAATTGGTACGTTATACAGCACAATGTAATACCCAACCGCTATTTATATCTGGTCTCATAAAGGTGTCATCATGTATACCCCCTTCAAATAAAGTGTTTCCCAGCAATTTTAGGTCCGCTTACCTTCGATTGACCTGTTGTGTTTTGCACCATTTACCTTGTGTATTTTGCAGAGCTGTCCCCAGCATGTCTTCACTGTCTTCCAGTTCCTCCCCACTGACCCTCCTCCAAGAGGACAGCTCATTGGACGTTGACCAGCCACAGGACCCAGGCTCAAAGGAACAGTGGGCTCCATAGGGCAGAGCATCTCCATAGGGACACAGTGGACCAGAACATACTCACTTCACCGGCTCATTCAGTGCCCTGTACACTTATAAATACGGATACAGCTTATAAAAATGAAAGCTTCTAGGAAATGATCAAATAGGGCAGGGTGACAAGATCTATTGACTAACCTTTTTAAAGAACACCTTGTATACTAATTTGAGCACTCCAGCACATTATATTTTCTTCTCAAAATGTAGTGGCTTTTGAATGTGCAAAAGGCAGGCTATCCTATTGTGCTGAAGCCATGTCATCTCTCCAGGGTTCCACTATTCAATAGACATTATTCATTTCATTACTTACTGGAGGAATCAGTTTTATTCTCCATGTAGGAACTATTCTTTGCATTGAATGATGAATGTTTTGATTGAGTGTTGAGCAGGTTAGTGTTCTTCGTCGTGAATCTTGTTCTGGAGGCAGCTCTGCAGAGTGCTTAACCCTAACCTTAACCACACTGCTAATCCTAATGCCAAACCTTAAATTAAGACCAAAAAAGCGCATTTCTGTTTAAATTAATTTGTACAATATAGCACATTTTGACTAAATATCTAACAAAAATCACTCAGTTCTGCCTCCAGGACAAGACTCATGACAATACATGGCAACCTGTGAGTGTTGAGAAGGCTTGTATGACTAATGGTGTTGTTGTGAGCATTGATGCAAGGGCTGTAAGCACTGAGTGTACCTTCATGTTTTCACTAATTTCTAAATTCACTGAATAATTTTACAAAGCTGCAGTTTAAAAGAGCATTTCAGTTCAAATTATAGTTGAATAATGGTATTTCAGTTTCAAAGGGTGTCTCGGAGAAACAGTAATCTTAACAAACCCACAGAGAATGGTCCAAAGGAACATATTAGCCTTAGTGGGAGGACTCTGGCTGGCACTTTTCTGTCTCTTAATGCAATGTCCATCTAGTGGTTGTTATACTTTGCTTTTAGCATAAGGGACTGAGACAGAGAGGAGGAGAGCACTTACTGTTGGCTAATACACTGCTTCCAGTGAAAGGATTAACAATTTATCATGGTCATTAAACTTTAATATAGTTTATGCAAGCGGCATGCACCCTGCCAGTAGCACCACACTCAACAAAAACAGTGTGATTTAAAGATGGGGGAACTCTTTTTCCCGAAGATGATTCAAACATAATCTGATCCAACGTTATAAAACTTACTTTGAAAAAATATTGTTTTTAGTGAGTACATTTTTTATCTAAGCTAACAATGAATTATGGAGAAGGCCTATCTACGGAATAGTAGGGCCAAGTGTAATAAACGGCAATGTGTGGTGGCACTTGGTAAAAACAACATTTTTGCACGGATAGTACAATATTTCGAGAATAAAGTCAAAATTATATTTTGTGAATAAAGTAAAAACATTAGGCTACAGATATTTTTCTAAGCCCTAATCACATGTGATTGCTGGCATCAGCACAGATCACAGTACACTAGACTGGCAGCCAGCCAGCCGGTACACAGGTGAGATGTAAATCTAGTTTGTTCATTACAGTGGTTTGGGTAAATGACATTACAAAAGGAAGCAAATAATTAGTAGGAATACATTTGTCGTCATTTTTATTTCGCCAAATTGACTTTAGATGCAGTATAATGTTAGCTAGCTAGATTGAGAGATCAGTGAATGATAGATAGCTAGCTAACGTTAGCATTGCTAGCTATTTTTATGAACTTTGTTTGCTAATAAAACCATTGTCACATCTAAAGTAAATTTGACAACTTTTTTGCCACCTCTAGATATGCTACATCTAACTATTTACATGACATATGGGGTTCAGCTTCTTGAAGATGTCAATCATTAACATCTCGGATTTCCTGCACGACCGTGGGGTCGCAGAAGAATCCCTCTCAAAGTTGGAGGAGCAAAAGGTGTGTTCGCCATAGGCGGGGTTGTGTAGAACCATACATAGGGGTAGCAGAATCGCGCAGAGCTCTGCTCTCTGCCTGCATGAAGAATGTTGATCCTGACTTGATGCAATGTCACACCGATGACAGCAAAATTCTTGAACCAGATTACAGGTTCATAACTAGTCTACAGGTTATGGATCAGGTAACAGGCTAACACTTAAGACACACATGTCAATGATTAGGTGTTACATTGGTGTAGTATTTTTGCATTGACATGGCATACTCTCTAAACACTAATTCCAACAAATTGGCTACTAGAGTATGTCTGCAGATGTTCGTCGACACCACTAGCAAACTCTACTGCTGTTATTTAACCTCTGCATTTCCTCTATTATATGCTCCAAATACAACTCATATTTATTCTCATCTTACATAGGAACATTTATTTGGTCTTTGTAAGATAAACAGTCATACATGCATCACTGCTTCTCAACAATGATCTTTCATATTTGAAGGGCCATTATATTCAGCTGTGAACAAAAAAGTATATTGAGCACAAAATGTGTGTCTGCCAAATAGGCACCATGTAGATAAGTGTCAGTCCACTGACTGGGCTGCACAAGCACTAATATGAATGAAATCATCCTACTGTGCTTGTGTAAGGGTTTAAATTGACTATGTACAATACAGTGCATTCGGAAAGTATTCAGACCCCTTCCCTTTTCCACCTTTTGTTACATTACAGCTTTATTCTAAAATTGAATAAATATCTATTTTTTCTCATCAATTTACACACAATACCCCATAATGACGAAGTGAAAACAGGTTATTAGAAATGTTGTACATTTATAAATAAAAAACAGAAATTCCTTATTTACATAAGTATTCAGACTCCTTGCAATGAGACTCGAAATTGAGCTCGGGTGCATCCTATTTACATTGATCATCCTTGAGATGTTCCTACAACGTGATTGGAGTCCACCTGTGGTAAATTCAATTGATTGGACATGATTTGGAAAGGCACACACCTGTCTATATAAGGTCCCACAGTTGACAGTGCATGTCAGAGCAAAAACAAAGCCATGAGGTCGAAGGAATTGTCCGTAGAGCACCGAGACAGAATTGTGTCGAGGGACAAAACTGGGGAAGGTTACAAAACAATGTCTGCAGCATTCAAGGTTCCCAAGAACACAGTGGCCTTCATCATTCTTAAATGGAAGAAGTTTGGAACCACCAAGACTCCTCCTAGAGCTGGCCACCCGGCCAAACTTAGCAAAAGGGCTCCCGAGTGGCGCAGCAGTCTAAGGCACTGCATCTCAGTGCTAGTGGAGTCACTACAGACCCTGGTTCGATTACAGGCTGTGTCACAAACGGCCCTGATTGGGAGTCTCATAGGGCGGCGCACAATTGCCCCCGCGTCGTCTGGGTTAGGGTTTTGTCTGGGTAAGTCGTCATTGTAAATAAGAATTTGTTCTTAACTGACTTGCCTAGTTAAATAAAGGTTAAATCAGGGGAGAAGGCCTTGGTCAGGGAGATGACCAAGAACCCAATGGTCACTCTGACAGAGCTCCAGAATTCCTCTGTGGAGATGGGAGAACCTTCCAGAAGGACAACCATCTCTGCAGCACTTCACCAATCAGGCCTTTATGGTAGAGTGGCCAGAAAGAAGCCACTCCTCAGTAAAAGGCACATGACAGCCCGCTTGGAGTTTGCCAAAAGGCACCTAAAGGACTGTCAGACCATGAGAAACAAGATTCTCTGATATGATGAAACCAAAATTGAACTCTTTGGCCTGAATGCCAAGTATCACATCTGAGCAGAAACCTGGCACTATCCCCACAGTGAGGCATGGTGGAGGGCAGTGGCGATTATAGCATATAAATCTTGGTGGGGCAAAAAATGAATGTTGGATGCATGCCAGCAAAGCCACTACACAACACTAAAAGGTGACAAATGGTTCCCACAAACTGTTAGGACCTACATAAAGCTGTCCCAACAGGACACTTTACCACTGCTACACCTGGCTATCAGAGGTCCCTTGTCTGGCAGTGAAACAGTACATTCAGCTTAATTTACTGCTTTAAAAAGAAACATAGCTGATATGGCTGACTTGCTTAAACAAATGTTGTTTCTACTGAGATGTACAATTGAGATGTACAAACTATGGCATAAGGGGACGACAAGCGGATAAGAGGCAATCCGTAATTTCGATTAAGACTTTAATGAGCGAGCTAGGACTGATGTAGTCAATATGACTATTTGTTCAGCACTTTTGAAATGTACAGCGACAGAATTCAGAACATGGGCCATTCTTACGGTGTTCTCCCTGTACACCAAGTCAGAACAGTAGGATAAATAAAGGGGGCATATAAGCAGACAATGAATGCTCTTACAATATTCAATGATTACATTTCTCTAAAACAGGTTATAGGCTACATGTGCACCACCAAATCAAAGCAGTAGGCAAAATTAAGAGGGGAAAATAGACCAAATTATTAGGGTGAGGCACATGGGCTACTAACAGCTTACTGCACAACATACACTTAGTATTACTTTCTTACCTACAGTATACATATCTCCCTGGCATATTACATAATTTATGCAGCAGCATACAATACATTTTTGGAGTCAACTTGTTGTGATCTGCTCACTTGAACAGGAAGGTGGTGCGGCAATCCTTCGTGGGAAAATTGTGTCACCAAACATTGTCAAAGTCTGGCATTCTCTGGATTTATGGTGCTTTCAAGACAGCTGTGAACTAGGAAAAAAACAAGGTTGAATCATGATGACGTCAGTGATCTTCAGGTCATAGCTCTAGAAAGAAGCCAGAGTTCCGGATTTCCAATTCTGAGTTAGATGACCGTTCAAAACTTATTTTCCCAGTCAGAACTTGTTTTTTCCCCCGAGTTCCCAGTTGTCTTGAACTCACTGAAGTCAGATTTCACAGTTCCGAGTTAACAGCTGTTTTGAGCGTGGCACAAAACATGCTTCATTGACAGCATGGCCAACTTTGAATGTTTATCATTTTAAGCTTGGAAAAGAGACCCTTAATCCCAGACTTGGGACCACACAGCCACTCCACTGAATAGCAGGCCAGTGATTGCTTTGCAGTTAGCCACTGATTCCTTCCAAACCACTCATTGTTGAATTTGCAATTTCCAACTTGTTGTGTAATGTTTATGTCCAATGGTCGATGAGCAGCGCTATGTTTTATCTATAATTTCTCTTCATTATTTCTCTTCATATGATAAGGATTTAAAAGGATTTGCCAGTAGATAGTCAACTTGATTCATGATGATGACTGCTAGCTAAGATTTAGAAAGGATAATGTTGACATGATCAGTCCAATCAAAGCTACTGTAGGCTGTTTGGAGTGTTTATCTGACTGAAAAAAATGAATTATGCTCCCCCTAAAACCAGAGTTGCACCCCTGACAAAAACAATATAACATTCAAAAAGGGTATTGAAAAACAGATACATGTAATACTTTTCCTTGAGTAGTATTTTACTGGGGGACTTTTACTTTAGTCATTTTCTATTAAGGTATCATTACTTTTACTCAAGTATGACAATTTAATACTTTTTCCACCACTGTGTGTGTGTGTGTGTATGTGTATATATATCAAATTTTATTGGTCACACACATATTTAGCATATGTTATTGGCGGTGTAGTGAAATTCTTACATTAGACACAGAACAAAACTATAAAACGGCACACAATTTCAACAATTTTACTGAGTTACAGTAGCACGGCGTTGCCTCGTTTTGTATCACATGTCCCCCAATCCCCAGTGAAAGTTGTGCCCCTGGTTTTTGTGCATCTCTGAGTGATGTTCTATCAACTCCTACGGTAATTTCATGTTTTCATGTGTATCTGAGTTTTTGGCAGAAATCCGGCCGGTATGACGTAGCACTGTGATAAAGTCGCTCTCACTACACTAGAAGTTAACACAAATACAACTTTTAGATCGCGAAAACGTCTAACATACATGTCAGATTTCAATACTGGTCGATGTCATAACTCGAGAGGCTGTCTTCTCTTGAATGAGCCATTGATCATATTTTTGCCATATTCCTACCTCTGGAAATGTGTAATTTAACAGAGGGTCTAGCACATTTTTCCTATTTCTCTGCCTCTTTAGTCCAGGGTGCATTGCATGGTGCCGTTGCCAGAGATATTACTGAAAGGAGATAGGAGTGAGCTCATGGGCTCCTGAGTTCTTCTGCAAAAAATATAGAATTAGAGTTGGATAAATGTAGATAAACTACTTTTTTTTTCGCAAGGACTTCTACAGGTTACTAAGATCAACATTAAAACCTTCAATCCAAATCCCATACCTAAAACCTTGATTTTGGACAGAATTACCTGAATGGATTATTACTACCAAGGACTACTGTATCAACAAAAAACTTCTAACAAACCAAAACCTGCAGAAGAAACACACCTGATCCTGGAAATAACATCCAACACAAAACTGAGTGAGTAATATTCAATCTGAAGCTACGTATGAAGCCAAAAAGTAAAAGACAATCTCTAGGTAATTATGTTACGTAAAGCAGACAGCACAGGACTCACCAACCCAACAGACTCCACCCCCTCCTATCAGCCCTCCTGTCAGCTCCCCCCATAGCCCTCCTGACAACCCCCCCCACATCCACCGAAGACACACAAAAGCCAGAGATTGTGCTCCTCATTGACTCAAAATAGCAAATACATTCAATAGGATAAACTTTTTCCCAAACACAATGTGGCTAGACTCTGGTGCCCAAACACTAGGCATGCCCTGGAACTGTTGTCAGCTCCAGGGCAAGCCCAATCCTGCGACCTCAGATGCTCAACATGCTCTGCTCACACCTACTGTAATGTTCCAGACCTAAACCACCCAAAAACAACACTAGACACTATGGAACACAAAGCTTTTACTATCTCATCCTAGAATATACAAGGTCTGAGATCATCAGCCTTTGGCCGAAAGAGCAGGAACCCCAGACTTCAAAGAAATTGGAAATACAGACATTGTCATCCTACAAGAAACATGGTATAAAGGAGACGGACCCACTGGTTGCCCTCTAGGTTAGAGAGCTGGGAGTCCCATCCATCAAACCACCAGGTGTGAAACAGGGAAGAGACTCAGGGGGTATGCTAATTGGGTATAGAGCAGACCTAACCCACTCTATTAAATTAGTCAAAACAGGAACATTTTACATCTGGCTAGAAGTTAATAAGGAAATGATCTCAGAGAAAAATGTCCTCATGTGTGTTACCTACATCCCCCCAATAGAATCATGACAGCTTCTCCATCCTACAGGGGGAGATCAACATTTTCCAGGCTCAGGGACATGTACTAGTCTGTGGCAACCTAAATGCCAGAACTGGACAAGAACCCCACACCCTCAGCACACAGGGGGACAAACACCTGCCTGGAGGTGACAGCATTCCCTCCCTCATATGCCCCCTTAGACACAACTACGACAACATAACCAACAAAAACGGGTCACAACTCCTGCAGTTCTGTCGGACGCTGGGTATGTACATAGTCAATGGTAGGCTTTGAGGGGACTCCTATGGTAGGTACACCTATAGCTCATATCTTGGCAGTAGTACTGTAGACTTTATCACTGACCTCAACCCAGAGTCTCTCAGAGCGTTCAGTCAGTCCACTGACACCCCTATCAGATCACAGCAAAATCACACTGTACTTGAACAGAGCTATGCTCAATCAAGAAGCATCAAAGTAAAATGAACTGAATAATATTAAGAAATGCTATAAATGGAAGGAAAATAGTGTGGAAATCTACCAAAAAACAATTAGGCAACAACAAATTCAATCCCTTACAATTTCCTGGACATAAGGTTTCACAGTAATAGTGAAGGTGTAAACTTGGCAGTAGAAAACCTAAACAGCATATTTGACCTCTCAGCTTCCCAATCAAATAAAAAAAATGTCAAGCAGACAACCTAAGAAAATTAACAACAATGACAAATGGTTTGATGAAGAACGCAAAAACCTAAAGAAATTGAGAAACCTATCCAACCAAAAACAGAGACCCAGAAAACCTGAGTCTACGCCTTCACTATGGTGAATCACTAAAACAATACAGAAATACACTACAGAAAAAGAAGGAACAGCACGTCAGAAATCAGCTCAATTTAATTGAAGAATCCATAGAATCAAATCACTTCTGGGAAAATTGGAAAACACTAAACAAACAACAAAGAATTATCTATCCAAAATGGAGATGTATGGGTAAACCACTTCTCCAATTTTTTTGGCTCTATAACAAAGAACAAACAGCAGAAACATATACATGATCAAATACACATCTTAGAATCAACTATTAAAGACAACCAGAACACACTGTATTCTCCAATTACGTTGAATGAACTACAGGAGAAAATACAAACCCTTCAAACCAAAAAGGCCTGTGGTGTTGATGGTATTCTCAATGAAATGATAAAATATACCGACCACAAATTCCAATTGGCTATACTTAAACTCTTTAACATCATCCTTAGCTCTGGCATATTCCCCAATATTTGGAAACAAGGAATGATCACCTTAATTCACAAAACTGGAGGTAAATTTGACCCCAATAACTACCGCGGGATATGCGTCAACATCAACCTTGGGAAAATCCTCTGCATTATCATTAACAGCAGACTCGTTCATTTTCTCAGTGAAAACAATGTACTGAGCTAATGTCAAATAGTTTTTTAACCAAATTACCGTAGGACAGACCACGTATTTGCCCTGCATATCATAACTGAAACAAAAAAGACAAAACAAATGCAATGTTCTCTCATGCTGTGTTCATTTCTCTCATGCTGTGTTCACTTTGCTACCTGACGGTTTTTACTTTTTCATTACCGTATATTTTTACTTTTTCCCTCACTCAACTTTTTTTTTTTTTTCCTTCAACTTTCCTACCCCGGAGGTTTTATCTGGACATGGTTCGTCAGGACTTCAAACAGCCGAAGCTAAGTAACATTAACATGATGCCTTCTAATTGCAGTCGTTGTACTCATAATATACAGGAGAACGATCGCCTTACGGCAAGGATAGCTGTGCTGCAAGCCCAGCTTCAGACGCAATCGTTAGGCAAGGGTCATTTCAGTGTAGGAAAGGATGAAACAGCGTCTGTGCCACCAGCAAGTACAGATAGTAACGTTAGTATAAACCCCCTCGCACGGTCCCCGCAGCCGGACATCTTTCTCATGGCTTCTGGAGGGAAACGCTGTAGGAATGCTCAACCGGTGTCGCTTATTCAGCCGACAGAAACTTTCAACCGGTTCTCCCCATTAAGCGAGTCGGAGTCGGAGGCCGAGACTTCTCTGGTCTCTGCTCCTCCCGTTGTGGGGTCTGAGACGCCGACGGCTCCCACCATTAGCTCTGACAAATTGAAAACCCTAGTCATTGGCGACTCCATTACCCGCAGTATTAGACTTAAAACTAATCATCCAGCGATCATACACTGTTTACCAGGGGGCAGGGCTACCGACGTTAAGGCTAATCTAAAGACGGTGCTGGCTAAAGCTAAAACTGGCGAGTGTAGAGAGTATAGAGATATTGTTATCCACGTCGGCACCAACGATGTTAGGATGAAACAGTCAGAGGTCACCAAGCGCAACATAGCTTCAGCATGTAAATCAGCTAGAAAGATGTGTCGGCATCGATTAATTGTCTCTGGCCCCCTCCCAGTTAGGGGGAGTGATGAGCTCTACAGCAGAGTCTCACAACTCAATCGCTGGATGAAAACTGTTTTCTGCCCCTCCCAAAAGATAGAATTTGTAGATAACTGGCCCTCTTTCTGGGATTCACCCACAAACAGGACCAAGCCTGGCCTGCTGAGTGACGGACTCCATCCTAGCTGGAGGGGTGCTCTCATCTTATCTACGAACATAGACAGGGCTCTAACTCCTCTAGCTCCACAATGAAATAGGGTGCAGGCCAGGCAACAGGCTGTTAGCCAGCCTGCCAGCTTAGTGGAGTCTGCCACTAGCACAGTTAGCGTAGTCAGCTCAGCTTTCCCCATTGAGACCGTGTCTGTGCCTCGATCTTGGTTGGGCAAAATTAAAAATGGCGGTGTTCGCTTCAGTAATCTTACTAGTATAAAGACCTCCTCCATTCCTGCCATTATTGAAAGAGATTGTGATACTTCACATCTCAAAATTGGGTTACTTAATGTTAGATCCCTCACTTCCAAGGCAGTTATAGTCAATGAACTAATCACTGATCATAATCTTGATGTGATTGGCCTGACTGAAACATGGCTTAAGCCTGATGAATTTACTGTGTTAAATGAGGCCTCACCCCCTGGTTACACTAGTGACCAAACCCCCCGTGCATCCGGCAAAGGCGGAGGTGTTGCTAACATTTACGATAGCAAATTTCAATTTACAAAAAAAAAAACAATGACGTTTTCGTCTTTTGAGCTTCTAGTCATGAAATCTATGCAGCCTACTCAATCACTTTTTATAGCTACTGTTTACAGGCCTCCTGGGCCATATGCAGTGTTCCTTACTGAGTTCCCTGAATTCCTATCGGATCTTGTAGTCATAGCAGATAATATTCAAATTTTTGGTGACTTTAACATTCACATGGAAAAGTCCACAGACCCACTCCAAAAGGCTTTCGGAGCCATCATCGACTCAGTGGGTTTTGTCCAACATGTCTCTGGACCTACTCACTGCCACAGTCATACTCTGGACCTAGTTTTGTCCCATGGAATAAATGTTGTGGATCTTAATGTTTTTCCTCATAATCCTGGATTATCAGACCACCATTTTATTGCGTTTACAATTGCAACAAATAATCTGCTCAGACCCCAACCAAGGAAGATTAAAAGTCGTGCTATAAATTCTCAGACAACCCAAAGATTCCTTGATGCCCTTCCAGACTCCCTCTGCCTACCCAAGGACGTCAGAGGACAAGAATCAGTTAACCACCTAACCGAGGAACTCAATTCAACCTTGCGCAATACCCTAGATGCAGTTGCACCCCTAAAAATTAAAAACATCTGTCATAAGAAACTAGCTCCCTGGTATACAGAAAATACACGAGCTCTGAAGCAAGCTTCCAGAAAATTGGAACGGAAATGGCGCCACACTAAACTGGAAGTCTTCCGACTAGCTTGGAAAGACAGTACCGCGCAGTATCGAAGAGCCCTCACTGCTGCACGATCATCCTATTTTTCCAACTTAATTGAGGAAAATAAGAACAATCCGAAATTTCTTTTTGACACTGTCGCAAAGCTAACTAAAAAGCAGCATTCGCAAATGGAGGATGGCTTTCACTTCAGCAGTAATACATTTATGAACTTCTTTGAGGAAAAGATCATGATCATTAGAAAGCAAATTACGGACTCCTCTTTAAATCTGGGTATTCCTCCAGGGCTTCATTGTCCAGAGTCTGCACAACTCTGCCAGGACCTAGGATCAAGGGAGATACTAAAGTGTTTTAGTACTATATCTCTTGACATAATGATGAAAATAATCATGGCCTCCAAACCCTCAAGCTGCATACTGGACCCTATTCCAACTAAACTACTGAAAGAGCTGCTTCCTGTGCTTGGCCCTCCTATGTTGAACATAATAAACGGCTCTATATCCACCGGATGTGTACCAAGCTCACTAAAAGTGGCAGTAATAAAGCCTCTCTTGAAAAAGCCGAATCTTGACCCAGAAATTATAAAAAACTATCGGCCTATATCGAATCTTCCATTCCTCTCAAAAAATTTTGAAAAAGTTGTTGCGCAGCAACTCACTGCCTTCCTGAAGACAAACAATGTATACGAAATGCTTCAGTCTGGTTTTAGACCCCATCATAGCACTGAGACTGCACTTGTGAAGGTGGTAAATGACCTTTTAATGACGTCAGACCGAGGCTCTGCATCTGTCCTCATGCTCCTAGATCTTAGTGCCGCTTTTGATACCATCGATCACCACATTCTTTTGGAGAGATTGGAAACCCAAATTGGTCTACATGGACAAGTTCTGGCCTGGTTTAGATCTTATCTGTCGGAAAGATATCAGTTTGTCTCTGTGAATGGTTCGTCCTCTGACAAATCAATTGTAAATTTCGGTGTTCCTCAAGGTTCCGTTCTAGGACCACTATTGTTTTCACTATATATTTTACCTCTTGGGGATGTCATTCGAAAACATAATGTTAAATTTCACTGCTATGCGGACGACACACAGCTGTACATTTCAATGAAACATGGTGAAGCCCCAAAATTGCCCTCGCTAGAAGCCTGTGTTTCAGACATAAGGAAGTGGATGGCTGCAAATTTTCTACTTTTAAACTCGGACAAAACAGAGATGCTTGTCCTAGGTCCCAAGAAACAAAGAGATCTTCTGTTGAATCTGACAATTAATCTGGATGGTTGTACAGTCGTCTCAAATAAAACTGTGAAGGACCTCGGCGTTACTCTGGACCCTGATCTCTCTTTTGAAGAACATATCAAGACTGCTTCAAGGACAGCTTTTTTCCATCTACGTAACATTGCAAAAATCAGAAACTTTCTGTCCAAAAATGACGCAGAAAAATTAATCCATGCTTTTGTTACTTCTAGGCTCGACTACTGCAATGCTCTACTTTCCGGCGACCCGGATAAAGCACTAAACAAACTTCAGTTAGTGCTAAATACGGCTGCTAGAATCCTGACTAGAACCAAAAAATTTGATCATATTACTCCAGTGCTAGCCTCCCTACACTGGCTTGCTGTTAAGGCAAGGGCTGATTTCAAGGTTTTACTGCTAACCTACAAAGCATTACATGGGCTTGCTCCTACCTATCTTTCCGATTTGGTCCTGCCGTACATACCTACACGTACGCTACGGTCACAAGACGCAGGCCTCCTAATTGTCCCTAGAATTTCTAAGCAAACGGCTGGAGGTAGGGCTTTCTCCTATAGAGCTCAATTTTTATGGAATGGTCTGCCTACCCATGTGAGAGACGCAGACTCAGTCTCAACCTTTAAGTCTTTACTGAAGACTTATCTCTTCAGTAGGTCCTATGATTAAGTATAGTCTGGCCCAGGAGTGTGAAGGTGAACGGAAAGGCTGGAGCAACGAACCGCCCTTGCTGTCTCTGCCTTGTCGGTTCCCCTCTTCCCACTGGGATTCTCTGCCTCTAACCCTTTTACAGGGGCTGAGTCACTGACTTACTGGTGTTCTTCCATGCCGTCCATGGGAGGGGTGCGTCACTTGAGTAGGTTGAGCCACTGACGTGGTCTTCCTGTCTGGGTTGGCGCCCCCCCCTTGGGTTGTGCCGTGGCGGACATCTTTGTGGGCTATACTCGGCCTTGTCTTCGGACGGTAAGTTGGTGGTTGTAGATATCCCTCTAGTGGTGTGGGGGCTGTGCTTTGGCAAAGTGGGTGGGGTTATATCCTGCCTGTTTGGCCCTGTCCGGGGGTATCATCGGATGGGGCCACAGTGTCTTCTGATCCCTCCTGTCTCAGCCTCCAGTATTTATGCTGCAGTAGTTTATGTGTCGGGGGGCTAGGGTCAGTCTGTTACATCTGGAGTATTCTCTTGTCTTATCCGGTGTCCTGTGTGAATGTAAATATGCTCTCTAATTCTCTCTTTCTCTCTTTCTTTCTTTCTCTCTCTCGGAGGACCTGAGCCCTAGGACCATGCCTCAGGACTACCTGGCATGATGACTCCTTGCTGTCCCCAGTCCACCTGGCCATGCTGCTGCTCCAGTTTCAACTGTTCTGCCTGCGGCTACGGAACCCTGACCTGTTCACCGGACGTGCTTGTTGCACCCTCGACAATTACTATGATTATTATTATTTGACCATGCTGGTCATTTACGAACATTTTAACATCTTGACCATGTTCTGTTATAATATCCACCCGGCACAGCCAGAAGAGGACTGGCCACCCCTCATAGCCTGGTTCCTCTCTAGGTTTCTTCCTAGGTTTTTGGCCTTTCTAGGGAGTTTTTCCTAGCCACCGTGCTTCTTTCACATGCATTGCTTGCTGTTTGGGGTTTTAGGCTGGGTTTCTGTACAGCACTTTGAGATTTCAGCTGATGTACGAAGGGCTATATAAATAAATTTGATTTGATTTGATTTGATTTCAAAAAAGCTTTTGACTCAATTTGGCATGTGGGTCTGCTATACAAATTGATGGAAACTAGTGTTGGGGAAAAAAACATGACATTATAAAATCCATGTACACAAACAAGTGTGCGGTTAAAATGGGCAAAAAACACATTTCTTTCCACAATACCGGGGGTGAGACAGGAATGCAGCTTAAGCTCAACATATACAGTTGAAGTCAGAAGTTTACATACATCTAAGCCAAATACATTTAAACTCAGTTTTTCACAATTCCTGACATTCAATCCGAGTAAAAATTCCCTGTCTTAGGTCAGTTAGGATCACCACTTTATTTTAAGAATGTGAAATGTCAGAATAATAGTAGAGAGAATGATTTATTTCAGCTTTTATTTATTTCATCACATTCCCAGTGGGTCAGAAGTTTACATACACTAAATTAGTATTTGGTAGCATTGCCTTGAAATTGTTTAACTTGGGTCAAATGTTTCAGGTAGCCTTCCACAAGCTTCCCACAATACGTTGGGTGAATTTTGGCCCATTCCTCCTGACAGAGCTGGTGTAACTGAGTCAGGTTTGTAGGCCTCTTTGCTCACACACACTTTTTCAGTTCTGCCCACACATTTTCGATAGGATTGAGGACAGGGCTTTGTGATGGCCACTCCAATACCATGACTTTGTTGTCCTTAAGCCATTTTGCCACAACTTTGGAAGTATGCTTGGGGTCATTGTCCATTTGGAAGACCCATTTGCGACCAAGCTTTAACTTCCTGACTGATGTCTTGAGATGTTGCTTCAATATATCCAAATCATTTTCCTGCCTCATGATGCCATCTATCTTCCAGTCCCTCCTGCAGCAAAGCACCCCCACAACATGATGCTACCACCCCCATGCTTCACGGTTGAGATGGTGTTTTTCTGCTTGAAAGCCTCCCCCTTTTTCCTCCAAACATAACAGTGGTCATTATGGCCAAACAGTTCTATTTTTGTTTCATCAGACCAAAGGACATTTCTCCAAAAAGTACCATCTTTGTCCCCATATGCAGTTGCAAACCGTAGTCTGGCTTTTTTATGCCGGTTTTGGAGCAGTAGCTTCTTCCTTGCTGAGCGGCCTTTCAGGTTATGTCGATATAGGACTCGTTTTACTCTGGATATATATACTTTTGTACCTGTTTCCTCCAGCATCTTTACAAGGTCCTTTGCTGTTGTTCTGGGATTGATTTGCAATTTCCGCACCAAAGTATGTTCATCTCTAGGAGACAGAACGCGTCTCCTTCCTGAGCAGTATGATGGCTGCGTGGTCCAATGGTGTTTATACTTACGTACTATTGTTTGTACAGATGAACGTGGTACCTTCAGGCGTTTGGAAATTGCTCCCAAGGATGAACCAGACTTGTGGAGGTCTACAATTTTTTTCTGAGGTATTGGCTGATTTCTTTTGATTTTCCCATGATGTCAAGCAAAGAGGCAGTGAATTTGAAGGTAGGCCTTGAAATACATCCACAGGTACACCACCAATTGACTCAAATGATGTCAATGAGCCTATCAGAAGCTTCTAAAGCCATGACATCATTTTCTGGAATTTTCCAAGCTGTTTAAAGGCACAGTCAACTTCTGACCCACTGGAATTGTGATACAGTGAATTATAAGTGAAATAATCTATCTGTAAACAATTAATGGATAAATTACTTGTGTCATGCACAAAGTAGATGTCCTAACTGACTTGCCAAAACTATAGTTTGTTAACAAGAAATTTGTGGAGTCGTTGAAAAACAAGTTTTAATGACGCCAACCTAAGTGTATGTAAACTTCCGACTTCAACTGTATATACATTATTTGACGAGGGCACTAGAACAATCTGACATCAAATGTCTACTGTTTTCTGATGATCTGGTCCTTCTGTCCCAAACGAAGGAAGGCCTACAGCAGCACCTAGATCTTCTGCACAGATTCTGTCAGACCTGGGCCCTGACAGTAAATCTCAGTAAGACAAAAATAATGGTGTCCAAAAAAAGTTCATTTGCCAGGACCACGAATACAAATTCCATCTAGACAACGTTGCCGTAGAGCACACAAAACACTATACAAACCTCGGCCTAAACATCAGCACCACAGGTAACTTCCACAAAGCTGTGAACAATCTGAGAGACAAGGCAAGAAGGGCCTTCTATGCCATCAAAAGGAACATCAAATTTGACATACCAATTAGGATCTAGCTAAAAATACTTGAATCAGTTATAGAACCCATTGCCCTTTATGGTAGTGAGGTCTGGGGTCCGCCCACCAACCAAGAATTCACAAAACGGAACAAACATCAAATTGAGACTACTGTATGCATGCAGAATTCTGCAAAACTATCCTCTGTGTACAACGTAAAACACCAAATAACGCACAAATAACAGAATTAGGCCCATCCCCGCTAATTATCAAAATCTAGAAAAAGAGCCATTAAATTCTACAACCACCTAAAAATAAGCGAATCACAAATCTTCCATAACAAAGCCATCACCTACAGAGAGATGAACTGGAGAAGAGCCCCCTGAACTTGCTGGTCCTGTCCAGGACAGCAACACAATTAGACCAAATCATGAGAAAACTAAAAGATAATTACTTGACACATTGGAAAGAATTTACAAGAAAACAGAACAAACTAGAATGTAATTTGGCCCTAAACAGAGAGTACACAGTGGCAGAATACCTGACCAAGGTTCTGACCCTAAATTAAGGAATTCTTTGACTTTGTACAGACTCAGTGAGCAAAGCCTTGATATTGAGAAAAGCCGCCGAAGGCAGACCTGGTTCTCAAGAGAAGAAAGGCTATGTGCACACTGCCCACAAAAATGAGGTTGAAACTGAGCTGCACTTCCTAACCTCCTGCCAAATGTATGACCATATTAGAGACATAAATTTCCCTCAGATTACACAGACCCACAAAGAATTCGCAAAAACAAATCCAATTTTGATAAACTACCATATCTATTTGGTTAAAAATACCACAGGGTGCAATCACAGCAGCAATATTTGTGACCTGTTGCCACAATAAAAGGGCAACCAGTGAAGAAAACACTATTGTTAATTCAACCCCTATTTCTGTTTATTTATTTTCCCTTTTGTACTCTATTTGCACAACATTACAACACTGTATATAGACATAATATAACATTTGAAATGTCTTTATTCTTTTGGATCATTTGTGAGTGTAATTTTTACTGTTCATTTTTTATTGTTGATTTCACTTTTGTTTATTATCTATTTCACTTGCTCAGACAATGTAAACATATGTTTCCCATGCCAATAAAGACCCTTAAACTGAAATAGAAATGTATAGGAATCCAATGAATGAACGAAAGTATAACGCCACACCCAGCAGACTGTCGACCAATAACGTTCAGGTTGTCATGCTGCATCACGCGGATGTCAAGCATCTCGTCACACAACCCCTTCTCAAAGTCAATGTATATGTCGAGAAGCGTACCTATTTTCCTGGAAAGTATGTAATGTCATGATTCCAAAGCTATTCGATATTACAGATAGAAAGTTAGTTATCTGACATCTCGGAAAAGAGGGGTAATGTTGTACTTCTTGTTTGCGAAATTGGTGCTAATGTTGGGTTTTTGTGCTAGCGCCCAATAGACTCCCGTTCACTCCTTGAAGGAGAGCGCTCCTTGTTCCATGAGTGTGTGAATCACACAGTCAGAGATAATTTACAAACGCAGGATTTGTGTTTAGTGAGTTTGCCAGATCAGAGGCAGTAGGAATGATTACGCGTTACATTGATTAGTGCGTGAATTTGACCATAATTCTGTCCCGCCTGAGCATTCTAAATGTAACAAGTACTTTTTGGTGTCAGGGAGGAAAAAGTTAATATTTTCTTTAGGAATGTAGTGGAGTAAAACTAAAAGTTGTCAAAAATAGAAATAGTAAAGTACCCCAACCCCAAGAAACAACTTAAGTAAAAATGCTTTAAAAAGTACTATTTAAGTACTTTACACCACTGTATAAAGTACTTAAGTGAATTTCATCATAATGAAGCATATTATTTGTGAACAGCTATGTATAGTTATGAAGCCACCTAGTGGAGTGTTCTTGCCACAGCATTTTCTTGATAGGATTGTTCTGGACTTTTTTGTTGTTGTTGAATATTTAACTTATATTTGAAAAAAAAGTGTCAAGGATAAAGATAACCACCATTGCACATTTTGAACAATTTGGAGGGATATAGCTGCTCTAAGGATTCTTAATTATTAATTTATGTTATGTTAAAAACTGTATTGTCACCTGCTGCATGATAATATCGCAAGACAGTCAATTTTGGTTAGTTTTTCTTGTCTGCTGAAATGGCCTATGCCTTTGCTTTACTGTGTTGTGAGTATTTAAACAAGTTTTATTTTTAAAAGCTGTTTTCTATGCAGTTATCCACGCCAGGGAAATATAATGAGGATAAAATAATGAAATGACAATGCACACTATTTCAATGCTTAGAATGTTCTATCATATTTCCTTTCCCCATAGATTGACAAATATGTTGTCCTGATCATGGACGATGCAGATATGGCCAGCTTCATTTCCTCATATGGAAATGTTGTGTTTTTGAAAAACTTGTGGAAAGCTGAAACTAAGAAAGCAATCAAGCAATGTGGAAGAGGAAGCCCACACCCCAGGAAGATCAGAGGAAGCAGACCAGAGGAAGACCAGAGGAAGATCAAGGACTCGCAGTATTGAAGTAGAGTGGATTCACACTGATAACAAGGACACCAAACAAGTCAGAGCAAAGCAAGGAGGAGGCACCAGAAAGGTTGTTATGGACTGCAGTGCAGGAGTTACTGAGATCCTGAAAGACGGAAAGGATATTTTCTTCCGCACTGGACAATCCAGCAAAGGCCTTGAGACTGGCTTTGAGGTGTGGGACTTCAAACAAAACACAATTCCAGCTGATTTTTCCACTGGCACAATATATGAGACAGTCAAGATACCCAAGTTGAGTTTCTATATTGTAACTAAGCCATTGCAAGAGACACTTCCATCTCTGAGCCTTTGAGTGATGTGTCTCACGATGATGATGATGATGAATATGACAGCACTGAGTTCATTGTCTAGGATGAAGACCAAGTATCAGAGGTCAGTCAGCATGGGCCAAGCATCACTGATTACACGGTCAGCACAGATATTCCCATCATCTTCAACCACCCAGTCATCAGAGATGAACATTTCATCACTGATCGGCATTACCCCGAACTGAACTTATTAACGTGGTAAGTTTAGGCCAAGGTCACTGTACAAGCTCACCAAGAATAAATAATATCACCAATTTAATGCAGATAATAAAAACAAGTGTTAAGAATAGCTGCTGGTGGGGTGTGTGTGATTGTTTCATCAGCAAGGTATAATAAACAGAATTATTACCTGCACACATTTAAGGAAGCAGAACTGTATCAGACTTCTATCCAGGAAGAGGTTTTGGAAGAGGTTAATCCAGAACTGCACACTTTGTTTTCTTAATATTGCCCACCATGATTCAATTCACAGGTTTACAGTGCTACGTCCATAAAGGAAACTTCGGTATTTGGCAAAACTGTCATTGTGGTTTCTGCGTAGACACCTGCATTTTTTCTACTTGCCCATTTTCGGTACCTCTTGTCAGCGCAGACCCTCCCTGGGCACGCTCCCAAACGCATAACACATGTAATGAAGTAATCTGCTATTGCCTTTGGGTCGTTGTTTGTGGTGTAAGCTTCCATCCACAAAACATAATGGCTAAAGCCATCTATGCAGCACTGTATTGCAATACCATATGGTTTCATTTTATCATATCCGTCCATATGCCATAGCGTGTTGGGACCTTTGGTTGTGTATTGCCATCATCTCATGCATTGTGCGCGCCTAAGCTCCACACGTTGACCTGACGATCGATCATCTTGATTATCTGTCTTATAGTGTCTTGCATTACTACAAAACCTCTCTGAATTGCACGGAGATGCAACCCTCTGTAGCCTTGCATTTGCCCATTACTGTTGATTTCACTGTACAATGGCCAATACCTCATCCAAGTCCGTGTGGTTCCTCCTTCTGAAAAGACCCAATCTGCGGCACAAACTCTTTAAGGTCCTAATACTTATAATAATATGGTTATTATGTGCTAAAGGGCAAGGATTTCCTTGTTACTAAAGCCAATTCTAAATTATTGTCACACCCTGATCTGTTTCACCTGTCTTTGTGATTGTCTCCACCCAGTGGCGGTTCTAGACCATTTCAACTGGGGGGGCCAAGCTGGGGCCAGTTGTACTGTTGAGGGGCCAGTTACATTAGGCGTTATTGTTGTCATATCGTTTTCTTCACTGCATTGCAGGCATTAGCAGGCAAAAGACCATGTTCATAATCATCATCATTGTTGCCACTGTCTAATAACGGATGTAAAAAAAGAACGATAGCAAAAATTTGTTATGTAAAAATGATTTCATACTCCACATTTAGGAGGGCCATAAGGGGGTCAAAAAAAAAACAGAACTACGAGTGTCTCCACCCTCCACCGGTTTTTGACCTTTTCTGCCTGCCCTGACCCTTCCTGCCGTCCTGTACCTTTGCCCCACCTATCTGGATTACGGACCCCTTCCTGCCCTTGACCTGTCATTTGCCTGCTCCAGTTGGATTAATAAACTGTTGTCAATTCGATGTTGTCTGCATCTGGGTCTTACCTCAAATGTGATAATTATAGTTTTACCACGTTATCTAACTCCGACCTTTCTATGGTGGCTTGCACAGCAACAGGAAGCCAGGAATCATGCAATTAACCAAATCCTCTACTTTAAGCTTGAAATATAACTGCCACATTCTGAAAATAATGGTACTTTGTCTTCAATTTTTTTTTCTCAAAATTATTCTTGAAATTTTGCCGCTATATTCATAAAACATTACCACTTTATTCTCGTAATATTGCTACTTTATTCACAAAATTTAATGTTACATTTATTCTTGAAATATTGCTACTTTATCCTCGTAATATTGTCACTTTATTCTCGAAATATTGCCACTTTAGTCACAAAATGTTATTTTCAATTTATTGTTGAAATATTGCCACTTTATTATCGAAATATTGGCACTTAGAAAAAATATTCTCAGTACAAAAATAAATAAAAATAACTCTGAGTTTTTGTTCTCTCTTGAATTGGCCCTAATACTCTTCCATACCTATCTGAAAGGTCAGAATACTTAATCCAATTTCTCAAAGTGTGAAGTTTAGATAAAATATAAACACATCTTCGACAACATGATTCTTGGAAAGATCAGATACAATGTACACATACAGTACACAGGGCCCAGAATTTTTCCTTGCCCATGAGTAATGAAATGTGACGTTGTTGCACTGTTGAAGCCCTCACAGACTCACCACAGATAAATCCCTCATCCTCCCCTAGGGGGCAGTCACCGTGGAAGTCACACACACTAGTCTTGTCAATGCAGCCGCCCAAGTCACAGTGGAAAGACTTGCTCTCGTCACAGTCTGTGCCTAGCTCTAAGTCAGGGTGACCTGGAACAAGAAAGAGCTCACATTTAACTTCTAGTTTAGTCCACCATAATACACTTAAGTAAAAATAGTATTGCATTTTGATGTTTCTATTGATGTTTGGATATGTAGTTCAGAACATACCCATGTCACAGTCTCTGAGGTCCAGGGAGTCGAGGGCCAGAGCACCCCTATCCTTTCCCAGGCAGGTGGAGTAGAGTAGGGTCACCTGGAAGGGCTCATCCACCTCTCCAATCACCACCTCCAGCACCTCCCACTGGGCCCTATTCCTAGCAAACAGAGGGTTAAGTGTGTGTGTGTAGTATGTGTGTGTGTTTCTGCGTGTTTGTTTGTTTCTGGGCGGCAAAATGTTGAAAGGACTTACTGTTCAAATAAGTATCTAAACAGCCTTGTCTACTGTCCCAAACAGTCGTTAGCCATCTGTGCAGTAAGTGGATAAACAACTTTACTTTAATGAGAGAAGTGTGTTGTATCTACACTACCGTTCAAAAGTTTGGGGTCCTTGTTTTTTAAAGAAAATCACATTTTTGCCCATTAAAATAACATCAAATTGATCAGAAATACTGTGTAGACATTGGTAATGTTGTAAATGACTATTGTAGCTGCAAACGGCAGATTCTTTATGGAATATCTACATAGGCGTACAGAGGCCCATTATCAGCAACCATCACTCCTGTGTTCCAATGGCAGGTTGGCAATGGCCTTCTTTAGACTAGTTGAGTATCTGGAGCATCAGCATTTGTGGGGTCGATTATAGGCTCAAAATGGCCAGAAACAAAGTCCTTTCTTCTGAAACTCGTCAGTCTATTCTTGTTCTGAGAAATGAAGGCTATTGCATGCAAGAAATTGGCAAGAAACTGAAGATATCGTACCACGCTGTGTACTTCTCCCTTCACAGAACAGCGCAAACTGGCTCTAACCAGAATAGAAAGAGGAGTGGGAGGCTCCGGTGCACAACTGAGCAAGTGGACAAGTACATTAGTGTCTAGTATGAGAAACAGACGCCTCACAAGTCCTCAACTGGAAGCTTCATTAAATAGTACCTGCAAAACACCAGTCTCAACATCAACAGTGAAGAGGTGACTCCGGGAGGCTGGCCTTCTAGGCAGAGTTCCTCTGTCCAGTGTCTGTGTTCTATTGCCCATCTTAATCTTTTCTTTATATTGGCCAGTCTAAGATATGACTTTTTCTTTGCAACTCTTCCTAGAAGGCCAGTATCCCGGAGTTGCCTCTTCACTGTTAACGTTGAGACTGGTGCTTTTCGCGTACAATTAAATGAAGCTGCCAGTTGAGGACTTGCGAGTTATTTGTTTCTCAAACTAGACACTCTAAGCTTTGCACACCTGGATAGTACAATATTTGCACATTATTCTTTAAAAAAACTCTTCAAGCTCTGTCAAGATGGTTGTTGATCATTGCTAGACAAGTCTTTCAAGTCTTGCCGTTGATTTTCAAGCCGATTTATGTCAAAACTGTAACTAGGCCACTCAGGAACATTCAATGATGTCGTGGTAAGCAACTCCAGTGAATATTTGGCCTTATGTTTTACGTAATTATCCTGGTGAAAGGTGAATTTGTTATACAGTGTCTGAACCAAGTTTTCCTCTATGATTTTGCCTGTGTTTAGCTCTATTCCGTTTCTTTTTATCCTAAAAAACTCCCTAGTCCTTGCCGATATCAAGCATACCCATAACATGATGCAGCCACCACCATACTTGAAAATATGATGAGTGGTACTCAGTGATGTGTTGGACTTGCCCAAAACATAATGCTTTGTAATCAGGACAAAAGTAAATTTCTTTGCCACATTTTTTACAGTTTTACTTCTGTGCCTTATTGCAACCAGGATGCATGTTTTAAAATATTTGTGTCCTCCCGATTGGCTCAGTGGTCTAAGGCTGTGCCACAAGAGAATCTGGATTCGAGTCCAGGCTCTGTCGCAGCCAACAGTGACCGGGAGACCCATGGTGCAGGGTACAATAGACCCAGTGTCATCTTGGTTAGGGGAGGGTTTGGCCGGCAGGGATGTTCTTGTCCCATCACGTACTAGTAACTCCTGTGGCGGGCTGTGCACAGGGCATGCTGACATGGTCACCAGGTGTACAGTGTTTCCTCTGACACATTGGTGCGGCTGGCTTCTGGGTTAAGTGGGCATTGTGTCAAAGAAGCAGTGTGGCTTGGTTGGGTTGTGTTTCGGAGGATGCACAGCTCTCGACCTTCATCTCTCCCGAGTCCATACGGGAGTTGCAGTGATGAGACAAGACTAACCACCAATTGGATACCACAAAAATGGGGGAAAAAAGGGCAGAAAAATTAAATAAATACAATTTTTTTTTAAATTGCAATTTATTTTCATTCTGTCAGTATTATGACGTAACTACAATGTTGTTGATCCATCCTCAGTTCTCTTATCACAGCCATTAAACCCTGCAAGTGTTTCCTTCCTCTCCGGCAACTTAGTTAGGAAGGGCGCCTGTACCTTTGTAGTGACTGTGTGCAGTGATATGCCATCCAAAGTGTAATTAATAACTGCACCATGCTCAAAAGGGATATTCAATTTCAGCTTTTTTTACCCATCTACCAATAGGTGCCCTTCTTTGCAAACCATTGGGAAAAAACCCTGGTCTTTGCGGTTGAATATGTGCTTGAAGCACACTGGGCACACACTAGTTGAATTAATGTTGCATCCACGTCATTTCAATGAAATTATGTTGAACCAACGTGGAAAAGACATTGAATTGACATCTTTGCCCAGTGGGAATACTGTTTTCACATTGGCTCTAATGCCGTTTCTGCTCCTGCAGTACCATACAATAACCATCTAACTGAGATTCCCCGAGCTCAACAACAGCACAGGAGCTATGAGACCCCACTGCATGGCATCTTAAACCACTTTCATTTGGAACCGAGAAATCCAGTAATTCTCTAATCCTTTAATCTGAGACCTGTCAAAGAACCTAGCAGCATATGGCCCACCAATGGATATTTATAGATTAGGTAGCTCACGTTGGAAGAGGACTCCCAAACTGATTTAGGTAGTGTGGATTGACTAAGATATGAGAAGAGAGATGTGCCAAAGTAGTTTTCTTCAGAGCTAAATGACATACGTGTACATCACCTTTCAAATCCAAGATTAAACCCTGATTAGTTTATTTTTTTTCATGACGTGTATGCCTTTATTCAAGAGATGCTCTTAACTGCCCACTTCTATTAATACCTCAGCTCTCTTCATCTCTACTTTCTACAAATGTACCTGTATATAGTCAAGGTTTCATACCAAACCATAGAAAACAAATTACATCCAACACTACTGTACATTCTTTGTTGACTTCCAACTGTTTTCTTCTCTATTTCCAGTCCTGTTTATACAGGATGTCTTGCTTCCAGTGGTGACTGAGGTGTCAGCTTGTCAGCTTGTCTGTCGATACGTTTGTTATTAGGTTATTCAATTATTGCATCTGAGCTCCTACAGTGTGCGACTCTCCTTTACTTTTTCAAGTGTTCTACTCTGCTAGCCAGCAGCTCGCCTTAACAGGTGTGCTTTTCTTTTGCCTCCATATTGAGGTGTCCTGTCATCCCTAGTACTCACCATCTTACTGTCTATGAGTTAAACCCTCTTTCATAATGGACATGCACTCCATTACTCTACAAATAAAGAGGCCAGAGTATAATGTTGTTTCCTTTGCCACAGCCCACCCCTCACCCCTACTGTCCAGACCATTTATGTCCAAATTCATTTTCAGGGTCTGCATTTGGAACCAAAATGCTTTTATCTGGTCCCAGAATGGCTGTGTCTAACATTGGCCCAAGAATAGGTAGACAAATTTGTAGTGGTATTTCCACGCCATATGTACAACTTACTGTATGTCAAGACTGTGTGAACACGCTCTTGGTAGCTGATGTGAGAAAGACCTTTAAACAGGTCAACATTCACAAAGCCACGGGGTCAGACGGATTACCAGGACGTGTACTTCTTCCTTGGGCACAGGGGCTATGGTTGTCTGCTTGAAACATGTAGGTATTACAGACTCAGACAGGGAAAGGTTGAAAATGTCAGTGAAGACACTTGCGGACCAACTGGCAAGTGTCTTCACTGACATTTTCAACCTCTCTCTGACCGAGTCTGTAATACCTACATGTTTCAAGCAGACAACCATAGTCCCTGTGCCCAAGGAAGCGAAGGTAACCTGCCTAAATGATTACCGCCCCGTAGAACTCACGTCGGTAGCCATGAAGTGCTTTGAAAGGCTGGTCATCACTCACATCAGCAGTATCCTCCGGGATACCCTTGACCCACTCCAATTTGCATACCGCCCCAACAGATCCACAGATGACACAATCTCACTCCACACTACCCTTTCCCACCTGGACAAAAGGAACACCTATGTGAGAATGCTGTTCATTGACTACAGCTCAGCGTTCAACACTGTAGTGCCCACGAAGCTCATCATTAAGCTAAGGATCCTGGGACTAAACACCTCCCTTTGCAACTGGATCCTGGACTTCCTGACGGGCTGCCACGCTGATCCTCAATGCTGGGGCCCCGCAGGGGTGTGTACTTAGTCCCCTCCTGTACTCCCTGGTCACCCACGACTGCATGGCCAAACACAACTCCAACACCATCAATAAGTTTGCTGACAACACAACAGTGGTAGGCCTGATCACCGACAATGGTGAGACAGCCTATAGGGAGGAGGTTAGAGAACTGGCAGTGTGGTCCCAGGACAACAACCTCTCCCTCAATGTGAGTAAGACAATGGAGATGATCGTGGACTACAGGTTATGGCGGGCCGAACAGGCCCCCATTCACATCGACGGGGCTGTAGTGGAGCAGGTCGAGAGTTTCAAGTTCCTTGGTGTCCACATCACCAACGAACTATCATACTTTTTTTCCTTTTTTTATATTTAACCTTTATTTAACTAGGCAAGTCAGTTAAAAAACAAATTCTTATTTACAATGACGCCCTACCAAAAGGCAAAAGACCTCCTGCGGAGACGGGGGCTGGGATTAATTTAAAAAATTATATATATATATATATATATATATATATATAGGACAAAACACACATCACGACGAGAGACAACACTACATAAAGAAAGACCTAAGACAACAACATAGCAAGGCAGCAACACATGACAACACAGCCTGGAAGCAACACAACATGACAACAACATGGTAGCAACACAACATGGTAGCAGCACAAAACATGGTACAAACATTATTGGGCACAGACAACAGCACAAAGGGCAAGAAGGTAGAGAACAATACATCACGCAAAAGCAGCCACAACTGTCAGTAAGAGTGTCCATGTTTGAATCTTTGAATGAAGAGATTGTGATAAAACTGTCCAGTTTGTGTGTTTGTTGCAGCTCGTTCCAGTTGCTATCATGGTCTAAACACACCAAGACAGTCGTGAAGAGGGCACAACAAAACCTTTTCCCCCTCAGGAGACTGAAAAGATTTGGCATGGGTCCCCAGATCCTCAAAAAGTTCTACAGCTGCACCATCGAGAGCATCCTGACCGGTTGCATCACAGCCTGGTATGGCAAGTGCTCGGCATCTGACCATAAGGCGCTACAGAGGGTAGTGCGTACGGACCAGTACATCACTGGGGCCAAGCTTCCTGCCATCCAGGACCTACAATATTAGGCGGTGTCAGAAGAAAGCCGAAACCCCCCCCCCCCCCCCCCATTTGTTTTGTACACTGCTGCTACTCGCTGTTTAATATTTACCCACGCACACTGACTCGGTACCAGTACCCCTTGTATATAGCCTCGTTATTGTTATTTTATTGTGTTACTTTTTATTATTTTTTACTTTAATTTATTTGGTAAATATATTCTTAACTCTTTTTGAACTGCACTGTTGGTTAAGGGCTTGTAAGTAAGCATTTCACAGTAAGGTCTACACTTGTTGTATTCAGTGCATGTGACAAATAAGGTTTGATTTGATATATACCTACTACGAACTTACTCAAGATGCAAGGTAGAGTACCGCAAGTGAGATACACATGGTCGCACTAAAAAGCTAGTTGAGCAAATGCTACTACTGTAAGCATACAAAAGAGAGATTGTTGAAATGTTAAAGTGAACAAGCATAAAATCAAAACATAAGAGGCTAAACATGAGCATAAAATCAAAACATGCTAACCTGGTGCCATCTTGGTCTCTGCCACTGAGAGTTGTTGTGCTGATGACAGACGCTGATTCGACTGGTTTCACTAAGACTGAGAGGTTTCCAGCGGTGGGCCCCAGCTCAAAGCGGGCCAGCTGCAGATGGCACAGTGGGCCACTACTGTAGACCACTGGACTAGTGATGTAGTATTCACACTTCCTAGATGCCCTGGAGGAAGCGGAGGGACTCAAAAGCAGGAAGTGACCTAGAATGGGGGAGGGGGGGCAGACAATCAAGTCATCTGAAGTGTTTGAACAAAAAAACAACCCATAGCGAAATATTTGTATTGTTCTGACTGAAAGCAGTATTTTCAGTTAATTATAAAGCAAAACACCACATCAAAATGATTAGGGGAAAAATGCTGCATTATCCTACTGAACATAGCACTGTTTCTCTTGGCCGGGTCCCCCCAGCACTCAACACACGTCACAATCTCTCTAACAATTCCATTACATCTCCCTGAATACAGTTGTCATGACATGGCCCTTTCTGGGTATAGATTGTGCCTTCCCCCTCTGTCTCACTCTCTCCTAAACCCAGGTTCTGTTATCTCAGGCCGTAAATTCCTGGCTGAGACTCTCTCCCCGGCCATGCAGTATAGAGAGAGAGAGTTTCACAGTAGAGCAAAGGAACTTCTACTACATCACAGAATTTGAGAACTGAACAATATCCATGTTTTGGAGAATGTGTAAACGCTCAGTGGAGAAGCCAGCTACGACCCGGTCAGTTTTTTTCTTCATGTTTGTGACCTCATGAAAGACAATACAGCCACATTACATAACTCTGTTTATACAGGTGCCTCCGTTATGAGGTTTGCATCTAATTATTGTATGAAATGAGTAAAGATTAAACTATTAGTGAAATTATGTAATGTGATGTTAAACCTTTAATGTGAGAGAATTGTATTCCCTTTAAAGTTTAACTAAGTCATTGGCCCGCCCCCGTGAGCACAGACATAATCCGTCGTCATGGAACAGCCCTTTCCTATTGTTACGAATAAAACCCCCTCCTGAGGAAATCCTCTTTAGACCATGCATACCTCAGTGTCAGCTGAGGTGGCACAGGTTAGGGTACCAAGACTGAGCAAACCCACAGCGTGAGCTGTGATTGCGAATAGTTTCGACTAAGCAAACCCACAGCGTGAGCTGTGATTGCGAATAGTTATTGAAATCCTGACCATACCATGTGGAGCATTGGCTACACGGCTGGAAATGGTTAAACTCTGAGAATATCGAACCCTACCGAATAAGAGAATCTTAAATACTAATTACTAGTCTGCAGCTAGAAATTATGTAAACCTGGGATGCGAATACCGACAACCGCCGAAACATCTATCTATGAGAATATTTCTGAATGGTACTCTGAAGTTTCCATTCTAACCACAAAATAATTTGATCTTCAGGGAAACAGAAAGAGAGAGACTCGGAACTCTCCAGCAGACGGACCAATTCCAACAGAGAAGATCACGACACATGGGTGTAAATATATATTGACTGCAATTATTCCCGAATGAGTGAGCATTCATGTGCAAAGGATTAGCATTTCAATTAATATAATTATCAACTGTGTGTAGTGATCCCTTTTGTCTTTCCCGCTCTCTTTCAGTCCACACCCACTTCCCTTTGTCCACCAAGCTGTCATATCAGCTTAGCCCACTAGGGAATCTTCCCTATCATTTCTTAGTAACATATCTACTGTTTGTTTATGCATTTCTATGATTATTTAATTAGTTAGTAAATAAATGATTAAGCAAATTGGTGTATGGATGATTCATAGTAAAGGCTGGGTTTGTGCAGATAACCAACAATTTACGACGTTTGGAATGAGACTGATGAGAGGTAAAGAATAATTTATTAATAGAAGACTAATTGATCAGATATTAAAATATCTTTGTACAAAATGTAAAAAAAAATCATAACTTTGTAATCTGAAGATTTTCCGTAGTGCCCCGACTTCCTAGTTAATTACATTTACATGATTAGTTTAATCACGTAATAATAATTACAGAGAATTGATTTGATAAAATACCAGTCTTCACTTTTAATGATGCCAAAGACACGACACAGTATACTACACTATGCTCTCAGTGAGATGAAAGGAATAGCACATTAAAGGTGTGAGTGAAACACACATGGAGTATTCTCTTTGTGACTGTGCTTCCTCCCTTACCATCAGAGCTCCCCTCCGAATGGTCGCTGACTGGCTTCATGGCCTGTGTGCTGGATCTTTGTTGCTGTGGTGACATGGCCCTCCAGTCATTTCTGACACTGTGATTGGAGAAGGTCCAAGAGCAAGGCGATTCAAAATCACAAGAGGTAGCTGCAGGAGTGAGGAAAAAGAGATCCATTATGTCTGAGACTGACTCTGTTTTGGCCACACATTTTTGTTTAACATTGGCCACGTCAACATGGAAATTAAGAGGGAAACTGCACCTGATTGTAATTAAATTCATTTAAATGAATTCTACAAATGAATGACAGAAACGCATGGAACTAATGATCCTCATCTGATGCCAAATTAGGCCAACATGGCAGCCTGCTTCAGAAAAATGATGAAATGAGGACATCACAAGGACTTAACTGTATACTCCACCAACAGCTCCTAACAGAAGTAAAAACTCCAAATGCTCAGGGCAATTATCATTTGAAACCATTATGGTTACAGTAAATTGGCTAGAGTAGAAACAGTGTCCTTGGTACTGTTACCAAAGTTATGAGGCTTTACTGTTTCTACTGTCAACATATTCAAACAAGTGATGCAGAGTGATCCACATAATTGCTAGCCTCACAGCAGTTACCAACACTTTCCACTTGTACCAAAGGAGCTTTCTGACATGCATTCTTTTTTTAATTTAACTAGTCAAGTCAGTTAAGAACAAGTTCTTATTTACAATAACAGCCTAGGAACAGTGGGTTAACTGCCTTGTTCAGGGGCAGAACGACAGAATTTTACCTTGTCAGTTTAGGGATTCAATCTAGCAACCTTTCGGTTACTGGCCCAACACTCTAACCACTAGGCTACCTGCTGCCCCATTACCTGAGAGCATATTTACCAGACTCAGACCATGGCAATAAGTAGACCACTCTGACTATCTCCAAGAACAGCAGACGCCAAACCAGATACAGGCATACAGCATAATTAGTTGAAATTGTCTTTTTAGTTTAACATTGAAAACCCATTATAAAGCATATCTGAGCCTTAACAAAAAGCCATCATTTAACATAATGCTACTAGACACACACTCACTCACTGTCAACGACGTCGTAAGGATTGGACCAAGGCACAGCGGGTAACGTGCTCATCATCTTAATTTATTTAAACAAAACACTTAAACAAAATAAACAAACGACGAAAACAGTTCCATAAGGCTCCCAGGCTATACAGAAAATAACCACCCACAAAACACAAGTGAAACCAACACAACTAAATATGGCCTCCAATTAGAGACAACAACAACCAGCTGCCTCTAATTGGAGGTCATTGCCAAAAACCCAACATAGAAATAGAAAACTAGATATAAACATAGAAAACATAGAACCTAAACCAAAAACACCAAAACACACAAAACAAACACCCCCTGCCACGCCCTGACCAAACTACAATGACAAATAACCCCTTTTACTGGTCAGGACGTGACACTCACGTACAAATGACTCATGTCAGTACATTTAATACACTTTCTTCTCATCAACCAAGCTCGATTAAAATGACCTTAGAAACCCTGCTTAGTGTTCTGAGCTGTTTCAGACTGATTCCATTAGCGCTTTAACTTTCCCAAAGTACAGTGCAAGATATGAGGCATGTCTCCAACAAGACACAGACAAAACAATTCAAAATTGCTTTATAGTGCAGACTAAGCACATTCCTTGGTGTCTGATGAAGCATACTGTAGCACCAACTAGTGATTTGTGAATGATCAAACATAAAAACAACTCCAATATAAACAGAGAAGACCAGGGAATGCCAGTCTGGAAAAGGAAAATATAAATTTTTAAGGGCTCCATAATTGGCATGTTGAATCTAACAATCCTAATCTAACCCAAGTGAATGTGGAGGGAGTCATGTGATGTGTCCTGAAGGAGTGAAACCACTAATAAGACAACCACATCTCTTTCCTCTGGGACACAGAAATACTAGAATGTAAGTGGTTAAGTGAAAAATGTAAGACATGTTTTGGTCGTACATAAAACACGCAGATGAGGATTTTTGTGTGAAGCTCAATTTCATCAGGGTCTTCATTTAATGCTCAAAGTCTCATTTAGAACAAACACGACTGCCAACGTGAGCTTTGAACACATTACAATGTTGTAACAGCTATGACAAACACTATTTGATTAGTGCTTTCTATAGTTTAAATTACATTGATTCACTCTCTGCAGACCACACATAAGAGAAACAGCAGCCCTATAAGGCAACACATTTAATAGTAACAGAAACCGGAACCCCATTGTCCCTGACACACATTATTATTAATGAAACTAAACAGGTTGGGTTCCATACAGATGTAGGAACTTAATTTGAGCCAGTTTTCTACAGCAGGAAAATAATCCTGCACGAACAGGAAATGTGAATTATTACGTGGATTATAATTCATGGCTATTTTTGTAGGGTTTGACACAATTTCAAAGTGGAAATTACAAACTTTGCAAGCATTTCTAAAACTCAAATACACTACAAGTTTGCATCTCCTTCTGTGCAGGAAAATGATCAGCAACAAAAGGGTGATTAAATTAAGATCTGTAGACACTGAATATTTCATACTAACGATATGGGAGAGAGCTCTATGTGATTGATTTAATAAGTAAATCATGCTTCTTCCCCAGGTCTCCAAATGACAAACAGCTTGGTGTGGATGATTCTTACTTTGGCTCTTGTCGTCAGGACTCAAGTGATGGGGAAACATGAAGCTCTCCTCCAGGGACTTGTCCAGTAGAGCATGACTGGAGCTGCCAACTGAAAGCGAGAGAGCGAAAGAGAGAGACAAGTGGTTACATGATTGTTTTTATTGACTGTGTGTCCCTAGTGTTTCCACACAACATGGTTGACAGCAGAGGACTATTAGACAGTGGGACATCAGGCTGTCCTTCCATTTTAAAGTTCAAATGAGAGATATTGCCTACCCTGGGGCCTGTAGATCAACACAGCTGCATGAACAGCCAGTTCAATCAAGACAAGTAGATTACTGAAGACGCCACTGACGCAAAATAATATAATGACAAACAGATCCATCAAACTTAAGTATAGTTGGCTTACGGCAGGTAGCCTAGTGGTTAGAGTGTAGGGGCGGCAGGTAGCCTAGTGGTTAGAGTGTAGGGGCGGCAGGTAGCCTAGTGGTTAGAGTGTAGGGGCGGCAGGTAGCCTAGTGGTTAGAGTGTAGGGGCTGCAGGTAGCCTAGTGGTTAGAGTGTAGGGGCGGCAGGTAACCTAGTGGTTAATGTGTAGGGGCGGCAGGTAGCCTAGTGGTTAGAGTGTTGGGCCAGTAACCGAAAGGTTGCTGGATTGAATCTCTGAGCTGACAAAGTAAAAGTCTGTTGATCTTCCCCTGAGCAAGGCAGTTAATCCACTGTTCCCCAGGTGCTGTGAATGTTGATTTAGGCAGCCCACCGCGACTCTGATTCAGAGGGGTTGGGTTAAATGTGGAAGACACATTTCAGATGAAGGCACTCAGTTGTACAACTGACTAGGTATCCCCCTTTCCCTTACTCAATGTTCCCTGGCGAGGCCTTTAAATACAAGTTATTTTCATGGTACCCATTTATTGAATATCCCAAATTAGTTTTCATGAAAAACCGGGACAATAAGTTCCATACAAGGTAACCATAACATAACAGCTCATAACCTTCTCTCTGGATTGACATACAGCATATTAAGTCCTCTTGTTGACATAAATTAACAACACAGAACAAACACAAAAGGCTGGGCCTGTCTTTTAGACTTGGCAATAAAACCTTTAGATCATTTATAGAAGATGGGACATTAAGATCTTTCTCTTATTCGTAGTAGTTAGGAATGCCTCCTCCCTGAATCTGTCCTTACATTTCAATAGCATCAGCTGAACTGAATTATTTTAAGTAAACCCTTTAGCTACAACTTGTCCACACTTACTCAGTTAAATGAGGGTGGAGGGGATCATGCTGTAATCCTGGTCAGTGAGTTTTACATTTAAAATAAACCACTTGGATAAACAAATTCTGGAAATCATATTTCACTGCCTGTTTATTTTATACCACAGGAGGCATCCAACGTAATCTGGCATCTTAAGGCAGCTTTCAGAATGTGTTAACAATAAAATATATATAAATAAAGTATTCACAGAAGAGCCATAAACAAGACCAAACAGCAGGCAATATTGCAAGTGTGAGTGCTCTATTTAACAGAGGCTTAGGGATTCTAAAGCATGAAACACATATAGAATCTCACTGCTGATTGGTATTTATCACAGTGGGAAACCTGTACGTAAATCTGGGACACTCCATTTAGTATGATACAGTGCCTTCAGAAAGTATTCATACCCCTTGACTTATTCCTCATTTTGTTAGCCTGAATAAAGAATGGATTAAATATATGTTTTTTTCTCACCCATCTACACACCATACCCTATAATGCAAAGCTTCTAAGAGCTTTGCACACCTGGATTGTACAACATTTGAACATTATTATTTATCAATCTCTGTCAAATTGGTTGTTGATCATGGCTAGACAGCCATTTTGAAGTCTTGCCATAGATTTTCAAGCAGATTTAAGTCAAAACTGTAGCTCGGCCACTCAGGAACATTCCCTGTCTTCTTGGTAAGCAACTCCAGTGTAGATTTGCTCTTGTGTTTTAGGTTATTTTCCTGCTGAAAGGTGAATTCATCTTCCAGTATCTGATGGAAAGCAGACTGAAACAGGTTTTCCTATAGGATTTTGCCTGTGCTTAGCACCATTCTGTGTCTTTTTTATTCTGAAAAACTCCCCAGTTCTTAACGATTACAAGCATACCCATAACATGAAGCAGCCACCACTTGAGTGGTACTCAGAAATGTGTTGTATTGGATTTGACCCAAACATAACACTCTGTATTCAGGAGAAAATGTTAATTGCTTTGATACATTTTCTTTACAGTATTACTTTAGTGCCTTGTTGCAAACATGCATGTTTTGGAATATTCTTATTCTGTACACGCTTCCTTCTTTTCACTCTGTCAATTAGGTTAGTATTGTGGAGTAACTACAATGTTGTTGATCAATCATCAGTTCTATCCTATCACAGCCATTACAATCTGTAACTGTTTTAAAGTCACCATTGGCCTCATAGTGAAATCCCTGAGCAGTTTCATTCCTCCCCAGCAACTAGGTTAGGAAGGATTCCTGTATCTTTGTCGTGACTAAGTGTATTGATACACCATCCAAAGTGTAATTAATAACTTCACCATACTCAAAGGGATATTCAATGTCTGCTTTTTAAAAATGTGTGATACCAATAGGTGCCCTTCTTTGCGAGGCATTGGAAAACCTCCCTGGTCTTTGTGGTTGAATCTGTGGTTGAAATTCACTACTCAACTGACGGACCTTACAGATAATTGTATGTGTGAGGTACAGAGATGAGGTCATCATTCAAAAATCCTGTTAAACACTATTATTGCACACAGAGAGAGTCCATGCAACTTATTAAGTTACTTGTTAACCCAACCTCTCTGGCACTGTATATAAAGTCTAATATTGGGATGCAAAGTCAAAATTGAATACATTTCAACTATATATCTGACATGGTGCAGGTGTCTTCTTTTTTTAAAATTATTTTGTTTCCAAGTAGACTTGTTTAAGACTACTAAGAAGCAGTCTGTGTGACCCTGATTTAGCGTACTGTAGTAAAAGGTTAAGTCAAAACGTAAGGAGGGTGGTCGGTCACGCGTATAAAGCAAAGGTATAACAATCCAAAGGCTGCATGTTCGAATCCCGTCACGGACAACTTAAGCATTTGAACTAATTAGCAGCTTTTTAACTACTTTGCATGTTAGATAACCCTTCCCCTAACCATATCCATAACACTTTTAGCTAACCCTTCCCCTAACCTTAACCATTTAACCTAACACCTAACCTTAACCTCAAACCCTAACCCCTAGCCTAGTTAACCATAACTAGCGAACGTTAGCCACAGAAAATTGGAATTGTTAACACATCATTTGTTTTGCAAATTCATAACAAATCGTACGTTTTGCAAGTTCGTAACCTATCATACGAATTTTAACTCGGAACATATCATACGAAATGGATGATGGACATTCACAAACTAATACATACCATATGAAATGTAAAATACATTGCCTTCAGAAAGTATTTACACCACTGGAATCTTTCCACATTTTGTTGTGTTATAGCCTGAATTTAAACTGGATTAAATGTAGCTTTTTTTTTATCACTACGCCTACACACAATACCCCATAATGTCAAAGTGGAATTATGTTTTTTTTTTAATATAACAAATAAATTAAAAAAGAAAAGCTGAAATGTCTTGAGTCAGTAAGTATTCAAACCCTAGGTTATGGCAAGCCTAAATAAGTTCAGGAGTAAAAAGTTGCTTTAGTGTGGAAGACACATTTGTCATATGGGATTATGGAGAGTGAATTAAACTGTTTCTTCATCATCTTGATAGGTAGTTATCTAGCTGTGGCCATCTGGCTAGTATTAACAAGAGATTTCTATAAAATAGCAACATTATTACAGCTAGTTACTGCCACCTTCTGGCTTGGAGCATTTTAACAAGGCTGAGTGGCTGACGACTTCCAAGGTCCTTGCTTTAACACAAAGACCTCTATAAAGCCCTACTCATGTTTCCTGATCCCTCTGACTCAACCATTACGGAGAATGGTTGTTTTGTAGGGGAAGGCTCCAGGCTACCGACAGGCTTTACATCTCTGACTCCCCAAACAGGAACTCAGCAGAAAGGGTTGAAATAGATCAAATGTGAATAAACAGATTAATTATAGAAAGCAAGCCGAATTAGAAACAACCATCACCAAATTGTGACTACAACACATTCACACAAAAATAAACTGGACATGACAGTTTTAGCTCTATGGAGTGGAGGGCCGGAAACAGGACACAAGGCCAACAATCAGAGCCCTGGGGGTTAATGGAACAATCATGTGACACACCCCCACGGTCCAGTTAGGATCAATACACACTAACAGGGACAGGGGGTTTCACAGTGGGTCGGCATAACTCAACAACACTGGACAAAAGAGACAATTAAAATAAGACAATACTAGTATTGTATGAAAAGCTCACATGACAATGGACAGTCTGTATGTTGCCAGATGCCCAATAAAAACATAAGAGACAAGGTCACATTGGCCATGCTTGAGAAATGTTGTTATTAAAAGCAGTTCGCTAAGTGAGGTCAGACTGTAAATACAGTATTTAGAGTAAGATGCTGCAGTTTCACTGAAAACACCAATATATTTTCTCAGTTTATATGCCCTTTTCACAGAGACCGCTTGGGATTCAAAAGCTATAGAAAAGCCCTTGGCTTCAGAATAAAGCAATTGTGGGTTCAAAAACATGCTGAAGAAAACACTAAAACTCATAAATGTATGTTTACTTTGGGTGTGTTGGCTTGTTGGCTAGCTACTGGCTACCAAATATGGCAAAGCGTAAGGAATTGTTTGACTGTAAATTCAGATATTTCTATGTCAAATGGTTTTGCTATATTTCAGTCTTCTGTAATGTATATAAAGTGTAATATTGGGATGCAAACTCAAAATTGAATACATTTCAACTCTATATCTGACATGATACAGGTG
Organism: Salmo trutta; assembly: GCF_901001165.1. Lineage (NCBI taxonomy): Eukaryota > Metazoa > Chordata > Actinopteri > Salmoniformes > Salmonidae > Salmo > Salmo trutta. The sequence continues at coordinate 28,065,964 of NC_042989.1, forward strand.
TCTTCTTTTTTTAATCCCATAACCAAAGATGGTACATGGTTAGCTGGGGACATGCTGTCGGAGTCCGTACAGCCAACGGGATTTTCAGTGCATCGCGCCGACAGGAAAAAACATCTCTCTGGTAAGAAGAAGGGCGGGTGTGTATGTTTCATGATTAACGACTCATGGTGTAATTGTAACAACATACGAGAACTCAAGTCCTTTTGTTCACCTGACCTAGAATTCCTCACAATCAAATGCCGACCATATTACCTCCCAAGAGAACTCTCCTTGGTTATCGTCACAGCCATGTATATCCCCCAGCAAGCGGATACCAAGACGTCCATCAAGGAACTTCACTGGACTTTATGCAAATTGGAAACCATGTATCCTGAGGCTGCATTTATTGTAGCTGGAGATTTTAACAAAGCTAATCTGAGAACAAGGCTACCTAAATTCTATCAGCATATCGATTGCAGTACACGAGCGAGTAACACACTCAACCACTGCTACTCTAACTTCTGCGATGCATACAAGGCCCTCCCCCGCCTTCCTTTTGGCAAATCTGACCATGACTCCATCTTGTTGGTCCCCTTCTATAGGCAGAAACTAAAACAGGAAACGCCTGTGCTTAGGTCTATCCAATGCTGGTCTGACCAATCGGATTCCACGCTTCAAGATTGCTTCGATCACGTAGACTGGGATATGACGTATACGCTGACTCGTTGAGCGAGTTTATAAGGAAGTGTATAGGAGATGTTGTACCCACTGTGACAATTAAAACCTTCCCTAACCAGAAACCGTGGATTGATGGCAGCTTTTGCACAAAATTGAAAGCATGTACCACCACATTTAATCATGGCAAGGCAACTGGAAACATGACCGAATACAAACAGTGTAGTTATTCCCTCCGTAAGGCAATCAAACAAGCAAAGCGTCAGTGTAGAGACAAAGAGGAGTCGCAATTCAACGGCTCAAACGCGAGTATGTGGCATGGTCTACAGACAATCATGGATTACAAAAAGAAAACCAGCCCCGTCGGAGACATCGACGTCTTGCTTCCAAACAAATTAAACAACTTCTTTGCGCACTTTTAGGACAATACAGTGCCACTGACACGGCCCGCTACCAAAGACTGTGGGCTCCCCTTCTCCGTGGCCGATGTGAGTAAAACATTTAAACGTGTTAACCCTCGCAAGGCTGCTGGCCCAGGCGGCATCCCTAGCCGTGTCCACAGAGCATGCGCAGACCAGCTGGCTGGTGTGTTTACGGACAAAATTTGATTTGGACAGTATTTCAGCTCCATCACATAAACCTGGGTTCATAACCCCCCTGCCGTGCTGCACATCTAGTCAAACTTCAAAGGTTATTCCTGGTGTACCAGGCACATACTACAAAAACCCCACACTTGGTAACAATGTGGAATGTTTACTCTTGATAAGAGCCTTTTGGGTACGATTGAGTGATTTTAATTGATTGCATGACTTAAATTTCACCTCACACCTTCCATGCTCTGACGACGTCTGATAAACAGAAGAAACACCTACAGAAAAACATTTAAATTGCCATACAAAATGGACTTGAAAGATTTTCAGGGAAAACTGTAGCCCACAGTTCTCACACTGGAGTGTTTTCCACATTATATTTTCAAAGTCCATTTTTCTTCCAAGGGTAACAGTACATACTGGGTTAGTTTCAAGTTTCAAGTTGTAATGTCACGTGCACAAGTACAGTGAAATGCCTTTCTTGCAAGCTCCAAACCCAACAATGCCGTAATCAATATCAATGTAGTACTAAAAATAGCACAAGGTAGAACAAAAACAAACGAGAAATAAAAATAAGAAATAAGAAGAGCACAAGAATATAAGTAAGTATTCTATTTACAGGCTCAGTCAGTTCCAGTACCATATTTACAATGTGAAGAGATACTGGAGTGATATAGGTACAGTGCCTTCAGAAAGTATTCACACCACTTTACTTTTTCCACATTTTGTTGTGTTACAGTCTGAATTTAAAATGGATTCGATTTTTTTATCACTATGCCTACACATAATACACCATAATGTCTAGGTGGAAATACGTTTTTCAAAATGTTTACTCATTAATTAAAAATGAAAAGCTGAAATGTCTTGAGTCTTCAACCCCATTCTGATAGCAAGCCTAAATGAGTTCATGAATAAAGATATGCTTTACAAGTCACATAATAAGTTGCATGGACTCAATCTGTGTGCAATAATAGTGTTTAATGACTTCCTCATGTCTGTACCCCGAACATACAGTTATATGTAAGGTCGCGCAGTCGAGCAGTGAATTTCAAACACAGACTCAACTACAAAGACCAGGGGGGTTTTGGCTTAAACGTACTTGAACATTTATGGCAAGACCTGAAAATAGTTGTCTAGCAATGATCAACAAACAATTTGACAGAGCTTGAAGAATTGTGAAAAGAATAACAGACTATTGTTGCACAATCTGGTGTGGAAAACTCTTAGACTTACCTGGAAAGACGCACGCTGCAAAAGGTGATTTTATACAAAGCATTGACTCAGGGCTGTAAACACTTACCTAATTCAAATATTTCTGTATTGAATTTTTTATAAGTTAGCAAACATTTCCAAAACATGTTTTCACTTTGTGATTATGGGATGTTGTGTGTAAATGGGTGTGTAAAAAATATATGAATCTGTTTTGAATTCCGGCTGTAATGCAACAAAATGTGGAATAAGTCAAGGGGTATGAAAACTTTCTGACGGCACTGTAGATATGTATAGGGGTAAGGTGACTAAGCATCAGGATATATGATAAACAGAATAGCAGCAGCATATATGATGATTGTATGTGAGTGGGTGTGTGTGTGTGTGTGTGTAGATTCAGTATAAATATATCTTCATATTATGTGTGTGACCAAATTAAGTGAGCGTTTGTGTGTGTGTTGGAGTGTCAGTGTGCATGAGTGTGTAGGGCCCTGTGAGTGCGTGTAGAGACTTGTAAAAAAAATTGTATAAATAAAATGGTCAACTCAAATAGTCTGTGTAGCCATTTTGTTAGCTATTTAGCAGTCTTATGGCTTGGGGATAGAAGCTGTTTGGGAGCCTGTTGGTGTCAGACTTAATGCACCGGTACTGCTTGCCATGCGTAAGCAGAGAGAAGAGTCTATGGCTTAGGTGGTTGGAGTATTTAGTGATTTTCCAGACCTTCCTTTCATACCGCCTGATATAGAGGTCCTGGATGGCAGGGAGCTCGGCCACAGTGATACACTGGGCTGTCCGCACCACCATCTTTAGCGCCATGCGATCGAGGGCAGTGCTATTTCCATATCAAGCAGTGATGCAGCCAGTCAAGATGCTCTCAATGGTACAACTATATCACTTTTTGAGGATTTGAGGGCCCCTGCCAAACCTTTTCAACCCTCCTGAGAGGAAAGAGGTGTTGTAGTGCCTTCTTCATGACTGTGCGCCTGTGTGGACCATTTTAGAGATTTGAAGACCAAGAAACTTGATGCTCTCAACACGCTCGGTAATAAAGCAATACTGAGCTATTTCAGGTATTTCCAAACTGTATTCTGACCAAAAGAGTGCCCAAAATGTATAATATTTGATCTCATCTGCAAGAAAATTAAGTCATTCACAGAAAAGATCTTTGGAAGGGAGCCATTTATTTCCAATCTTGTTTTAATGAAAACCATATCCAAATCCTGAGGTATGATTAATTATAGAGAGACATCAACTAGAATCAGTGGTCTGCATAATTCCCAACTGACACTAGTTTACACTGCAAACAATAATGAGTAGTTAAGACCTCCACGGGACATCGCAGAATGGTTGCCTAACGTCGTCAGGACATCCTCTGTTTGCTGGGTTTATACTGTTTGAGTCATCCACTGTCTATTCATCCAGAAAAGGCTACACATATCACACATGTTGGTGTTAGAAGCTCTGCAGGATGTCAAGAAAGAATGGTCCTGTGCCCACTGAGAGGGGATGTCCAGAGGGATACACTAATAATAGAGCTTTGACAGTGCATGGGCAATTTACTGGAGCTAAAAGGCCTAGACCATGGTGCTGTTCTTCCAATGCACCATTAAATGCCTGTACAACTCACTCATTACCATCTTTTATAGGTCATTAGAAAATAAACAAAGCTATAAAGTTCTTTACTGACTATTAACAACTGGAACTGAATAAGACTGGAAACTGAAAGCAGCACAACAAACAACTCTCAAGATAGTCAATTTACTCTCAAGACAGTCTACATAAAGATCCCAGAATCATATCAAAATGTTCTGAGCATCAGTGTTATTACCTTTTATAGCCTTTTCCTATTAGCTGAAGGTCCAAGTAGTATAAATAGTTTAACCAATGACTACTGTCAACAACACATGCTTTGATGAATCTAACAAGACCTGCCAAAAGGAATCATGATTATTCTTTATTCACAAAGAAATTTTTTGTGGTGATATGACCTGGACAATTTATCCTGACAAATGAGCTTGGTGCTGATCAAACCCACTACTGTCAAACACATTTAACCACAGGGGTATACTTTATCACCATTTGAAGAAAACATGGAGGAATAACACTCCCATGAGCTTAAAATAGAAGTAACTTCTGGACATTGGGTTCCCTTGCTAACGGAGATCAGGATTTTAGAATAAGTGCCTACTTTTTATTTAAAAAAATGTACTTCCCTTTTCTCCCCAATTGCGATTCAAATACAACCTTGTCTCATCACTGCAACTCCCAGATGGGCTCGGGAGAGGCGAAGGTCGATTCAAGTGCCAAGCCGCACTTCTTAACACTCGCTCGCTTAACCCGGAAGCCTGCCATACCAATGTGTTGCAAGAAACACAGTTCAACTGACGACTGCGGTCAGCTTGCAGGTGCCTCGCCCGCCACAAGGAATCACTAGAGCGTGATGAGTAAAGTAAAGTCCCCCCAGCCAAACCCTCCTCTAGCCCGGACGATGCTGGGCCAATTGTGCACCGCCCTATGGGACTCCCGGTTATGGGATCGAACCCCAGGCTGTAGTGACGCTGCAACAACCGGGAGGATGAGAGTGCCTCTTTATAAAAACTGATTTTAATGTGTGATTTTATTTAGGTATTTTCTTTAACTTCTCAATTTTTTGGTATCTGTATCTTTGTAGTGCTTTTATTTATCTGATTTGATTTTGATCATTTGTTATTGAAAAGCACTCTAGAAATAGTTATTATTATTTTTGTTAAAAAATAGCATAGTGAATTTTCTGATACATTGTGCGTCCGTCCATAGTGACTGTAAAATACAGCTTCAACATCCGTATAATACCTTGACAATATCATCTGACCCTGAGACATTAGTGACAAAAGCAGTTGTGTTTGACCTTGAACACAAACCAGATCTCTGCTCTCTGAGGCTAAGGAGTAAAGTACAGCCACATCCAAAATTATTGGCACCCTTGATGAACATGAGCAAAAAATTATGTATCAAATAAATAATACAAATACTAAGCTATAATGTAATACTTTCTGCACCCTCCCCTTGCGAGGATAACAACACAGCCTTTTTCTATAATGTTTTATGATATTGGAGAACACATTGGTAGGGGTCTTAGACCATTACTCCATACAGAATCTTTCCAGATCCTTGAGATCCTTCAGTCTGCACTTATGGACTGCCCTCTTCAATTCAAACCACAGGTTTTCAATGGGGTTCATGTACGGAGACTGAGATGACCATCGCAAAATATAGATTTTTGGTCAATTAACCATTTCTTTGTAGATTTTGAATTGCGCTTGTGGTCATTGTCTTGGAAGATCAACTTGCGGCCAAGTTTCATCCACCTGGCAGAGGCAACCATATTTTTGGCTAAAATGTCCTGAAACTTGGTAGTTCATGATGCCGTTGACTTTAACAAGGGCCCCAGGACTAGTGGAAGAAAAACAGCCCCAGAACACTAAAGATCTACCACAATATTTTACAGTAGGTATGAGGTTATTTTCTGCATATGCATCTTTCTTACAAGGCCAAACCCACCACTGCTGTGTGTGGCCAAAGACCTCTATTTTCTTCTCATCTGACCATAGCACCTGGTTCCAATCCAAGTGCCAATGCCATTTAGCAAACTCCAGTCATTTACATTTGTTGGTTGACCTCAATAAATGCTTTTTTATGGCAACCCTTCCAAATAGCCTATTGGCATGGAGGTCGCCTCTAACTGTAGATTTGGAGACTTAGTGACCCCAAGATGTGACCAAGTTCTGTCATTTCTTCAACTGTGGCCCTTGCACTCTTTGCCTCTCGAATGATCTTCCTTGCTGTGCGTGGGGACAAAATACACCTGTCCTCTACCAGGCAAGTTTACCTCTGTTGCAGTGGTTTTAAACTTCTTATTTGTTGCCCTAATAGTGGTAAGTGGCATAGTTGGTTTTTCATAGTTTTTTTGTCTCATTGGCTGATTAATGAAAGTCAACAATCATTTATCTCTTTTCATTTGTGAGTTCTTTGCCTTGCCCCATGTTTATTAATAATATTTATTTATTTAACTAGGCAAGTCAGTTTAGAACAAATTCTTATTTACAATGATGGCCTACCAAAAGGCAAAAGGGCTCCTACGGGGACGGGGGCTGGGATAAAATAAAAATAATAATAATAATATAGGACAAAAAACACATCACGACAAGAGAGACACCACAACACTACAAAAAGAGAGACCTAACACAACAACATAGCATGGCAGCAACACATGACAACACAGCATGGTAGCAACACAACATGACAACAACATGATAGCAACACAACATGACAACAACATGATAGCAACACAACATGGCAGCGACACAACATGGTAGCAGCACAAAACATGGTACCAACATTATTGGGCACAGACAACAGCACAAAGGGCAAGAAGGTAGAGACAAGAATACATCACGCTGGTGTTCATGATTGAGTTTGAGTGTTTTTTGCAGCTCGTTCCAGTCGCTAGCTGCAGCGAACTAAAAAGAGGAGCGACCCAGGGATGTGTGTGTTTTGGGGACCTTTAACAGAATGTGACTGGCAGAATGGGTGTTGTATGTGGAGGATGGGGGCTGCAGTAGATATCTCAGGTAGAGGGGAGTGAGGCCAAAGAGGGTTTATAAATAAGCATAATCCAGTGGGTCTTGCGACGTGTATACAGAGATCACCCGTTTACAGAGGAGTATAGAGTGCATTGATGTGTCCTATAAAGAGCATTGGTGGCAAATCTGATGGCCTAATGGTAAAGAACCTCTAGCTGCTCGAGAGCACCCTTACCTGCCGATATATAAATTAATCTAGCATAAGTAGGATGGTCATCTGAATCAGGGTTAGTTTGGCGGCTGGGGTGAAATAGGCGCGATTACGATAGAGGAAACCAAGTCGAGATTTAACCTTAGCCTGCAGCTTTGATATGTGCTGAGAGAAGGACAGTGTACCGTCTAGCCATACTCCCAAGTACTTGTATGAGGTGACTACCTCAAGCTCTAAACCCTCAGAGGTAGTAATCACACCGGTGTGGAGAGGGGCATTCTTCTTACCAAACCACATGACCTTTGTTTTGGAGGTGTTTTGAAGGTGCCAAAGACCCATCAGAGACACCAATACTCATTAGCCGGCCTACAAGAATGGAATGGTCTACCGCATCAAAAGCTTTGGCCAAGTAAATAAAAATAGCAGCACAACATTGCTTAAACAAATCAAATCAAAGTTTATTTGTCACAAGCGCCGAATTCAACAGGTGTAGACCTTACAGTGAAATGCTTACATACAGGCTCTAACCAATAGTGCAAAAAAGGTATTAGGTGAACAATAGAAAGGTAAAGAAATAAAACAACAGTAAAAAGACAGGCTATATACAGTAGCGAGGCTATAAAAGTAGCGAGGCTACATACAGACACCGGTTAGTCAGGCTGATTGAGGTAGTATGTACATGTAAATATGGTTAAAGTGACTGCATATGTGATGAACAGAGAGTAGCAGTAGCGTAAAAGAGGGGTTGGCGGGTGGTGGGTGGCGGGACACAATGCAGATAGCCCGGGTAGCCAATGTGCGGGAGCACTGGTTGGTCAGCCCAATTGAGGTAGTATGTACATGAATGTACAGTTAAAGTGACTATGCATATATGATAAACAGAAAGTAGCAGCAGCGTAAAAAGAGGGGTTGGGGGGGCACACAATGCAAATAGTCCGGGAAGCCATTTCATTACCTGTTCAGGAGTCTTATGGCTTGGGGGTAAAAAATGTTGAGAAGCCTTTTTGTCCTAGACTTGGCACTACGGTGTCGCTTGCCATGCGGTAGTAGAGAGAACAGTCTATGACTGGGGTGGCTGGGGTCTTTGACAATTTCTCGGGCCTTCCTCTGACACCGCCTGGTGTAGAGGTCCTGGATGGCAGGCAGCTTAGCCCCAGTGATGTACTGGGCCGTACACATTACCCTCTGTAGTGCCTTGCGGTCAGAGGCCGAGCAATTGCCGTACTAGGCAGTGATGCAACCAGTCAGGATGCTCTCGATGTTGCAGCTGTAGAACCTTTTGAGGCTCTCAGGACCCGTGCCAAATCTTTTTAGTTTCCTGAGGGGGAATAGGCTTTGTCGTGCCCTCTTCACGACTGTCTTGGTGTGTTTGGCCCATTCTAGTTTGTTGTTGATGTGGACACCATGGAACTTGAAGCTCCCAACCTGCTCCACTACAGCCCCATCGATGAGAATGGGGGCGTGCTCGGTCCTCCTTTTCCTGTAGTCCACAATCATCTCCTTAGTCTTGGTTACGTTGAGGGATAGGTTGTTTTTCTGGCACCACCCGGCCAGATCTCTGACCTCCTCCCTATAGGCTGTCTCGTCGTTGTCGGTGATCAGGCCTACCACTGTTGTGTCGTTTGCAAACTTAATGATGGTGTTGGAGTCGTGCCTGGCCATGCAGTCGTGGGTGAACAGGGAGTACAGGAGGGGACTGAGCACACACCCCTTGGGAGCTCCAGTGTTGAGGATCAGCGTGGCAGATGTGTTGCTACCTACCCTCACCACCTGGGGGCGGCCGGTCAGGAAGTCCAAGATCCAGTTGCAGAGGGAGGTGTTTAGTCCCAGGATCCTTAGCTTAGTGATGAGCTTTGAGGGTACTATGGTGTTGAACGCTGAGCTGTAGTCAATGAATAGCATTCTCACATAAGCGTTCCTTTTGTCCAGGTGGGAAAGGGCAGTGTGGAGTGCAATAGAGATTGCATCATCTGTGGATCTGTTTGGGCGGTATGCAAATTGGAGTGGGTCTAGGGTTTCTGGGATAATGGTGTTGATGTGAGCCATTACCAACCTTTCAAAGCACTTCATGGCTACGGACATGAGTGCTACAGGCCTGTAGTCATTTAGGAAGGTTGCCTTTGTGTTCTTGGGCACAGGGACTATGGTGGTCTGCTTGAAACATGTTGGTATTACAGACTCAATCAGGGACATGTTGAAAATGTCAGTGAAGACAGTTGGTCAGCACATGCCCGGAGCACACGTTCTGGTTATCCGTCTGGCCCCGCAGCCTTGTGTATGTTGACCTGTTTAAAAAGGTCTTACTCACGTCGGCTACGGAGAGCGTGATCACACAGTCGTCCGGAACAGCTGATGCTCTCATGCATGCCTCAGTTTTGCTTGCCTCAAAGCGAGCATAGAAGTGATTTAGCTCGTATGGTAGGCTCGTGTCACTGGGCAGCTCGCGGCTGTGCTTCCCTTTGTAGTCTGTAATAGTTTGCAAGCCCTGCCACATAAGACGAGCGTCGGAGCCGGTGTAGTATGATTCAATCTTAGCCATGTATTGACGCTTTGCCTGTTTGATGGTTCGTCTGAGGGCATAGCAGGATTTCTTGTAAGCTTCCGTGTTAGAGTCCCGCACCTTGAAAGCGGCAGCTCTACCCTTTAGCTCAGTGCGAATGTTGCCTGTAATCCATGGCTTCTGGTTGGGGTACGTACAGTCACTGTGAGGCTGACGTCCTCGATGCCCTTATTGATAAAGCTAGTGATTGATGTGGTGTACTCCTCAATGCCATCAAAAGAATCCCGGAACATGTTGCAGTCTGTGATAGCAAAACAGTCCTGTAGTTTAGCATTTGCTTCATCTGACCACTTTTTTATAGACCGAGTCACTGGTGCTTCCAGCTTTAATTTTTGCTTGTAAGCAGGAATCAGGAGGATAGAGTTGTGGTCGGATCTACCAAATGGAGGGCGAGGGAGAGCTTTGTACGCGTCTCTGTGTGTGGAGTACAGGTGATCTAGATATCCCACTAGCTGAATATCCATGTCGTCATTCAGCCACGATTCCATGAAACACAGGATATTACAGTTTTTGATGTCCCATTGGTAGGATATTCGTGATCGTACTTCATATAGTTTATTGTCCAATGATTGCACGTTGGCGAGTAGTATTGGCGGTAATGGCAGCTTTCCCACACGTCTTTTCCGGGTCCTGACCAGGCATCCGGCTCTTTGTCCTCTGTACCTGTGTAGCTTCCTCTTGCAAATAACAGGGATGTTGGCCATGTCGAGTGTTTGGAGAATGTCCTGTGCGTCTTGCTTGTTGAAGAAAAAATCTTTGTCTAATCCGAGGTGAGTGATCGCTGTCCTGATATCCAGAAGCTCTTTTTTGCCATAAGATACGGTTGCAGAAACATTATGTACAAAATAAGTTACCAATAACTCGAGAGAAAAAAACACATAATAGCACAATTGGTTGGGTGCCCGTAAAACTGCTGCCATTTCTTCCGGCGCCATTTTACAGTAGAATCAAGGGCAATGGTGAAATCATTTAGGACCTTTAACTTCTTGTGGGCAGGTGGCAGGATTCGGTATTTCGGATGGCTGACGTGCCCAAAGTAAACTGCCTGTTACTCAGGCCCAGAAGCTAGGATATGCATATAATTGGTAGTATTGGATAGAAAACACTCTGAAAACACTGTTTCCAAAACTGTTAAAATAATGTCTGTGAGTATAACAGAACTGATATAGCAGGTGAAAACCTGAGGAGAATCCACCCAGGATTTTTTTTTTAGCTCACCACTCATTATAATGGCTGTCTAATGGTATATCAAAGGAAAACCTTCCAGATTGCAGTTCCTAGGGCTTCCAGTAGATGTCACCAGTCTTCAGAAAGAGTTTCAGGCTTGTTTTTGAAAAATGAGCTAGAATTTGTAGTTTTTCTAAGTGGCTCCCATTTTGGCTGTAGTGTTGTGGTGGGCGCGCACTTCATTATTTATCTCCGGTAATGAACATACTATTCTCCGTCTTAAATTGTATCATTTATTTACATATTTGGGTACCTGAGGAAGGATTACAAACATTGTTTGACTTGTTTGGACGAAGTCTATTGGTAACCTTTGGGATTCATTTGTATGCATTTTGAACGAGGGAAACCGGTGGATTACTGAATGAAGCGCGCCAACTAAAATGACATATTATGGATATAAAGAAGGACTTTATCGAACAAAAGGACAATTTGTTATGTAGCTGGGACCCTTGGGATTGCAAAAAGAGTAAGATCTTCATAGGTAAGTGATTTATATTAGCGCTATTTCTGACTTTCGTGAAGCCTCTGCTTGGTTGGAAAATGTTTGTAATGCTTTTCTATGCGGGGCGCTGTCCTGCAAGGTATGCTTTTGCCGTAAAGCCTTTTTGAAATCTGACAAAGCGGCTGGATTAACAAGAAGTTAAGCTTTTAAACGATGTAAGACACTTGTATTTTCATGAATGTTTAATATTACTTTAATATTACAATTTTGTATTTTGAATTTGGCGCGCTCCTGATTTCACCGAATGTTGTCGAATTTGATCCTGGTAACGGGATCTCCGCTCTAAGAGGTTAACCTTTTCATACATGAGTTCCAAATATCTATAACGGTCGCCCCAGCATGAGTTTTTGATGCACGTGATGTTAGAATGTTCTCTCCATTCCAGAATGTGATTGTTAGGCAACAGTACATTTAATCCGTGCTGCCCTCAAACCAAGGCACGCAGCCTGTTTTTATTTATAGGCTGTTTTCAACTTGTCAATTTCAAATGATTTTCTAACAACTTGTATTTTCTAAGAACAGTTTGAATTGAGGTGTGTTCCGCCTTATCATTCATTCACATAAAAGTAGTCCTTTTTACTTTTGCGGACAATACATCTTTTGGACATTTCTGACCCGGACAAAATTCCCCAAGCACTTCCCAGTTGTTTGTACAGTTCAAGTCTGCAGACATTTGCACATCTCCCGTCAGAACAGGATCTGCACACACGTGTTCACATTTTCTGTCTGTTGCCTGCATCGCAGTCATTGTTGTGTTCATTACTAATAATAACTTTGGAAATGTGTGTGTTTCTATCAAAGTAAGTGCCTTATTGCGTTATAATAGTTTCTGTATGTCGTTTCTACTGTCTCACTGTATGTATAGAGCATAATATATAAGTGTATATTCCTTATAACCGTGGACACGCGAGGTAACGTTATTCATTTCATAACCTTTATGGTGTTATATTCAATCGTGTTTATGTAGCTAGCTAAATTTTTCTATTAGCGCTGTATAACAATGCTAATTGCGTCAGAGAAGTATTAGCTTGTGTTGTATTTTGAAGCTACCCTGCCCTTATGACTCCCAAGTGGCGCAGCGGTCTAAGGCACAGACTCTCAGGGCTAGAGGTGTCACTACAGACACCCTGGTTCAAATCCAGTCTGTGTTTCTATCAAAGTAAGTGCCTTATTACGTTATAATAGTTTCTGTATGTGAACTGCACGTCCAATTACAAAAAATACCTTGTTCAGTAATCATCTCACCTGTTAGTTGGCGGTGAACTATGTTGCCATTGAGGGCAGCAGTGTCAATCAGATGGAAAAATATCTTCTTATACCACTTGGTCGTTTTCCGAGTGCATTCCACAAAGCTGTTCATCATGTCCGCCTTATCCAGTGCCCCCATTTTGAGGTTATAGTCAAGCACAAAGTCTGGTCTGATTTTTCTCTCTCCCGTCAGGTGGTCCACCTTCCCTGTGGCCGACATGGTTGCTGTATGGACAGACAGTGGAGAGGACATGGACGTCTCGTTTGTCATGCCACTTTACTGCCAGCTGTTGACCGTTCTCCTTGAACTCCACCTCCCCTCTCTGCATCTTCCTGCATCCGAATGCCGGCATCCCCTTCCTGTTCGACCTGACTGTGCCACAGGCCCCTGTGCTGTTGGAGAGCAGATGCTGGAAGAGTGTGGGACTGCTGTAACAATTGTCCACATACAAAGTGTGTCCCTTGCTGAGATGAGGAGCCAGCATGGTCATCACCACGGACCCGGACACCCCAAGCCCCTCATAATGTTGAATGTCAGTGGTGGACCCTGTGTAAACTATAATGTCCTGGACAAATCCCTGTCTTCACGTCGCACATGACAAAGAACTTGACCTCACACCTGTGCCTTTTGGAGGGAATATATTGACGGAACGCCAGCCTACATTTCCATAACATCAGTGACTCATCACTGCATAGGACCTTGTATGGCACAAAGACCCGACCAAATGCTGATGTCAGGCTGGTAAGAACATTTCTTACTTTGTATAACGGGTCATTTAGGATGGGAGTAGCATTGTTGACAAAATACAGGCATCGCAGCAGAACTAGGAAGTGGTCTTGGGAAGAGAGGGTGGCAAAGAAGGGAGTTGCAAACATAGGATCTGTGCTCCAGTATTCTCTTAGGGAGTTCTTCTTTACTATCCCCATGAGAAGGACTGTCACCAGGAAGGTATACATTTCACTAATTGTGGCTGTCACCCATTTAGCGAGTTTCCCCCTCACTCCTGGCTCTCTCTTCTCCTGTAGCTCCAAGTTATTGTGATTGTCTCGTCTACTATGTCTCCCACCAGCTCCACCTGTCAGAAACAACTTGAAGCATTCTGCCTCAGATGAAAATGGCAAGGGGCATTGCGCTCCAGACTGGGACTCTTCAAAGCAAACAGCAGGGCCAGGAGGGGTGAAATGGCTGGCGGCCTTCCAGCTACCACAGAACTCCTGTACTTCATCCACTGTCGGTCTGCCTCTATCACCACCAGCATCTTCAAAGGGACCTTGGACTTCATCAGTGGACAAGGAGTCCTCAGATTCAGGGTTCTCAATGACTACAAGTTTGGGGGGCAGCTCCTCACTGTCAGAATCTGATTCCTGACTTTCATCCTCAGACTCTGAGTGTTGGTGCGTGTGAAATGGTTAAGGTTGCAGTGACCTGAGCAGAAACCAGATTGCATACCAGAGAGAATACAACAGGCATCAAGAAAACCAGTAAGTTAATTATTGCCAAGTTTTTCCAACACTTTTGATAAACATGGCAAAATAGAAATTGGCCAATAACAGTTAAGATCAGCTTGATCTCCCCCTTTAAATAAATGATGCACTGTGGCTGCCATCCAAGAAATGGGAACCTCCCCAGAGAGGAAAGACAGGTTTAAAAGGTCAGAGATAGGCTTGGCAATGATAGGGGCAGCAACCTTAAAGAAGAAACGGTCTAAACCTTCTGACCCAGATGTTTTTTTGGGGTCAAATTTAAGGAGCTCCTTTAGCACCTCGGACTCAGTGACCGCCTGCAGGGAGAAACTTTGTAGCGGGGCAGGGGGAAAAGAGGGAGGAGCATCAGGGCTATTTGCATTAGAAGGGGTGGGAGATGAGGAAATGTTGGACGGGCAAGGAGGCATGGTTGAGTCAAATAGGAATCCTGACTTAATGAAGTGGTGATTAACTTCTATGGGCTACGTGGGACTCTAGCGTCCCACCTGCGGGACACAGCCAGTGAAATATCAGGGCGGCAAATTAAAAAACAACAAAATGTCATAATTCAACTTTCTCAAACATACAACTATTTTACACCATTTTAAAGATACACTTCTCCTTGATGTAACCACATTGTCCGATTTCAAAAAGGCTTTACAGCTAAAGCAAAACATTAGATTATGTTAGGAGAGTACATAGACAAATATAACCACACTGCCATTTTCCAAGCAAGGACATGTGTCAATAAAACCCAAAACACAGCTAAATGAAGCACTAACCTTTGACGATCTTCATCAGATGACACTCCTAGGACATTATGCTACACAATACATGTATGTTTTGTTCGATAAAGTTCATATTTATATCCAAAAACAGCATTTTACATTGGAGCGTGTTGATCAGAAAATGTATTCCCACCAAACCCTCCGGTGAATGTGCACATCAATTTACAAAAATACTCATCATAAACATTGATAAAATATATAACAATTATTTAAAGAATTATAGATAGACTACTCCTGGATGCAACCGCTTTGTCAGGTTTTAAAATAGCTTTACGGAGAAAGCACATTTTTCAATATTCTGAGTACATAGCTCAGCCATCACAGAGAGCTATACAGACACCCGCCAAGTTCGGGGCAACCTATACTCAGAATTAGTATTAGAAATATTCTCTTACCTTTGCTGATCTTCGTCAGAATGCACTCCCAGGACTGCTACTTCCACAAGAAATTTTGTTTTTGTTCCAAATAATCCATATTTATGTACAAATACCTCTGTTTTGTTTATGCGTACAGATCACTTATCCAAAGGCATAACGCGCGAGAGTGGAACCAGAGACGAAAAGTCAAAATGTTCCATTACCGTACTTAGAAGCATGTCAAACGCTGTTTAAAATCAATCTTTATGGTATTTTTAACGTAAAATTGCGATAATATTCCAACCAGACAATAGCATATTCATTCAAGAAGAAAAAGAAGGAACTGCGCATCGCGTGACCGCGCATCGCTTGACCGCGCATATCCAATCCCTTTGTTGCCAGGCAGTCCACTCAGGAACTGAGCTCCTATTATCTGCCGAGTGACAGGAGAATGCTCAAACCATTTTCTGAAGGCTTTAGACAGCCAATGGAAGCCTTAGGAAGTGCAACGTAACCCCACGGATACTGTAGTTGATGGTGGATGATAACACCCAGCAATATTCAACAAAGAGCTATTTGAAATTGTAATGCTTAAAACCAGCAAATAAATTGTTCGGGGAAAGACTTGGTGGAGACAACCGAGCACTGAAGGTGTTCCTTGGTAAAGATTGGCACTCCACCACCTTTGGAAGATCTGTCTTGCCGAAAAAGGTTATAACCAGAAAGGTTAACATCATTGTTCAAAACACTATTTCTTAACCACGTCCCAGTAATGACCAACACATCTGGATTGGAGCTGTGAACCCACACTTTCAATTTATACATTTTAGGTAACAAGCTTCTAGTGTTAATGTGCAGAAAACCCAGGCTTTTACGAGAGCAGAAATCAGTGAAGCAGACATCAGAGCATGTCAGAATTTGGTCTAGCAACAGTAGATGGGCCAGGGAGTACATGCACATTTCCAGATATCATCAGCAGTAATACAATCACAAGCAAAAACTAAAGCAGGAAGTACCAGCGACTTGCTCAATACGGAAGTGGTCAAATGACAAGGATGCTACGCTACAGGACTGTTTTGCTAGCACAGACTGGAATAGTGACCGTGCGTACATACCCCAATAAAACCTATTCAACCTCAGGAGACTGAAAAGATTTGGCATGGGTCCTCAGATCCTCAAAAGGTTCTACAGCTGCACCATCAAGAGCATCCTGACTAGTTGCATCACTGCCTGGTATGGCAACTGCTCAGCCTCCGACCGCAAGGAACAACAGAGGGTAGTGCATACGGCCCAGTACATTACTGGGGCAAAGCTTCCTGCCATCCAGGACCTCTATACCAGGCGGTGTCAGAGGAAGGCCCGAAAAATTGTCAAAGACTCCAGCCACCCTAGTCATAGACTGTTCTCTCTGCTTCTGCATGGCAAGAGGTACCGGAGCACCAAGTCTCGGTCCAAGAGGCTTCTAAACAGCTTCTACCCCCAAGCCTTAAAACTCCTGAACATCTAACCAAAGGGCTACCCAGACCCCTCTTTATACGCTGCTTACTCTATGTTTATAATCTATGCATAGTCACTTTAACACTACCTACATGTACATATTACCTCAATTACCTCGACTAACCGGTGCCCCCGCCCATTGACTCTGTACCGGTACCCCCTGTATATAGTCTCACTATTGTTATTTTACTGCTGCTGTTTAATTTTTTTATACTTTTATTTTCTATTTTCTACTTATCTATTTTTTACTTAACACTTAGTACTTTATATTTTTTCTTACAACTTCTTAAAGCATTGTTAGTTAAGGGCTTGTAAGTAAGCATTTCCCTGTAAGGTCTACACCTGTTGTATTCGGCGCATGTGACAAATACAATTTATTTTGATTTGATGTGAAATACTTCAATGATCCTCATCTAGGGAAAATTCTGCCACAATATATAGCAATAACGATTTCATAAAACTATAAAGAAATAAGCCACTATAAAACAGAGCAAAACCACCTACTATAATTTGGACACTTTTTAAAAATATAATTTATAATTTTTCTTCTTAAAAAGTTGAGAGATAATTATGCAAGTACTTTATTTTTTTGCCAACTGAAAACAACATTTACTAAATTATTCTGATTAAACTTACATTTGAACTTCATGAATCTTACATGAGTGTTTTCATGTCATATTTACATAAAACTAATTGAGAAAACGCTGATTTGTTGCTAATGCTAAATCATAAGTCACAACGTGTGTGGTAGTGCAGTCATAATTCCTCATAAGACAGTGGGTTTGTGTGTGTAAATTTACAGTGTGCCCATTTTCTAAAGAAGCACTATATGCAGAAATGTAGGCTCCAGTTAAAACAGACATGTACAAGCAGGATCACCAGGAACTCTCTGATTGAGACATTACTAATTGTGGAGATTGAGAGGATTTGTATAATGTATGGCCAATAAAGGCTTCTAGTTTAGAAGGTTATACAAGTAAATCAAGGACATATCCTACTGTAGGAAAAAAGTATGAGGCACAGGCTACATATTGACAACATGGACATCTATCCATTTGGATATCGTGTTTTGATATAATCCAGCACCGTTCCAAACATGCAGCGTTTCAAACGTTCAAGAATCACGTTGTATGTCAAATAGCGATGTTCTAGAAGCAACTCAGTTGAAAATGACTCTAAGGGAGCAATTCAATCCGTGTCTCGGAAATTCAGCGTTACAGCATCATTTAAATGTAAAGGCGATGTTTCCGCGGAGGCTGCATTCACCGTAAACGCTGCATATGTCAGATCAATCGGAAATCACCTTTACATTTCTAGCGCGCAATCTGTAACACTTCAGTTATACAGATTTGATAGAACCTTAAATAACTCTAAAATGATGTTTACCTTAATGAAATTCGTTCGGGAATGTGTAACAATTGCCCAATAAAGTTAATTGATGTATATGCCTATCATAGGAGTAGACGAATCTCATGACCGTGAGGGGAACTGATGTTGAAACTTCGAATAAAGTTGACTCAGTTAAGTACTACTACACCAAACTAAAGCGATGAAAAAAATATTACTGAAATTGATTTAATACAAGTGCCCAAATATAGCCAGGCAGATTATCAATGAATGACTAGCTAGTAGGTTACTTACCGATCAAAACACTGAGCGCAATATTAATAAAAATGTGTCTTCCTATATAATCCATGGCTCTTTTTGGAAGGATCCTGGAAAGAGTTCTCTATTTTGCACTTTTGCCACTTTATTTATTCATGTAAACAAATGCTAAACTAAAAACACGTTTTCGAGATCACCAAGTCCCAAGGACGCGTAGCCTCTTTGCAAGTGCAGTTTCTTCTCCCGCTTGCAGTAGTCTAATAAAACATTCTGATGCTGATGCTGATGCTGATGCTGATGCTGATGCTGATGCCGCAGCGATTGGGTCTGAACTCGCGACAGACTCAAACTCTCTCTCTCTCTCTCTCTCTCTCTCTCTCTCTCTCTCTCTCTCTCTCTCTCTCTCTCTCTCTCTCTCTTTCTCTCTCTCTCTCTCTCTCTCTCTCTGGGTTACTACCTCTGCCTAGTCAGAAACTTGGTCCTAACGCCTGCTGCTCTTTTTTTACCGAGCAGCTATTGCGCCATACTGTACACTGCCTTGCAGAGGGCTTGTATGTGGCGGTTGGTATGGTCACGCCATGGTGTACTGTTTGCGTTAAGAAATCGTAACCTTCCAATATTTTCAGATTTGTATGAAATATGACCAATAATTAATTACAATATGAGTGAAAAACTTTTCCTTCCAAAAAATGTAATTAAGTATTTTACAAGCAGCTTCTCCGGTTTGGAATTGTGTGGGTATACCCCAGAAACAGAATTGTGTGGAAGTATACTGTGATTACAAATATTCATGTAAGTAGACCACTGATTGGTCAGCTCAGCCAATGAGGCCAGATGATATCATTGTCTATGTGGAAATAGCCAGTGTTGTTTTCTCAAATGTATGCTTTGGCCACAAATACGAGTATAAAACAAGTCAACAACATCATTTGAGTATGAGTGAACAGAATATTAACTTTTAATGTGATATTTTCACTGGACAGTTACTTTAAAGCAATATAAAAAAAAAAGGAAAAAGGAAAATATATAGTATAAGTTGATTTGAAGACCTTTGGTCAGATTCCATTAAACATTGCATTGCAGAAATCAGAGGTTTTCTTTCTTTTACTCAGAAAACACTGCCTGTTACACATAATCTACAGTTGAAGTCAGAAGTTTACATACACCTGAGTCAAAAACACTTAAACTCCGTTTTTCACAATTCCTGACATTTAATCTTAGTAAAAATTCTCTGTCTTAGGTCAGTTAGGATCACCACTTTATTATAAGAATGAGAAATGTCAGAATAATAGTAGAGAGAATGATTTATTTCAGCCTTTTTTCTTTCATCACGTTCCCAGTGGGTCAGAAGATTACATACACTCAATTAGTATTTGGTAGCATTGCCTTTAAATTGTTTAACTTGGGTCAAACGTTTCAAGTAGCCTTCCACAAGCTTCCCACATAAGTTGGGTGAATTTTGGCCCATTCCTCCTGACAGAGCTGGTGTAACTGAGTCAGGTTTGTAGGCCTGCTTGCTCACACATAGAACATCCCACAAATGTTCTATGGGATTGAGGTCAGGGCTTTGTGATGGCTACTCCAGTACCTTGACTTTGTTGTCCTTACCTTGACTTTGTTGACATTTTGCCACAACTTTGGAAGTATGCTTGGGGTCATTGTCCATTTGGAAGACCCATTTGTAACCAAGCTTTAACTTCCTGACTGATGTCTTGAGATGTTGCTTCAATATATCCACATAATTTTCCCTTCCTCATGAAGCCATCTATTTTGTGAAGTGCACCAGTCCCTCCTGCAGCAAAGCACCCCCACAACATGATGCTGCCACCCCCCATGCTTCACGGTTTGGATGGTGTTCTTCGGCTTGCAAGCCTCCCCCTTTTTCCTCCAAACAAAGATGGTCATTATGTCCAAACAGTTCTATTTTTGTTTCATCAGACCAGAGGATATTTCTCCAAAAAGTACGATCTTTGTCCCCATGTGCAGTTGCAAACCGTAGTCTGGCTTTTTTATGGCGGTTTTGGAGCAATGGCTTTTTCCTTGCTGAGCGGCCTTTCAGGTTATATCAATATAGGACTTATTTTACTGTGGATATAGATACTTTTGTACCTGTTTCCTCCAGCATCTTCACAAGGTCCTTTGCTGTTGTTCTGGGATTGATTTGCACTTTTCGCACCAAAGTACATTCATCTCTAGGAGACAGAACACGTCTCCTTCCTGAGTGGTATGATGGCTGCGTGGTCCCATGGTGTTTATACTTGTGTACTATTGTTTTTACAGATGAACGTGATACCTTCAGGCGTTTGGAAATTGCTCCCAAGGATGAACCAGACTTGTGGAGGTCTACCATTTTTTTCTGAGGTCTTTGCTGATTTCTTTTGATTTTCCCATGATGTCAAGCAAAGAGGCACTGAGTTTGAAGGTACGCCTTGAAATACATCCACAGGTACACCTCCAATTGACTTAAATGATGTCAATTAGCCTATCAGAAGCTTCTAAAGCCATCACATCATTTTATGGAATTTTCCAAGCTGTTTAAAGGCACAGTCAACTTAGTGTATGTAAACTTCTGACCCACTGGAATTGTGATACAGTGAATTATAAGTGAAATAATCTGTCTGTAAACAATCGTTGGAAAAATTACTTGTGTCATGCACAAAGTAGATGTCCTAACCAACTTGCCAAAACTATAGTTTGTTAACAAGAAATTTGCGCAGTGGTTGAAAAACAACTTTTAATGACTCCAACCTAAGTGCATGTAAACTTCCGATTTCAACTGTATATGCTTTTTCCACAGTAGAGCTTTCCAATTGTACTTGTTTGTAGTATCAATAGGAAACAGTGATGATCCTGCAGTATGTTACCTTGCATTTGGCATACATTAGAGGCTCAGTATCTATTCAGCCAAAGGTTCCTAGTTATGTAATTAAAGGTGACAAGCACAAGAACTCACAGTTTCCCTCCTTATGTTTGGACTGAATGACATCCGACATATGATTCAGTTTGAGAGAAATAAATAGGAAGTAATCCGTTAGGTCTCACAAGACCAAATTACTGTTTACTTGAAAAACATTGCACACCTGAAGTACAGTCTCTATTGCAAAGTGCAAAAGTTAATTCCTCTAGTCCAGTGGTTCCCAAACTTTTTATAGTCCCGTACCCCTTCAAACATTCAACCTCCAGCTGCGTACCCCCTTTAGCACCAGGGTCAGCGCACTATCAAATGTTGTTTTTTGCCATCATTGTAAGCCTGTCACACACACACTATATGATGCATTTATTAAACATAAGAATGAGTGTGAGTTTCTGTTACAACCCGGCTCTTGGGAAGTGACAAAGAGCTCTTATAGGACCAGGCACAAATAATAATATAATAATAATCAATCATATTGCTCTTTATTTAGCCAGCTTACATATAAAACTTAATTTGTTAATCAAAAATTGTAAATAACTCACCACAGGTTAATGAGAAGGGTGTGCTGGAAAGGATGCAAACAACTCTGCAATGTTGGGTTGTATTGGAGAGTCTCAGTCTTAAATCATTTTCCACACACAGTTTGTGCCTGTATTTAGTTTTCATGCTAGTGAGAGCCAAGAATCCACTCTCACATAGGTACGTGGTTGCAAAGGGCATCAGTGTCTTAACAGCACGATTTGCCAAGGTAAGAAACTCTGAGCACAGCCCTATACAGAAATCTGGCAGTGGCTTCTGATTAAATTCAATTTTCACAGAACTGCTTGTTTCAATTTCATGAGGCTCTCTTGTTCAGATATTGGTAAGTGGACTGGAGGCAGGGCATGAAAGGGATAACGAATCCAGTTGTTTGTGTCATCCGTTTCAGGAATGTACCTGCGTAATTGCGCACCCAGACACTCAGGTGCTTCGCTATATCACATTTGACATTGTCCGTAAGCTTGAGTTCATTTGCACACAAATAAATCAAACAATGATGGAAAGACCTGTGTGTTGTCCTTGTTAATGCAGACAGAAAAGAGCTCCAACTTCTTGATCATAGCCTCAATTTTGTCCCGCACATTGAATATAGTTGTGGAGAGTCCCTGTAATCCTAGATTCAGATCATTCAGGTGAGAAAAAACATCACCCAGATAGGCCAGTCGTGTGAGAAACTCATCATCGTGCAAGAGGTCAGACAAGTGAAAATTATGGTCAGTAAAGAAAACTTTGAGCTTGTCTCTTAATTTTAAAAAAGTGTCAATACTTTGCCCCTTGATAACCAGCGAACTTCTGTATGTTGTAAAATCATTACATGGTTGCTGCCCATATCATTGCATAATGCAGAAAATACACGAGAGTTCAGGGGCCTTGCTTTAATAAAGTTAACCATTTTCACTGTAGTGTCCAAAACATCTTTCAAGCTGTCAGGCATTCCCTTGGCAGCAAGAGCCTCTCGGTGGATGCTGCAGTGTACCCAAGTGGCGGCGGGAGCAACTGCTTGCATGCGCGTTACCACTCCACTATGTCTCCCTGTCATGGCTTTGGTGCATTCAGTACAGATACCAACACATCTTGACCACCAAAGTCCATTTGATGTCAGAAATGCGAAGCAGTAATTGTTTCAAAACATCTCCTGCCATGTCAATGCGTCGTGAAACAGTGTTGTTTGATGAAGGTTTTGTCTGTATAGTTTTTTTGGTCTTTTCCCCCATCATTGTCCCAGCCATATCCGCGGCAGGAAGAATTAAGTCCTCCACAATAATATGGGGCTTGCCTGTCCTAGCCACTCGGTAGCTCACCGTATAAGATGTTTCTAGCCCCTTCTTATTAATGGTATCTGTTGCTTTTATATATGTCTTACTACTCGAAAGTCGTCTTTATTCTTGCTTAAAAAACTCCCGTGGGTTATTTTTCTAATTGTCATATTTCGTTTCTAAATATCTGCGCAAGAGTGAAGGTTCCCCGCGAGAGAGTAACGGTTAATGTGATTGGATGTTAATTATTTGACTAGGCTACCTGTATTTGACATTGTGTTGTTATTTCGCTGAACACTAGATGGTTTAATTTGTAAAAAAATGTTTAGGCTACTCAGGCAACAACAAAAACAAACCCAAATGTATAGCCCCATTGGAAAATATAAATGTACTGTTAGAAAATGTGAAGAAGAAAAAAAGTTTACAAATAAAATTAAATATTTATTTTTAAATGTGAATCACATTTTTATTTGCTGTACCCCTGACGACATTGCGCGTACCCCAGTTTGGGAATACCTGCTCTGGTCTACATGATCCCATTATGCCATTGGGTTCTTACTGTGTCATTTTTCAGCGAAATAATGGGATTCTTATAATTCACCAGTCCTCCTCTTGTAACATAAAATGTTACTATGTTGAGCATCCATGTGTAGTGTCTGACATGTGTTTTCAATACAGGCTATTGATATGCCTGTCACCTCGTAATAACCTGCTAATAAGAACCTTCAATGTGTTGATGGAGACAAGCAAAGATTAAAAGCCAGAACTATATCAGCTCCACACTTATAAGGGGTGCCCTTACAAAAAAGTCCTACAGGAATCCTGCAGGAATTCAGCCTTTTGTGAAGGAATTGTGCAGGTATCCTGCAGGAATACTATAGGATTGATTAAAGCCTGCAGGAAAAGTCCCTGATGCTCCTGCAGGAGTATGAATTGTCCTGCAGAAATGTTGAAAATCCTGCACAAACATGACAATTCCTGCAGGATTTCAAGTAATTCCAGGTTGAATTCTGCAGGACCAAAACCTGCAGGATTTTGATATTCCTGCAGGATATTGCAATTCCTGCAGGAATCATGAAACCTTCAGGTTTTTGATATTCGTACAGGAATCAAATCAAACTTTATTTGTCATACGCGCCAATTACAACAGGTGTAGACATTACTGTGAAATGCTTACTTACAAGTCCTTAACCAACAATGCAGTTCAAGAAAGAGTTAAGAAAAAAATTATGAAATAAAAGAAAGTAAAAAATTATAAAAACAGGTTAGTCGTGGTAAGTAGGTAGGGGGAAAGTGACTATGCATAGATATGGCAATACAGTACTTGCAGGACCAAGTACATTCCTGCAGGAATCCTGCAGGACCAAAACCTGCAGGATTTTGTTATTAAGTGCAGGATAAGTTAAGCACAGGATTTGAGATACAGTATGTTGTGACAACAGAGAAAAGAGACTTTTTAAAAATAGTGCAATATCAGACATTTCAACTCAGCAGATGAGAAATGTAATCATTGACAATGTCCACGTGCAATAAAAAATGTATATTTGATAGATACCAACACAATTGATAATGGTTTCAGTAGGCCCACACTTCAGTGAATGTAATAATGATTTATATATCATGCTGTCAGTTTAAGAAACACCTTCATTCATACATACTCAAAATAAATAAATAAATACAATGTAAAAAAAGTTGTGTACAGTTAAGTTGTGTACAGTTAAGAGTCTACCTCCCATTTGTTGGCCTGTAAACAGATGTAGTTCCCTTGTACACCTGGGATGTCTTTCAGGTAAACACAGGTGGCACGGATGTCTGTGCATTTGATTAATTGAACCTCATTTGAAATGCCAATCTCTTTTAGAATCCCAGAGGCAGAGCCTCCTGTCGCTAGGTCTCTTACTGTGCATCTTGTTGTCATCACTGGGTCTATAAAAGTGTAGCCCACTTCACTGCCAACATCAACAAAAGACCTGACCATCCTCACTGACCCATGTTGGGTGACCACTACATGGTTCACTCGTTTCGACAAGGTACTTGCTGTTTTGGAATGAATGCGATTCCCATTAACGATCACTCTATGGTGAAATGTACATGTTTTTTTGTAAGTAATGTCTGACTCCTCAAGGAGAAAAGCCTCCCTTGATGTAGGGTTCCATGCAACAGGATACCCTAGTAAAAATGCACTTATTTTTTCACATTTGTTTGGTGAGTTTGTAGCACCTTAACATTTCTTCAACAAACTTTTTGTTAGCTTGGTTTGATAAATGTACAGAACAGAGCGATGTACAAAAGTACATTAGCCGTCATTATTTCTCTTCCAATACACATGACACGACACATGCCAAGTAAGATGCCATCAAAAGCAAACATTAAAGGAGATGGGCCCTTAACACCATGTATGATGTTCCCTGACTCGATCACCAAGGCAACCTCTCTGCGGTGTTTAGTGTATGTGCGTGGCTCTGGCTCACTCTATCACCAAGGCAACCTCTCTGCGGTGTTTAGTGTATGTGCGTGGCTCTGGCTCACTCTATCACCAAGGCAACCTCTCTGCGGTGTTTAGTGTATGTGCGTGGCTCTGGCTCACTCTATCACCAAGGCAACCTCTCTGCGGTGTTTAGTGTATGTGCGTGGCTCTGGCTCACTCTATCACCAAGGCAACCTCTCTGCGGTGTTTAGTGTATGTGCGTGGCTCTGGCTCACTCTATCACCAAGGCAACCTCTCTGCGGTGTTTAGTGTATGTGCGTGGCTCTGGCTCACTCTATCACCAAGGCAACCTCTCTGCGGTGTTTAGTGTATGTGCGTGGCTCTGGCTCACTCTATCACCAAGGCAACCTCTCTGCGGTGTTTAGTGTATGTGCGTGGCTCTGGCTCACTCTATCACCAAGGCAACCTCTCTGCGGTGTTTAGTGTATGTGCGTGGCTCTGGCTCACTCTATCACCAAGGCAACCTCTCTGCGGTGTTTAGTGTATGTGCGTGGCTCTGGCTCACTCTATCACCAAGGCAACCTCTCTGCGGTGTTTAGTGTATGTGCGTGGCTCTGGCTCACTCTATCACCAAGGCAACCTCTCTGCGGTGTTTAGTGTATGTGCGTGGCTCTGGCTCACTCTATCACCAAGGCAACCTCTCTGCGGTGTTTAGTGTATGTGCGTGGCTCTGGCTCACTCTATCACCAAGGCAACCTCTCTGCGGTGTTTAGTGTATGTGCGTGGCTCTGGCTCACTCTATCACCAAGGCAACCTCTCTGCGGTGTTTAGTGTATGTGCGTGGCTCTGGCTCACTCTCAAGCGGATACACTCTAGTGAACCCATTTCCCTTTTCTACCACTTCTCCTTTGTGATAGCACCAGTTGCATCCAAGTTCACCATTGAATTGTTTGATATTCTGTCCTTTGCAGGCAGCGGGGGAATCACAAATACATAGTAAATGAACTGTACACAGTACAAGTCCTCAAACCTCATGTGAAACACACTCAAACACAAAGGGCTGAAGGAAAGAATTCCTTTCTGTGCTCTTTGGCCCAAAGCACAGCCCCACACGAATGATGTGCTACGCTCTTAGGTTCGGGGGAAGTAAATGAACTGTAACTTGTAGGGGCCAGACGTGAAAGGGAGAGGACTTGAATATTGGAACACCATCTACATACCATGAGAGTAAAAGGTTCATTAAATCAGTGCCATTAAGGGCATCTATTAATGTGTATAATGCACCATCATAAATGTCATCTATACTCTCTGGGCTGCTCTTGGACCTACAATACTTATATTCTGTGTCACAGAGTTTGGGGTCTGATAACTTTTCCTTGTTGTTTTTTCACTGATCATTTCATGAACACTGATCCACTCTTGACAAGAGATGGCACATCCCCAGGGAGGCAACCACATGATGTGCAATGATCTGGCACTTCACTGCCAAAGAAATACTGGCATGTCGGACAAATATACTGCATTTCAAAAGAGTCATTAAAGTCAAAATACTCCATAAACCTGTAGAGACTGTTGTGAAAGCCGTGTGTCCCTTCTGGACAAAGGAGATCTATAATGTCCAATAAATCACTAAGAGCTATCTTGGTGGTTGTATGTCTTAGATCATTGCAGAGTATTGAGAGCATAGACTTATCTTTAGTAATTTTTGCATTTGGATAGATTTAGCCTTTTCTCCCCCCTCCTTTCCTCCTATTAGATTCATGATGTCCCTTCCCTGCCTTGTCCATCTGTGTTGTCTCCACCTATGTTGTCTCCCTGTAAGCACAACAGATACCCAGGTCAGAAGGAGGCTTATAGCCGTAGTGTTAACACGAAGGAAGGCAGATTACTAAGAAACAGACAGTGGAACACAAAGTAGAAAAATGCAGGAGGAGAACAATGAAACAGAGGAGAAGACAGCCAACAAAAACGGTTGACGGCATGCACCTCTCAGTCATCAACCTGTACTTTGGTATTGTTCCCATATATTGAGCCTTCCACGTAGTCTTGTGGTAAGAGTTTCTTCTTTGAAGTCAGGTTGGGTGTTTGATCCTAGCCAAGCCATACCAAGTTTTAAGAAAATGTGACCGTATAAGTCTCTGCTAGGCACTCAGCATTAAATATATTGCACAGTGGATATTTTAAACACCACCCTGAAAATATCTGACCTGTTGAGGAAATGCATTCCCATTTTACCTAAAAACCTGCCAACTTCTAAAGGCCCTCTTCACCACAGACAACAATTTTGCTGTTTTAAAGCAAATTTCCTGCAATTCTACACATTTTTCCATGGTGCTGAGAGAAAAACTGCAGTTTCAAAGCTAATTTCCTCCAATTCTACACATTTTCCAATGGCGTACGTCGTGTTCTTATGCTATTTACATTTTTTTGTCATTTGACAGAGATTCTTATCCAGAGCGACTTGAGTAGTGAGCGCATACATTTTTTTTACGTTTTCATACTGAGTAACTCAAACATTATAACAAAATCAATGGGGGCCCCCATGCCATTTTTTACATTTTTGATTCTCCTTGACTGTCTAGTTTTTATTATGG
Organism: Salmo trutta; assembly: GCF_901001165.1. Taxonomy (NCBI): domain Eukaryota; kingdom Metazoa; phylum Chordata; class Actinopteri; order Salmoniformes; family Salmonidae; genus Salmo; species Salmo trutta. Next base: position 28,094,169 of record NC_042989.1, read on the forward strand.
TTATTCTAAGTTCTCAAAGATGATGTAATTTAAAAATATATTTCTCCATTATATTGTCAATATGTTTTACATTTGGATTTAGTCGTTTAAGTTTACACTAAAAATGTTTACCATGACTCTTTTTTTGTATTTATTTTTAAATCAATATACATACACATACATATATTCATATATACACACACACATATACGCTACCATTCAAAAGTTTGGGGTCACTTAGAAATGTCCTTGTTTTTGAAAGAAAGCACATTTTTTGTCCGTTACAATAACATCAAATTAATCAGAAATACAGTGTAGACATTGTTAATGTTGTAAATGACTATTGTAGCTGGAAACGGCAGATTTTTTAATGGAATATCTACATAGGCATAGAGGCCCATTATCAGCAACCATCACTCCTGTGTTCCAATGGCATGTTATGTTAGCTAATCCAAGTTTATAATTTTAAAAGGCTAATTGATCATTGGAAAACCATTTTGCAATTATCTTAGCACAGCTGAAAACTGTTGTCCTGATTAAAGAAGCAATAAAACTGGCCTTCTTTAGACTAGTTGAGTATCTGGAGCATGAGCATTTGTGGGTTCGATTGCAGCCTCAAAATGGCCAGAAACAAAGAACTTTCTTCTGAAACCCATCAGTCTATTCTTGTTCTGAGAAATGATGGCTATTCCATGTGAAAAATTGGCAAGAAACATTTAGTCCTACCAGAACCTTTGGTTGAGCCTTTGAAAGGAAGTCCAAGTCCAAATAAATATTTGTAATCCAAGAAAATACAGAAAGTAATCCCAATGGAACCCCAAGTATAAAGTCCAACAGAAAATGCAATGGTCCAATGGAAGTGCTGGCTCCAAGCTGTATTCAGCCTATTTTTCCATTCAAGTAGTGTGGAATCTGGAGTAAAGAGGCCTCCTCTCCTGAATAAATTAGCCTGCAGTCTAATTCAAGATGGCACCTTTTGGTTGCCAATATAGTTATAGTGTGTAAAAATTGTCTTCGCCAAGTACGTACAGTGCATTTGGAAAGTATTAAGACCCCTTGACTTTTTCCACATTTTGTTACATTACAGCCTTATTCTAAAATGGATTAAATAGTTTTTTTAACTCATCAATCTACACACAATACCTCACAATGAAGAAGGAAAAACGTATTTTTTGACATTTTTGCAAATGTATTAAAAATAGAAAAACGGAAATAGCACAACTACACAAGTATTCAGATCCTTTATCCAGTACTTTGTTGAAACACCTTTGGCAGTGATTACAGCCTCGAGTCTTATTGGATATGATGCTACAAGGTTGACACACCTGTATTTGGGGAGTTCCCTCATTCTTCTCTGCAGATCTTCTCAAGCTCTGTCAGGTTGGATGGGGAGCGTTGCTGCACAGCTATTTTCAGGTCTCTCCAGAGATGTTAGATCGGGTTCAAGTACGGGCTCTAGCTGGGTCACTCAAGGACATTCAGAGACTTGTCCCGAAGCCACTCCTGTGTTGTCTTGGCTGTGTGCTTAGGGTCGTTGTCCTGTTGGAAGGCGAACCTTCACCCCAGTCTGAGGTCCTGAGCGGTCTGAAGTAGGTTTTCATCAAGGATGTCTCTGTACTTTGCTCCGTTCTCATCTTTCCCTCGATCCTGACTAGTCTCCCAGTACCTGACACTGAAAAACATCCCCACAGCATAATGCTGCCACTTCCATGCTACCAGTAGGGATGGTGCCAGGTTTCCTCCGGACATGACCCTTGGCATTCAGACCAAAGTGTTACATTTTGGTTTGTCAGACCAGAGAATCTTGTTTCTCATGGTCTGGGAGTCTTTAGGTGTCTATTGGCAAACTTCAAGCGGTCTGACATGTGCCTTTTACTGAGGAGTGGCTTCCGTCTGGCCTTCTCCACCATAAAGGCCTGATTGGTGGAGGGCTATAGAGATGGTTGTCCTTCTGGAAGGTTCTCCCATCACCACAGAGGAACTCTGGAGCTCTGTCAGAGTGACCATTGGGTTCTTGGTCACCTCACTGACCAAGGCCCTTCTCCCCCGATTGCTCAGTTTGGCCAGGCAGCCAGCTCTAGGAAGAGTCTTCGTGGTTCCAAACTTCTTCCATTTAAGAATGATGAAGGCCACTGTGTTCTTGGGGATCTTCAATGCTGCAGACATTTTTTGGTACACTTCCCTAGATCTGTGACTCCTGTCTCAGAGCTCTACATACAATTCCTTCAACCTCATGGCTTTGTTATTTTCTTTCTTTATCAATATTATTATTATTTTTCCCCTTCTTTTTCCCCAATTTCATGGTATCCAATTCGTAGTTACAGTCTTGTCACATTGCTGCGACTCCCGTACGGACTCGGGAGAGGCGAAGGTTGAGAGCCGTGCATCCTCCGAAACACAATCCAATCAAGCCGCACTGCTTCTTGAAACAATGCCCACTTAACCCGGAAGCCAGCTCACCAATGTGCAGAGGAAGGCGACACCGCACACTTGGCAACCGTGTCAGTGTGCACTGCGCCCGGCCCGCCACAGGAGTCGCTAGTGCACGATGGGACATGGACATCCCTGCCGGCCAAACCCTCCCCTAACCCGGATGACGCTGGGCCAATTGTGCGCTGCCCCATGGGTCTCCCTTTCGCAGCCGGCTGCGACAGATTCTGGACTCGAACCCAGAATCTCTAGAAGCACAGCTAGCACTGCGTTGCAGTGCCTTAGACCACTGCGCCACTCGGGAGACCGGCTTTATTTTTTTCTATGACATGCACTGTTAACTGTGGAAACTTATAGACAGGTGTGTGTCTGTCTCTCACAGTTCTGGGTGACTTTAACCTCCCCACGTCTACCTTTGACTCATTCCTCTCTGCCTCCTTCTTTCCACTCCTCTCCTCCTTTGACCTCACCCTCTCACCTTCCCCCCCTACTCACAGGCAATACGCTTGACCTCATCTTTACTAGATGCTGTTCTTCCACTAATCTCATTGCAACTCCCCTCCAAGTCTCCGACCACTACCTTGTATCCTTTTCCCTCTCGCTCTCATCCAACACTTCTCACTCTGCCCCTACTCGGATGTTATTGCGCCGTCCCAACCTTCGCTCTCTCTCTCCCGCTACTCTCTCCTCTTCCATCCTATCATCTTTTCCCTCTGCTCAAACCTTCTCCAACCTATCTCCTGATTCTGCCTCCTCAACCCTCCTCTCCTCCCTCTCTGCATCCTTCGATTTTCTCTGTCCCCTATCCTCCAGGCCGGCTCGGTCCTCCACTCCTGCGCCGTGGCTCGACGACTCACTGCGAGCTCACAGAACAGGGCTCCGGGCAGCCGAGCGGAAATGGAGGAAAACTCGCCTCCCTGCGGACCTGGCATCCTTTCACGCCCTCCTCTCTACATTTTCCTCTTCTGTCTCTGCTGCTAAAGCCACTTTCTACCACTCTAAATTCCAAGCATCTGCCTCTAACCCTAGGAAGCTCTTTGCTACCTTCTCCTCCCTCCTGAATCCTCCTCCCCCTCCCCCCCCCCCTCCTCTCTCTCTGCGGATGACTTCGTCAACCATTTTGAAAAGAAGGCTGATGACATCCGATCCTCGTTTGCTAAGCCAAACGACACCGCTGGTCCTGCTCACACTGCCCTACCCTGTGCTTTGACCTCTTTCTCCCCTCTCTCTCCAGATGAAATCTCGCGTCTCGTGACAGCCGGCCGCCCAACAACCTGCCCACTTGACCCTATCCCCTCCTCTCTTCTCCAGACCATTTCCGGAGACCTTCTCCCCTACCTCATCTTGCTCATCAACTCATCCTTGACCGCTGGCTACGTCCCTTCCGTCTTCAAGAGAGCGAGAGTCGCACCCCTTCTGAAAAAACCTACACTCGATCCCTCCGATATCAACAACTACAGACCAGTATCCCTTCTTTCTTTTCTCTCCAAAACTCTTGAACGTGCCGTCCTTGGCCAGCTCTCCTGCTATCTCTCTCAGAATGACCTTCTTGATCCTAATCAGTCAGGTTTCAAGACTGGGCATTCAACTGAGACTGCTCTTCTCTGTGTCACGGAGGCTCTCCGCACTGCTAAAGCTAACTCTCTCTCCTCTGCTCTCATCCTTCTAGACCTATCTGCTGCCTTTGATACCGTGAACCATCAGATCCTCCTCTCCACCCTCTCCGAGCTGGGCATCTCCGGCGCGGCCCACGCTTGGATTGCGTCCTACCTGACAGGTCGCTCCTACCAGGTGGCGTGGCGAGAATCTGTCTCCGCACCACGTGCTCTCACCACTGGTGTCCCCCAGGGCTCTGTTCTAGGCCCTCTCCTATTCTCACTATACACCAAGTCACTTGGCTCGGTCATATCCTCACATGGTCTCTCCTATCATTGCTACGCAGACGACACACAATTAATCTTCTCCTTTCCCCCTTCTGATAACCAGGTGGCGAATCGCATCTCTGCATGTCTGGCAGACATATCAGTGTGGATGACGGCTCACCACCTCAAGCTGAACCTCGGCAAGACGGAGCTGCTCCTCCTCCCAGGGAAGGACTGCCCGTTCCATGATCTCGCCATCACGGTTGACAACTCCCTTGTGTCCTCCTCCCAGAGTGCTAAGAACCTTGGCGTGACCCTGGACAACACCCTGTCGTTCTCCACTAACATCAAGGCGGTGACCCGATCCTGTAGGTTCATGCTCTACAACATTCGCAGAGTATGACCCTGCCTCACACAGGAAGCGGCGCAGGTCCTAGTCCAGGCACTTGTCATCTCCCGTCTGGATTACTGCAACTCGCTGTTGGCTGGGCTCCCTGCCTGTGCCATTAAACCCCTACAACTCATCCAGAACGCCGCAGCCCGTCTGGTGTTCAACCTTCCCAAGTTCTCTCACGTCACCCCGCTCCTCCGCTCTCTCCACTGGCTTCCAGTTGAAGCTCGCATCCGCTACAAGTCCATGCTGCTTGCCTACGGAGCTGTGAGGGGAACAGCACCTCCGTACCTTCAGGCTCTGATCAGGCCCTACACCCAAACAAGGGCACTGCGTTCATCCACCTCTGGCCTGCTCGCCTCCCTACCTCTGAAGAAGCACAGCTCCCGCTCAGCCCAGTCAAAACTGTTCGCTGCTCTGGCACCCCAATGGTGGAACAAGCTCCCTCACGACGCCAGGACAGCGGAGTCAATCACCACCTTCCGGAGACACCTGAAACACCACCTCTTTAAGGAATACCTGGGATAGGATAAAGTAATCCTTCTACCCCCCCCCCCCCGAAAGATTTAGATGCACTATTGTAAAGTGGTTGTTCCACTGGATATCTTAAGGTGATTTGTAAGTCGCTCTGGATAAGAGCATCTGCTAAATGACTTAAATGTAAATGTAAATGTCTATAAGGTGTGTGCCAAATTATGTCCAATCAATTGAATTTACCACAGGTGGACTCCAATCAGGTTGTAGAAACATCTCAAGGATGATCAATGGAAACAAGATGCACCAGCGCTCAATTTCGAGTCTCATAGCAAAGGGTCTGAATACTTATATAAATAAATATTCTGTTTTTTATTTTTAATACATTTGCATAAATGTATTAAACGTTTATTTTTCTCGCTATGTTTTCATGATAAGACATGTTACAATGATACAGTACTCAACATGTGTCACCGTTACAGGACCTTACTGATATGTACAGTGATTGTACGTTGTATATGAAAACAACTCAGTAGATGCATATGGAATGCAAAGGACAGATGGTTTATTTGCTGGCTGGTCAATTCTCTTTCCCTGTGTGATGATGTGTGAACAGATTGTATTGTCGAATCTGTTCATGGGTCAGTGAATGCCAAAGAGATCAGGTTCCCCATCTTCACAAGGTGCATCTGAACTGACTGTGCTTAGACTACGTTAGAGTTAGACCTATCACATTTCCCAGCTGATTATACAACAGAGGAGTTCAAAGGACATGTCCAATTTAGTTGCTTAAGAGAACTTTCCACTTTGGAATTTCGGACTTGATTTTCCCTTATGAAAAATGCATCAATCCCTACAAAAATGTCCATTAATTATAATCCACATAATTCACATTTCTTGTTGCGGCAGGATTCTTTTCCTGTTGTAGCAAACTGGCTCAAATTAAGATCCTACATCTGTAGCAGGCTTGGATAGAAGCCACATTAAAATGCTGTTTACGAATTCATAAGTTGGATTGTTGCAGAGAAATGGAAAAGCTGCACATTTCAATGGGTTGTTGGGATGATGATTTTGCTTCTACAATTGCTGCTGGTGCTCATAATTTTTTGTTTGATTTGTTAGATAATATAGACACGCAGAGATATATGAAAATAGTAGAAATTGTTGAGGTCTCCATATGCCTTATTTCAAACAACAATAAATTAAGTTAAGATTTGGTTTATCAGGACAAGCTATTACCCCTCAATTATGATCTAAATCCAAAAGAAGGAAACGTTTTTTCAACTTGAGATAGTGTTCTTGATGGGGCAATTATTTAGAAATATATGGCAAATGAAAATGACTGGATTTAATTTCATTCTGGCTACACACAGAACTTGTTTTGTTACATGCTAACGTCTAACCTGAAGCAAATTCAGTAAAATGTAGTACTAAATCCAATCTTATTAGATGAAAAGATTACTACGGAAAGATCAATTTCCCCACTTATGCGAAGCCCTTGAACAAAACACCAATGTAGGATATATTTTTCCAAAAACCACGCCTCCAAACCAAAAGTAGTGTGATCATACAAGAGAGAGTAAGGGTGCCTTAGGGCAGTTAGAGGGAAAGTTGTTTTGGAGGACAGAGAGTCTCTTGACAGTGATTGAAAGTACTGTGTCACTTATTTGGGCTTGGAGGGGTGCACAGTGCCTAAGGCAAGTCCATACAGCAGCCCCCCAAACCCTGTCTCAAATGATCTTTGTTATTCAAGTCTGGTAGACTAGAGAGACAGACAGTAAGATAAAGGGTGGGTGTGTTTGTGTGCAAAAACAGCCTTTGTGGCCACACAGACCACCAGAGCCAACCAATCATTCTGAATATTCCTTCTGGGAACAGCTTCCAGCCAGAGGGTAATATAACTGCTTGCTGTGAGGTGCAGATAAGATCTTGAAACTGTAATTGAATATATATAAATATAACTCCAGCTATATTACTGCAGAAAAGCCAATGGAGAGCAAAGAAATGTCAAACCACAGCGCAGTACATATAGCTAATGCAAAATGCCATCCCTCTGGACGAAAACACATTTTGTGATCTTTGAAAGAATATTGATCGATAGAATTTGTTTACTGTCACACCCTGACCTGTTCCACCTGTCTTTGTGCTTGTCTCCACCCCCCATTAACTGTCTCCCATCTCCCCTCATTAGCCCGTGTATTTATACCTGTGTTTTCTGTACTATCCGTACTATATGCCTCCTGTGTCTGCGTCTGGGTCTTAGCCTGAGCCTTGATAATACAAACTGGCCCCCAATCGAACGGCCGGTCGAAGCGAGCCAATCAGGACCTAGAGATGGCTATTCGTTGCCTCGTCTCCACCAACCCCACCACCTGAAGCCAGCAACTTGTGTGGGTGGAATACGGCCATAACCCACTTCCCTACTCGGCCACTGGTCTCTCACCCTATGAGTGTTCCTTGGGATATCAGCCCCTGCTCTTGCCTGAGGAAGAAGTCAGCACCCCCTCTGCCAAGACGTTTGTCCGCCACTGTTGCCATACCTGGAAGAGAGCCCCGGCCGCTCTTCTGAATACCACATCCGGGTGTCGGCGACAGGCAGATCGCCACCGGACCCCTGCTATCATCTCAGACAGAGTGTATGGTTTTCCACTCAGGACCTGCCCGTCCGGGTGGAGTCCTATAAACTTTCATCTGCCCTTTCCCCATCTCTAAAATCTTTAGCCCATCTGCTGTTCGTCTTCTGTTGCCCTGCACCCTCCACATACATCCCACTTTTCATATGTCTAGGATTAAACCTCTATCTCACAGCCCTTTGTGTCCTGTTTTCTGTTTGTCTGTTGCCAGTTCGTCTTGTCCCGTCGTCTTGTCCTGTCACACCCTGACCTGTTCCACCTGTCTTTGTGCTTGTCTCCACCCCCCACCAGCTGTCTCCCATCTCCCATCATTAGCCCGTGTATTTATACCTGTGTTTTCTGTTGCCAGTTCGTCTTGTCCCGTCAAGTCCTACCAGCTTGTTCCCTGTGTGCTAGTTTGTTTTTCCCAGTCTTCCCAGTTTTGACCTTTCTGCCTGTCCTGATTCTGCCTGCCGTCCTGTACCTGACCAACTCTGATTTGGATTACGACTCTTTGCCTGCCTTGACTTACCTTTTGCCTGCCCCGTCTACTATAATGAACTCACAGACTTGTACTATCCGCCTCCTGTGTCTGCATCTGGGTCTTAGCCCCTTACTCGTATTATATTCATTAGCCACAGTGATCATTTGAAGTGTCTTTAACAAACCTTTCAAATTGTGTTATAAAAGGATTATATTTATGCATTGCATCCTAAATAATTCTATATCAAGAGTGATGCACTTGTACTAGCTTCTAGTACAGCAAAGCTATGCAGTACTAAAGGAGCTGCCAAAGGTTGATGTCACTTTGTCTCCATTTCCATAGAACACTGAGTGGCAGCTTGGCAAAGCCATTCACAAAGGCGGTAAATAATCCATCAATGAGAAACAGGAGAGTGTTGGGTGAAAGGCCTGCATATTACCTGCTCTGGGCAGCGAGCCAGAAGGCTGAGAGGAGAGCGTATCAGCATAAGAAGGATGAAATGTCACCATGACAGTAGAAAGCCTATTCAGGTCAAATTTCCCTGGGCCCACACACAGGTTGGTATACATACACGCACAGCGCGCACGGCGCGCACGGCGCGCACGGCGCGCACGGCGCGCACGGCGCGCACGGCACGCACAGCACAGACAGACAGACAGACAGACAGACAGACAGACAGACAGACAGACAGACAGAAAGACAGACAGACAGACAGACAGACAGACAGACAGACAGACAGACCGCTAATCATTTCTACTGCATGAGGGAACACTCATCGAGATGTTGCTTTCCAGTGGTATTATTCTTGAAAAGCGCTTCAGCACTTAAGGTACATCACACTGGAAAACAGGCTTTTTGTCTCACTTTTGAAATATTGAAGAGATCTTGTTGAAGAAAAGCAGATTTCCTATACAAACACCAAGCCAATTTGCTTCTATCAACTGTCGAAGTCTATCAACTGTAGTTCAAGTCAACAAGTAAAGTCATTAGATAAGTCCATACTTAATCACCAAAGAAAATAGGTAGTCAATATAAAATAAACTGTAAAGACAATTGAAGTGTTCTGGGTCTTACTCTATTATAAGATATGGACATAATGCACGAGAGAGACTATATTAATATATTAAGAAACACTCCATGAGCATGAGCAGTAATAGCTCATTATGTAGATAATTATGAACATTGAAGGTACGTATACATTAACCATAGCTTCCTCAGTAAGAAATCTAAACACACTATATAATAGATGACATAAATAAAACCACAACAGCCATACGGTACCAATGATATCAATAACAACAGTCCTGAAAGACATCACTGGAACAGAATGTTCTACTGTCTAAAAAGGGGAAAAGATTTGCTCATGTCTCTTTTCCCTTCCCCATTAAAGTAATGTTCCCACTCCACCATAGACTTGCTGCTCCCACTCAGCCATAGACTTGCTGCTCCCACTCAGCCATAGACTTGCTGTTCCCACTCAGCCATAGACTTGGTGGACCATCATCCATAAAACATGACGGGTCCCCCTGCCCTGCTAGAGCAGTCAGAATCCTATCCAAAGGCTTGGTAAATGGGCCAGAAGTGGGCGCAGATGCATGGGCATTACAAAGAGACATGTTTTGGACAATTACTACCAAATGCCCACATTTCTGACTGATTTCTGACTGGGAGTTTTTGTCACATTGTGTCGGTAACCAACGTGGTCTCAGGGCAATTCGTATTATTCGGTATGTAAATCTGTGACACTTTGTTTTCTATGATATGTTAGGTTACATTATGAATGGAATAGCAGTAGTATGTACAATATCATATGAATTAGAGGATGTATAGTTTCATATGTCTTACCCGGACGTACAATAGCATACAAATTGGATGATGTAACTTGTCTTACGTCTTGGAGGACAGAGGGGCACCAGAGGGATTTGTTTTTTTAAATTTTTTGTGACTCATTTTGTACATAATATTGCTGCTACCGTCTCTTATGACCGAAAAGAGCTTATGGACATCAGAACAGCGATTACTCACCTCAAACTGGATGAAGATATTTTCTTTAATGAGTCTGACGAAGAATATACTGCTTCCCGGAGACGAGGCCCTCATCTCTGTCATTCTCGTGAAGAAAATATGGGATTACAGGAGGCAGAGGTCTGGATGCCTTGTGAGAATCGGCGAGCGAGTAAACCACCACTACCATCGGTATTATTGGCCAACGTGCAATCATTGGAAAACAAACTGGATGATCTACAATTAAGAATATCTTACCAAGGGGACATTCAAAACTGTAATATTTTATGTTTCAGAGACGTGGCTGAACGACGACATGGATTATATAGAGCTGTCTGGCTTCTCCGCTTCGGCAAGACAGAGCAGCTACGTCTGGTAAGACGAGGGGCGGGGGTGTGTTTCTTTTTGTCAATAACAGCTGGTGTGTGATGTCTAATATTAAAGAAGTCTCGAGATATTGCTCACCTGAGGTAGAATACCTCATGATAAGCTGTAGACCACACTATCTACCAAGAGAGTTCACATCTATATTATTCGTAGCCGTCTATTTACCACCACAAACCGACACTGGCACTAAGACCGCACTCCTAGTGGCCGGGGACTTTAATGAAGGCAAACTTAAATCCTTTTTACCTAATTTCTACGAGCATGTCACATGTGCAAGCAGGGGAAAACATTTCTCTAGACCACCTTTACTCCACACACAGAGACGCATACAAAGCTCTCCCTCGACCCTCCATTTGGCAAATCTGACCATAATTCTATCCTCCTGATTCCTGCTTACAAGCTAAAACTAAAGCAGAAAGTAACAGTGACTCGCTCAATACAGAAGTGGTCAGATGACACGGATGCTACGCTACAGGACTGTTTCGCTAGCACAGACTGGAATATGTTCTGGGATTCATCCAATGGCATTGAGGAGTATACCACCTCAGTCACCAGCTTTATCAATAAGTGCATCGACGACATCGTCCCCACAGTGACCGTACGTACATTTCCCAACCAGAAGCCATGGATTACAGACAACATCCGCACTGAGCTAAAGGCTAGAGCTTCCGCTTTCAAGGAGCGGGACACTAATCCAGAAGCTTAGAAGAAATCCCGCTATGCACTCAGACGAACCATCAAACAGGCAAAGCGTCAATACAGGACAAAGATTGAATCCTACTACACTGGCTCTGATGCTCGTTGGATGTGGTAGGGCTTGAAAACTATTACGGACTACAAACGGAAACCCAGATGTGAGTTGCCCAGTGGCGCAAGCCTACCAGACAAGCTAAATGCCTTTTATGCTCACTTTGAGGAAAGAAACACTGAATCATGCATGAGAGCACTAACTGTTCCAGATGACTGTGTGATCACGCTCTCCATAGCCGATATGAGCAAGACCTTTAAACAGGTCAACATTCACAAAGCCGAGGGGCCAGACGGATTACCAGGACGTGTACTCAAAGTATGCGCAGACCAACTGGCAAGTGTCTTCACTGAGATTTTCAACCTCTCCCTGGCCGAGTCTGTAATACCTTCCACCATAGTCCCTGTGCCCAAGATAGCGAAGGTAACCTGCCTAAATGATTACCGCCCTGTAGCACTCACGTTGGTAGCCATGAAGTGCTTTGAAAGGCTGGTCATGGCTCACATCAACACCAACACCATCATGCCAGAAACCCTAGATCCACAGATGACGCAATCCCAATCACACTCCACACTGCCCTTTCCCACCTGGACAAAAGGAACACCTATGTGAGAAGGGTTCATTGACTACAGCTCTGCATCCAACACCATAGTGCCCACAAAGCTCACCACTAAGCTAGGGATCCTGGGACTAAACACCTCCCTTTGCAACTGGATCCTGGACTTCCTGACGGGCCACCCCCAGGTGGTAAGGGTAGATGACAACACATCTGCAACCCTGATCCTCAACACTGGGGCCCCTCAGGGGTGTGTGCTTAGTCCCCTCCTGTACTTTCTGTTCACCCACAACTGCGTGTCCAAGCACGACCCCAACACCATCATTAAGTTTGCTGATGATGCAACAGTGTTAGGCCTGATCACCGACAACAATGAGACAGCCCATAGGGAGGAGGTTAGAGAACTGGCAGTGTAGTGCCAGGAAAACAACCTATCTCTCAATGTGAGCAAAACAAAGGAGCTGATTGTGGACTATAGGAAAAGGAGGGATGAACAGGCCCGCATTAACATCGACGGGACTGTAGTGGAACAGGTAGAGAGTTTCAAGTTCCTTGGTGTCCACATCACCAACAGACTATCATGGTCCAAACACACCAAGACAGTTATGAAGAGAGCATGACATCACATTTTCCCCCTCAGGAGACTGAAAAGATTTTGCAAGGGTCCCCAGATCCTCAAACAGTTCTACAGCTGCACCATCGAGAGCATCCTGACCGGTTGCATTACCGCCTGGTATGGAAACTGCTCAGCATCTGACCGGAAGGCGCTACAGAGGGTAGTGTATACGGCCCAGTACAACACTTGGCCCAAGCTTCCTGACATCCAGGACCTACAGTACCAGTCAAAGGTTTGGACACACCTACTCATTCAAGGTTTTTCTTTATTTTACTATTTTCTACATTGTAGAATAATAGTGAATACATTAAAACTATGAAATAACACATATGGAATCATGTACTAACCAAAAAAGTGTTAGACAAATCTAAATATTTTATATTTGACACTCTTCAAAGTAGCCACCCTTTGCCTTGATAACAATTTTGCACACTCTTGGCGTTCTCTCAACCAGAGTCACCTGGTAGTCACCTGGAATGCGGTGCTCCAGGACAAATGGAAGTCTCCCGAGCCACCTCAGTCCCTGTTATCTTATGTGTGATTTCCGGCGACACCTATACGCCACTGGTGAGAATATTTGATTGGTGAGCTGAGCCTCGTCACTTTAGTCCAGGTGATCAGGTTCTTGCTCTGCTGCCAATTGTTGGTTCTCCTTTTCAAACCAAGTTTCAAGGTCCATATACGGTAAAAACAAAACTATCTAGTTGCCACTCCGGAAAGGAAGAAAGCACACAAACTGTGCCATGTAAATCTGCTATAACCCTATTATGCACGTTCCTCTGGGGCCGAATAGTGGAAGTCCGCAGAGGACGGTAAACCTGTTCTTTTGGCCCGGTACTGCTATATCACTGGGTTCTTTTTGTCATGCTAGGTCCATGCATGGTGAGGATGTCCCTGGTCCAGACGATTGTTTACTGCAGGGTAGATTGAAAAATTCAGTCAAATCAAATCAAATCAAATGTATTTATATAGCCCTTCTTACATCAGCTGATATCTCAAAGTGCTGTACAGAAACCCAGCCTAAAACCCCAAAAAGCAAGCAATGCAGGTGTAGAAGCACGTGTAGAAGCACGGTGGCTAGGAAAAACTCCCTAGAAAGGCCAAAACCTAGGAAGAAATCTAGAGAGGAACCAGGCTATGAGGGGTGGCCAGTCCTCTTCTGGCTGTGCCGGGTGGAGATTATAACAGCACATGGCCTAGATGTTCAAATGTTCATAAATGTCACTGGATGTTTTGGATTGCCTTCTCGCTCATCTACCTGCTGATAGGCGAGACAAGATTGTTGGTCTAATTCGTTTTCCAGTTTTGTTTTCTAATACACCTACACGTATAAACTTAATAGAACACAATATTGATGTTGGGGATGCTGACCCTATCCGTCAGTGGTTCTATAGAGTTTCTTCTGAGAAACTCCATTGTCTGGATGCTGAGATCAGGTACATGCTGGAGTGATATTGCAGAGCCTTCTTTCTCCAGCTGGGCTTCTCCCTGTATCTTGGTCAGTAAACTGGATGGGACAAACAGATTTTGTACAGACTACCGTAAGGTAAACAGTGTCACTAAGCCAGATTCATCTCCTCTTACTCGGATGGAGGACTGCATTAATCAGGTCGGAGCAGCAAAGTTTGTGAGCAATTTTTACCTGTTAAAGGGCTATTGGCAGGTGAAATCTCTGCCTTTATTGCACCCTCCAGTCTATACTGGTATTTGGTTATGAGTTTCAGTCTGCGTAATGCACCTGCCACTTTTCAGCGCCTTATGAATAGGGTTGGCTCCAGTCTGATCAGGTGCACTGTTTATCTGGACGATGTAGTGGTTTATGCAGATACTTGGGAGGAGCATCTGTCCTGTATTCAAGCCTTGTTAGGACCTCCTGTCTGTGGGTCGCCTCACTATCAATCTGTCTGAATGCGAGTTTGCTCAGGCGACCGATACGTACCTTGGTAAGATGGTTGGGCAGGATGAAGTGCATCCTATTTGGGCTAAAGTGGTAGCTATTGATGCTTTTCCACCACCAACTACCAAAAAGGAACTGATGCGTTTCTTGGGAACGATTGGTTATTACTGTAGTTTCTGCAGGAACTTCTCTACCGTAGTCACTCCCTGACAGATTTGCTGAAAGCTAAGGTGGTTTACATCTGGTCTCCTCTCTGTCAACAGGCTTTTGAGGATGCAAAGAGGTTGCTTACCTCAACTCCGGTGCTGGTTGCTCCGCCAGTGGATTTGTCATTCACCTTGCAGGTAAGTCATGTGGGGGCAGGTGCAGTCCTGCTGCAAGCAGATGTGTCCGGTGTTGAGAGGCATGTTCGTTTATTTTACAAGGAGTTTAACCATTATAAGTTGAACTACTCCATGGTGGAAAAGGTAGTGCTAGCACTCATATGGGCGCTACAACACTTCGAGGTGTACATCGGGTGTTGTACCTATTGTGGTCTACACTGACCATAACCCTCTTACCTTCTTGAGGTCTATGATGTGTCCTAATCAACACCCCTCATTATCACCATCTATGCACGCATCCACTCACTTACACTACTGACTACACACTCCATTGTTACTTGGATATAGTTTACTTTATTTAATAAATATATTTCTGTTTTCTCCACGTTATCTCCCTCTTTGTTACGGGCTACAGGCCAGTTCGTGACAGTAATGGACATCTCAGGAGTTGAAACAATGAAACAATGTATGCTATGTAGAACAAATGCTTAACTTTGACATTAATTGAATCTCTGGCCAAGAAGACAACGTGTACATCTTTTCCTCTTGTCCTTGGCTCACTGTGTGCAATCAAACTAGCTAGTTTGTGAATATTATCATAGCAGTTAAATTGTCCAATCCACTAACTTCAGTCCAATCTAAGCTATCCTATTGGGCATTTGAAAAGAGTACGCAGAGGACAGCATAGAAACCGAGAGTTCACACAAAACACCACATAGTATTGCATGTGTTGCTCAGCCTTCCCAATTAACAATGCACTGGCACCTCAAACTCTATAAAACAATAAATCATGCCCAACACCTTTGATCTCTGTCCCTAAAATCCCCTACCGTACAATTAAACAATGGTATTTATACTGGCCCATCTAATTTCCTGGTGGACATCAGAGTGAAATCAATCATGCGTTGTGAATATAAAGAATCCCAGTTCCCATGGGATGGTGCACAGGTGGAATTTCAAACGGTGCAGGCATAAATAACCGGAAACCATGTGGCTTGAGCTGGCACCTAGGGAGAGGCTGCTGCTGATCTTCCAGCGTGGTTCGCCAGGGAGTGCTCCGTTCTGTCATGTCAGTGTGCACTGTTCTCTCCCAGCTCAGCTTGCAGCTCAGTACTACATATAAACAGTACAGCGTGGGTGTAATGAACCAGCGAAGGGTCGTCCTATTTGTTCCGATCTTGAGCAAAGGGCATTGGAGCAAATGGGACATCTGACAGAGCGCTAGAGGAAGGCAATGGGACTGCATTAACAAACTAAGGTAGCCAACAAGTCAATGACCAGTAGCAAAAGGAAGATTTTCAGGAACATCAGTTGAAGGCCCATTTGTTTATCAGAATATGCATATTACAGTATTTACTTTTCCTAGGGTAGTATGTTATATATAGTACATGATTTGTCTTTCTGGACATTTCCATAGTCAGCTCTGTTCCAGACCAGGTCAGTGGTGATTACCACAGACACACAGGAGGCAGGTCAGTCAGTGATTACCACAGACACTCGGTCTGTGTGTGTCAGGTCAGGCAGCAGACCTAATTGGAGCCCTCAGTCCTTCAATTCCAAAAGCATGATCTCCCCACAGCAGCCCTGATAAACAAAGCACACAGAGGATCAATGTATGTTGCCCAGGGAGCCTTCAGCTGGCATAAACACTGCTCTTTACATCTCTCACTGCACTTTTCCCATTCATTAACCTAAATGATCTGCCTGCCTGGGGGGGGGGGCGGACGGACGGACGGACAGGGAATGGTGTTAAACAATTATCCAATTAGCAATATTTTGTCCCGAATGACCACTTGGGTATTGACTGGCTTAATGGCTTGATATATTGATACTTGCGCAGAGCAAAACGATGCAGGCACTGATTCATTAATTAATCGGAGTTTCCTGATATATCCTCTGTCACGTGTGATGGGGAAGTGAGATACTAATGTTGTCAGTCTAGGTTATCTAGTATCTGGTTGTTAATGTGCATTAATGCTTTAATTAGTCATTAGCCTGGGATTAGTGGTGTGATGTGTCTTTATAAAATCAATGCTATGGCCCATTTATAATGGGCTCCCGAGTGGCACAGCGGTCTAAGGCACTGCATCTCAGTGCAAGAGGTGTCACTACAGTCCCTGGTTTGATTCCAGGCTGTATCACATCTGGCCGTGATTGGGAGTCTCATAGGGCAGCGCACTTTTGGCCCAACGTCATCTGGGTTTGGCTGGGATAGGCCGTCATTGTAAATAAGAATTTCTTCTGAACTGACCTGCCTAGATAAATAAATGACCCTGTGGCTCAGTTGGTAGAGCATGGTGTGTGCAATGCCAGGGTTGTGGGTTTGATTCCCACGGGGGGCCAGTACAAAAAATGCATGAAATGTATGCATTCACTACTGTAAGTCGCTCTGGATAAGAGCGTCTGCTAAATGACTAAAATGTAAAAAATTACATTCCATGTCTGTCCTTGGTAACTTCAAGCCATGTGTGTTATGAACAGGCAGAGAACTAGGAAATACATACATGCATGAACACTAAACTATTTCAGAGATCTTAGTGTAAAAACTCCCAACTGTCAAAGTTAAATAATCTGTAGAAGGCTGAGGAGCCATCTCTCAAAGTCTGCTTATGAAGGGATATACTCATTTCCACGGTGAGAGCTCGATCAAAACACAACCATGAAATGTCAGGATTTTAAATAATTTTGTGGGTGGGAAGCCACCGAAGAACTTGTCATTTCCAAACATTAGGATATTTATGGATTGAAACAAAAGGGCTTGGTGCCGATGAATGACTGGGCTTCATTCAGGACAGACACTGCATACCTGAGGGGTATACGAGGACAGCTCTATTGTATCTCGAGGTAACCTAGAGTATGCCTTGTTTTGGCATTATTTCGTGCAGTAGCTTTATACAAGTGAAATGGCAATGCTAGAATTCAGAGAATTTGAGATGGCATCAACAGGGCCCCAGTGTTGGAGAAGGGGAACCCATAGGCTGAATCACTGAATGCCGACAGACACAGAACAGCAGGGTAAGGTTAGCCTCTCTGTATGTGCTGCAGGTAGCTCGCCCCATTCATCTGATAGAGGAGTGAGGTGGTAAAGGATACAATTACGTCTCTTATTATTGACAAGATTCTCCCCCAGTTGTTTGAAGTTGTAATCTGACACTAAAAACCCTTTCATGCCAAGCTCGGGCCCCTCCACTCCCTCTCGCTCGCTCTCTCTCAGCCCTACTTTGAAAGTATAGTGCCTCGTTAGCTGGCTGATAAATAATTAACAAGCCCCAAACTACAGAGAGAGAGCTCTGCGGACGGACTATCATCCTGACATTAGGATTCGCCCGCCTGCCTGCCTGCCTGCCCGCCCGCCCGCCTGCCTGTCTGCCTCCCTCCCTCCCTCCCTCCCTCCCTTGGGTCCCGGGTCTTGCTAGTTCAGAGGCTTTAAAGACGTCAGCTAAACTTTCATCCACACACCAGCCCAACCTATGCTGGCAGGAAACCTGCGTCATTAATGGTTTAAACATGACACCGTGTTGTGCAGATGACGTAGTTGATGGTTATTTGACCATAGCATACTCTTTTGAAACACCAGTTGGTGAAATATCACTTGCACAATGCCACATCTCTAAAGCGTAAGACAATAAAGCATATAAATACACTGCTCAAAAAAATAAAGGGAACACTTAAAAAAACACAATGTAACTCTAAGTCAATCACACTTCTGTGAAATCAAACTGTACACTTAGGAAGCAACACTGATTGACAATACATTTCACATGCTGTTGTGCAAATGGAATAGACAACAGGTGGAAATTATAGGCAATTAGCAAGACACCCCCAATAAAGGATTGGTTCTGCAGGTGGGGACCACAGACCACTTCTCAGTTCCTATGCTTCCTGGCTAATGTTTTGGTCACTTTTGAATGCTGGCGGTGCTTTCACTCTAGTGGTAGCATGAGACACTCCAAGTGGCTCAGGTAGTGCAGCTCATCCAGGATGGCACATCAATGCGAGCTGGGATGTGCCATCCCACGGGGGGCCAGTACAAAAAAATGTATGAAATGAAATGTATGCATTCACTACTGTAAGTCGCTCTGGATAAGAGCGTCTGCTAAAATGATTAAAATGTTAAAAAAAGAAGGTTTGCTGTGTCTGTCAGCGTAGTGTCCAGAGCATGGAGGCGCTACCAGGAGACAGGCCAGTACATCAGGAGACGTGGAGGAGGCCGTAGGAGGGCAACAACCCAGCAGCAGGACCGCTACCTCCGCCTTTGTGCAAGGAGGAGCAGGAGAAGCACTGCCAGAGCCCTGCAAAATGACCTCCAGCAGGCCACAAATGTGCATGTGTCTGCTCAAATGGTCAGAAACAGACTCCATGAGGGTGGTATAAGGGCCCGACATCCACAGGTGGGGGTTGTGCTTACAGCCCAACACCGTGCAGGACGTTTGGCATTTGCCAGAGAACACCAAGATTGGCAAATTCGCCACTGGCGCCCTGTGCTCTTCACAGATGAAAGCAGGTTCACACTGAGCACGTGACAGACGTGACAGAGTCTGGAGACGCCGTGGAGAACGTTCTGCTGCCTGCAACATCCTCCAGCATGACCGGTTTGGTGGGGGGTCAGTCATGGTGTGGGGTGGCATTTCTTTGGGGGGCCGCACAGCCCTCCATGTGCTTGCCAGAGGTAGCCTGACTGCCATTAGGTACCGAGATGAGATCCTCAGACCCCTTGTGAGACCATATGCTGGTGCGGTTGGCCCTGGGTTCCTCCCAATGCAAGACAATGCTAGACCTCATGTGGCTGGAGTGTGTCAGCAGTTCCTGCAAGAGGAAGGCATTGATGCTATGGACTGGCCCGCCCGTTCCCCAGACCTGAATCCAATTGAGCACATCTGGAACATCATGTCTCGCTCCATCCACCAACACCACGTTGCACCACAGACTGTTCAGGAGTTGGCGGATGCTTTAGTCCAGGTCTGGGAGGAGATCCCTCAGGAGACCATCCGCCACCTCATCAGGAGCATGCCCAGGCGTTGTAGGGAGGTCATACAGGCACGTGGAGGCCACACACACTACTGAGCCTCATTTTGACTTGTTTTAAGGACATTACATCAAAGTTGGATCAGCCTGTAGTGTGGTTTTCCACTTTAATTTTGAGTGTGACTCCAAATCCAGACCTCCATGTGTTGATAAATTGGATTTCCATTGATTATTTTTGTGTGATTTTGTTGTCAGCACATTCAACTATGTAAAGAAAAAAGTATTTAATAAGATTATTTCTTTCATTCAGATCTAGGATGTGTTGTTTAAGTGTTCCCTTTATTTTTTTGAGCAGTATACATCCTTAATGAACAGTTATAACTCATTAAACTAATAAAAAAAACTATGTCCCTAGTAATTCTGTTTTCGTGCGCTTCTGCCTCAGTATATCCACCACTGATTGTGTATAAAATCAATAGTAACTTCCGGATAAAATCTAATATTACAGGAACTATTAAACACCTTTTCCTGTTATTGCAGGAATCAATAGGCCTGCAATATGGTAAATGTGAAGCAGTTCAAAAACTCAATAAGCCCACCAAACGCATGGGACATTTTCTGAATCTAACATCCTTTACAGGTAAATGCACTTTCCATTTAGCTGTCGTTTCTAAATTATTGGTTTCCTAGAGTCCAATCCTATGAACAGCATGACAATAATTATTTAATCCAAGATGTTACTGAGAAATACATGAATTTAGCTATTCCTTGCTGCTGCATTGAGGGAGACACAATCAATCATACAGACTGCGTTATACAAAGCTCACCGTGGTCAAAGAGACACAGTCTTGTGTAGTGTACTATATAGAGTTTAGTGTATGAAAAATATTCTCTGTATGTTTCAGACACTTGGTGGCAATGTTTAAAGTGGTTTTAGTGCCCTTTCCATGGGCCATTAATATTTCACATTTCCAATACCCTCTAAAGTCTATGTGTGGTTAGTGGCTCAGCTGGTAATTGAAAGTCCTCCATTGCTGAACTTGACCATTTCTATTAGCCTGGGACAAAGGACTAAATAGCCCTGAAAAGGGAGGCCTTGCTTCCTTTCTCAGCTAGCAGATAATAATGATGACTTGATACGACTTGACCGCGATAATGATAATGATAATGACTGTGATAATGACCGCAATAATGATAATGGCCGCAAAAATGATAATGACTGTGATAATGATAATGTGAAGGAAAAGCATTTTAAGAGACTTAAAAGTAGAGCAGGTGTTAGCAACCTGTAATAGATGTTGCTCTCTAAGAATAGTTTTATAGAGGTGCTATATTCCTCATACGCCAGAGGTAGAGAAGCGTGGTATACTGTCTCTCACCGCCTCTCTCTCAGTTGCGTGACAAGGCAAGTTATTGCTGGCCACTAACTGAATCACAGTGCTTGTTTCAATTTAATTCACTGTAAATGAGTAATCTACCTCAACAACAAGGAGATGGCTTACAGTCTCTGTGAGTTATTGAGTTCTTCTACCACGTCATCCTGAAAGTAAAAGAAAGAACATCAGCCACCGTCGACCTCAACCCCAGCACTAAACATGCATGTACACACACATCTACCCTTCAACTTCCCATATGTGGACAGGAATGCTCTATAGACCATGTTGGTGTATGACAATACCTGCTGTAGTAAGATGCCGTTTATTTAGGAATACCAGTCAGACAGAAGCCTGTCTGTATTTGGCCAAAAGCATAGTAAAGGGAAGTATGCATTTTACCATGTCTTTGTTTTTGTCTGTAACGAGAACAACTTGGACTCAATGTGGGCAGTGTTGAGAAACCACGCCATCGCCCGAGCATCATGTCCTCAAACTAATATAATCAGTCCCACTGAATTACTACTGTGGATAATGACATTAGGACCTGGTGATAGCAATTTAGTCCACTTATTCTGGGGTTTACTAGTCCTCTCGTAGGACCGGGTCAATCGGCCCAGTGTGCCTGCCACCTTAGGGAGTTCTCAGATGACCAAACAGCAACTCCTACTGGACAACATGAACTTTACAACAACGTGCCATGAGGTTCAAATGCTATTCAGCCGCCCTTTGAAGATAATTCACTATAACAATCAGGTTTAAGCATCTTCACTCCATTGACCCAGTTTAGGCTGATGGATCTAAAAAAAAAAATGGGGGAAAACCAGAGAGATGGATGAGACCAATGTTGTGTTCGTCATAAATATCAATCACCCAGGGGTCAAAGATCCATACATAATGGCCATAAGCTGTTACAGTTGCACAATCTAGAGACAGACAGACCATATTTTACCCCCTCCTGTTCGAAACACACTCTTAGACCAGAGATTATGCCTGTTGGAACACAGCCTGCTGCACATTGGCCAAAGGCTGCATTATCCCATTGACAGAGTTAGCTCTATCTGTCTGAAACAGCCGACATGCCCAGCAGCTATTCCAGATGGCAGCCAGCCATGACAGGAGAGAAATATGACCCAGCCATCACATATGTTACATGGTGTTACATATATCAGGCTTTTGTTTCAGTAGTCCCAGGTATCACGTCTGTACTCTGAGCTAACCCTATCCGGTGGGCGTTCTCTTCATCTCGGACCTTCAAAAACAAGGCAGTAAAACTGAATGATCGCCTTAATCACAATGAGACAGACTTTAGAATCTTGGTTAATTATGTCTTCTTTCCACACTTCACTCCAGGAAGTGTGTGGTTATTCCCTAAGACATTTTGCTTATCAAGATGGTTGAGACCTAAACTTCTGAGAGATAATTCTACTAAGGCACAGTAAGTCATAACACAACACTCTTTGAAAAAGATTAACTGAGTTGAATAGGAGGTTGTTTGACAGAAACACACTGTCACGTCCTGACCAGGTAAAGAGGTCATTTGCCATAGTAAAATGGTCAGGGCGTGGCAGGGGGTTGTTTTGTGTGGGTTTTTGGGTTTTCTGTTTCTATGTGGGAGTGTTCTTGTTTTCTATTTCTATGTGTTGTTTTTCCATGTTTGGCCGGGTATGGTTTCCAATCAGAGGCAGGTGTCTTTCGTTGTCTCTGATTGGAAGCCATACTTAGGCAGCCTGTTTTCTTTTGGGGTTTGTGGGTAGTTGTTTCTGTTTAGTCTAAGTGCACCTGACGGGACTGTTGTTGGTTGTTTTTTGGTTAAAGTGTATTCATTAAAGATTAAGAATAAGCACTATCCACGCTGCGTCTTGGTCTCCATTCCACGACCCCTGTGACACACACAAAATGACTCACGGGATATGAGACGTTTTTACATTGAAGTTTGCAGCTGAGTAATGGTGGATGCACGACAACTCCACGTAAATAATCATTATACTGTCTACAACTGTAGTGGAAGAATTCATGATATCAATTTGCATGGAGCCCTCTTCATTCAATGGAAGTATGCCCTATTTTCCTACAGAAGCTACAGCAACTCTTAAGAATTGGTTTCTGCTCTATAGCAACTGCGCACAAAATCATACAAGTTGCTGAGCATTTAAGAGCATTCTAACTGAACTGAGATTGCAAGGTGTGTGGTGAGTGGGAACAAAAATCTGCCTTTAAAAATAGGCCTAACACCATCCCACCCCATATCTGTCAACTTCTGATTTCAGTATAAATTCTTGACAGACTAAGCTTCCTATAAAGTAGTTTATGAGTGGCCATCTGGAATGAGATTTTACCAAGTGCTGCAGATAGTTTAATGGATCATATTCAAGCTCCAGGAGGAAACAGAGGAGATCAATCAGGTGAGACTCCTTTCTGGAGGAATGTTACAACAGTAGTGTGCTCAAGCTCTGTGTCTACCGAGACCTGTCTATGATCTGTCCAAGGAAACTCTGGCAGACTCTCTTGAAGAAAGTTATAGCAGCAGGAAGGAGAGATAGAATAGTGTTTTAGAGAGAAAACATCTTATGTTATTTTAACCTAATTATCATAACATCCTTTGAGAGAGAGACTTGTGATATTCAATCTTCTGGACATATTTAGGTGTTTTAATAATTGTTGCTAATACATTACATTTTACCTTTATTTAACTAGGCAAGTCAGTTAAGAAGAAATTCCTATTTACAATTACAGCCTAGGAACAGTGTTCAGGGGCAGAAAAACATGTTTACCTTGTCAGCTCGGGGATTCAATCTTGCAACCTTTCGGTTACTAGTCCAACGCTCTAACCACTAGGCTACCTGCCGCCCCAACATTGACTTCCCCAGAGACAAAAGTAATAATAATCAGCTCTCCATTGTGCGTGGTAAATCGATGAGACGGTCATGGAGAACACATATAGTATACCAGGCATTTGACCAGGGAAACAAATCAGGTGTGACATTTTCTCTTGGAAAGTTAGGTCTTGGAAGCTATGTCATCAAGATGTTTGTACCACAGCATTAAACGGCCTACAATAAAATAGCCATGATGAACCTGGCGCCATTTAATATGTATGTACTGTACATGGCCTGCTTTCATATGGGAACCGGTGTGAAACCTCAGGGAACCCTGCTTGAGTAACAATGCATACCAGATGTGGAGGGAACCATATAACCAGTATTAGACAAGCCCACAGGAGGGTCCATTGTCTTCCCATACTGGCAAACCACAAAGACAGCATTCCTGAGGAAGCTAACAAGAAAACCAACCAACCAACGACTGTTCTTTAGGGAAGAGTTAGTTACAGAGAGAGTGAGAAAGCGCGAAAGAGAGAGAGTGAATTTGGATGCGATTCACCAAGGCGCCAGCCTGACATTCTACATGTACATGTTGGGTGTGAAAACCTGCACTGTAAGCAATCACGGCCACATCAAACTGTATGCATAATTGAAAGAAAATAGACTGGAAAAGAAACAGAGATTATCATAGACTGTTCATTGTGTGGTGTACAAAACACAGAAAAATGTAACTCTTTTGGGAACATTTGGTAGGAAGGAATTTATTATTTTTATTGAACCCTTATTTTATCAGTTAAGGTGACTGAAAACACATTCTCATTTACAACAACGACCTAGGGAATAGTTATAGGGGAGAAGAATGAGCCAATTAGAAACTGGGGATAATTAGGTGGCCATGAGGGCCAGATTGGGAATTTAGCCAGGCCACCGTGGTTAACAACCCCACTCACGTGCCATGGGATCTTTAGTGACCACAGAGCCAGGACACCCGTTTAACGTCCCATCTGAAAGACAGCACCCTACACAGAACAATGTTCCCAATCACAAGGTGAGGGGTGAGAGTGGCACACGGACACGTGTAGACTCCCGGTCTAAAGCACTGCATCTCAGTGCTAGAGGCGTCACTACAGACCCTGGTTAGATTCCAGGCTGTATCACAACCGGATGTGATTGGGAGTCCCATAGGGCGGCGCACAATTGGACCAGCATGCCTAGTTCAATAAAGTTAAATAAAAAAATAGACAAATAAGAGAAAGGACAGAAGGAAACCTTTTCATATCTTATGGAACAGGCAAGTGGTCTTTGAAACCAAACATTTATCTAAACTAGCACAGCGGGGAAGATACTAACATCACTTTGTTTGACATTCCTTGTGGGCACTTTACAAATTAGATTTTAGACAGGCACTAGTTAAGTAGCTTCAATGGAAAAGTAACAGGGGCCACACTGGTAAAAGTGTGTGGGATTTTACATTAAGCATTATTTAAATTGGAGTGTAAGTGTTTCATTGTTTTTCGGGCTGATATGAAATTTAAGTAGAACAGGAGCCAGATTAATTACCATCTCATTTTCAGTGACATAATTAGAACCTAGTTTTGATTTGCAAAAAGCCACATTGAACATGTCATGCTCTGCTGTCGCAGCGGACCAAAACCATTACTGCTTATTCATCTGTAAGTAGATCCATTTTATGTTACGCTCGTCGATGGAAGGATTGGACCAAGGTGCAGTGTGGTAGGCGTACATCTTTCTTTTTTAAAATGAACACCGAAAACAAAACAAATACAACGTTCAGTAGGGCTACACAGCACAGTACCAAAAACAAGATCCCACAAACTAAAGGTGGAAAAAGGCTGCCTAAGTATGAACCCCAATCAGAGACAACGATAGACAGCTGCCTCTGATTGGGAACCATACCAACAAAGAAATAGAAAAACTAGATTGCCCACCCTAGTCACACCCTGACCTAACAAAATAGAGAATTAAAAGGATCTAAGGTAAGAGCGTGACATTTCAAGTGTTCAACAAATGCTGAATGACAACGAAGATTAAAGACAAATGTAATACTCCAACAGTGCTGAAGTTACATAAACATACTAAAGGATCTTTACTGATAATTTTGACAGACACATCCAGGCCCTTTTACAGCATGTCTTTATCCTCGCTCAGTGTTTTCAGTAAACACTCCTGGAGCTTGTACCCTTGGCATAACCACAGAACTCAAATGAAAACCATGATTTGCCCCCCTAATCTCTGTCCTCATTCCCCCTTGCTTTCGCTAACCTCCTGGGTCCCTAGAACACTCTCCAGTCTGCATTGCCAGATGGGAGGCAGATGATCGTCAGTGACGAAGCCCAGCTCAGTCTTTCTGGGGCAGACTGAACAGCAGCAGGTGGCTCCTCAACACCTAATCCGGACAGGACAGATGTTAGGAAAGACCATCAGGGGAGAGGGGAGGAGTGGCAGGAGGATAAGAAGGTCCAGGGGAAGGTGAGAGGAGTGAAGAGCTGGAAGGCCCAGGGGAAGGAGAGTGAGTACCAGTGTGTACCTCATCAGTCAGGTAGTAGTGAGTCTTCCTCAGGAGGCTGCGGCGTCTTGTTTCAACCTACTGGAGAAGGGGGTAAAAAGCCTTTCAGAGGGGCGTACAAAAGAGCTCATATCCAAAGTACAGAGCGATTCTCAATTACCCTCAAATTGCCTAGCCCTGTTGAGCAGTATGACATTTCTAGGAACTGCATTGCAACACAGTCCAGTCAATTGTCATCATGTGGGTCTGAGGTGGGACAGAGCCACCACGTAGAGCACAGGACACCAGCACCGCCTCAGTGTCCCCGTCACCAACGCACGGAAGTAGAGTATCAGTGGGAGAGAATCCTCCGGGGGCGACGTGAACCTCTTCATAGGGATGGCCAGCTAGGAGGAACACAGAGCGGGGTACTTTAGCCTATCTTTATGTCACATGATTTTGTCAAATCGTACAATTTTGCAGAAAGTGACAAGAACCCCAGTGCTCTATCTACTGGCCGTTTACACAGAAATGTACCCTGTACTCTCAGTTACAACTTTCAATCCAGCATGTTAACCAGCCTCCCTCTCACCTGTTCCAGTGTTACCCCCAGGGAGCGCAGCAGGCCCACATGCTCCCTAAACACAGCCAACTTCATGGTGGCATTGATGCACCTCTGTTGAAGTAGTCAAACAGAGGGTCCCCGACTGAC
This sequence comes from Salmo trutta, assembly GCF_901001165.1. Taxonomy (NCBI): domain Eukaryota; kingdom Metazoa; phylum Chordata; class Actinopteri; order Salmoniformes; family Salmonidae; genus Salmo; species Salmo trutta. The sequence continues at coordinate 28,121,310 of NC_042989.1, forward strand.
ACCGACTCAAACTGTCCAACCAGGGCAGAGAGAGGTCATTGAAGGAGGCCAGGCCTGGAGGAAGGGAGTTGAGGTCCAGAGGCCAGGTCAGCCTCTAGACAGGCCTCTCCAGGAAGAAATTAATGGAACACAGGAAGATACAAGCCAGACGGGCCAGCTTGGCTACAGGCAGCACCACCCTGAGAGCCTCCTCACTCCAGACCTCCAGCAGCAGCAGCCACTGTAGGCAGTGTGTGACCAATTGCACTTCCCCTGCGGGAAGCAACTCCATCTGCAGGTCCCCTCCGCCCGGTGTCTCTGCCCGCTCGTACAGGCTGACGAGTGGCAGGAAGGATCGATCGGACAGGATAGGGGGCCAGAGAGTTCTGGGAGGAGCTGGGTATTGAGCCAGCGAGTTCTGCCCAGGTGGTGGTCCCTGGAGGAGAGAACAGAAGGCTCCATGTGGGCCAGGTGAGAGAGGTAGCAGCCCCGGACAGAGGGCAGCTGGACACAGGCTTCCCTTAGCAAAGGACCCAGGGTCTGGTGGGAGGGGAGGAGCTATACAGCACTGAATTCACATAAAATAGAGCCTTTATAAGAAGACTAAGGCTGGATGGCAGTGGCATCAGAGGAATTCCAGCTATAGAGCAGTGATCTAACTGAAAGTGAAAAGGACAGGAGTTAGATCCAGAGGATACTATTTGGTGCAACCTGGATATAATGTACAATGGCTTAGCATGACATGTTTAATATCATGTTGGAAACTATACTGAACAAAAATCAACTGAGTTACAGTTCAAAAAAGGAAATACGTTGATTGAAATAAATTAAGCCTTAATCTATAGATTTCACATGACTGGGAAGGGCCCACCCACTGGGGGAGCCAGGCCCAGCCAATCAGAATGAGTTTTCCCACAAAAGGGCTTTTATTTGAGACAGAAATACTCCCCCAGACGATCCCGCAGGTGAAGAAGCCAGATGTGGAGGTCCTGGGCTAGCGTGGTTACACGTGGCCTGAGGTTGTGAGGCCGGTTGGACGTACTGCCAAATTTTCTAAAACGACATTGGAGGCAGCTTATGGTAGAGAAATTAATATTCAATTCCCTGGTGGACAGTCTTGCAGTCAGCATGACAATTGCAAGGTCCTTCAAAACTTGAGACATCGGTGGCATTGTGTTGTGGCAAAACTGCACATTCGAGTGGTCTTTTATTGTCCCCAGCACAAGGTGCACCTGTTTAATGATCATGCTGTTTAATCAGCTTCTTGATAATCCATCCACCTGACAGGTGTGGCATATCTTGGCAAAGGAGAAATACTCACTAACAGGAATGTAAACAAAATGTGTCCACAGAATTTGAGAGAAATTAGCTTTTTGTGCATATAGGAACATTTCTGGGATCTTTTATTTTAGCTCATGAAAACAACACTTTACATGTTTCATTTATATTTTTGTTCAGTATATTCTGTATAGCCGTAGTCCTCTGATTCAACATTGATAAAATACAAAAACACAGGCGCAAAATGCTATCAGTGGCTCCAGACATATTCCATATGTTCTAAATACCCCATATGCACAGCAGACCTGGGTTCAAGAGAAGGCCTATTTGTTTTCTATCAAATTCTTACTGCACGTCATTAACACTCAAAGTACCTGAAAGAAAACAAATACTGTTTGGACCCAGGTCTAGACGTAGTGCAGCAAAGTTCCATCCTGAGAAAAACCTATTAACTTTGTGTGACTTGAGATGAAAGCCCCCAGCCCTTGCCCATGACCTTTTGAAAACCTGCTTCACATTTATTTCTAATTAAGCCTAGATGTAGACAACGGCAATGCAAAAACTAATTAAAACTGTGTGAATGTGAGAAGAACAATTGTGGTGCTTAACAGACCAGATGCTGTATAAAATGTAAACCATGCTTGCATCTGGTGGTGCACAATGTCCACGGCAGCACACTGCTGCAATAAACTACAGATTAACAATGAACCAACAAGATAATATATTCTGAGTTGTGCCAACATTACACATTTTGGCTTTGGTTAATGCATCACAAACCACCCTGGCTCTCAAATTCCTCTTCTGGGCCTGCACCTCGACACATCCAATATTTCATAGCACAGGAATTCCAGAGTTTTAAGTTCTGTTTTATGAAAGTTCAATGGAGGAGAACTAATTTTGGATTGGCCATGTTGGTTTGGGAAAGAACACCATGTACATTTAGCCAGGAACATTCCGAATCACATAGACAAGGACTGTGAGAGAATTCTCTTTCAACAGTGAGAACCTGGAAGCATTGCGTACAAACAGCTCAGTCAAATATTGTAAAGATAATTATGGTCAACTATCTGATATATTTAAGAGGAGAAATTGCCAAGTATCCCAACAAGTGGAGACTTCACAGATGCACATACATGTACAGATTCACTACTTAAAGCCACCTGACTGAGGAACAAAGTGACTGAAGGACTAGATGAGCCTACTGTATAGGGAGATAAGAGAGCCTGGCCCTGAATAACTCTATGTGATGATGCTATATAGCCTAAGACTAGGGCTGTGGCGGTCAGCTGGTTATTATCATGCAACTCACTGCCGGTCCATTTATTAACATAAAGACCTTGAGCATCTCCAAGAAATTAATTTAATTTACACCATCACAATAAATCCATGATTTATTTTATGCAGGTCTAAAAGAAACATGTGAAGAAAAGGTATTTCAGAATGTCACGCCTACTCCTGCTCCCTCCGGCGCTCGACATCTCTGACCTGCTAACACCGGCCCTGGCAACTATGTTAGGCACACTTGTTCCCCATCGTTACGCACACCTGATCATCATTTTCTCCTTGATTACTCCCCCTTTATTTAGCCCCCAGTTGATATCAGTCATTAGGTAGTATTATTTTATCTCGCGTTCAGTACGCGTCTCATGTTTCTGTATCGGTTCATTATTAAACTCACCTTCTGCACCTGCTTCCTGACGTACACTTACACAGAATGAATGGCCTATTGTATGTGCCACACCATAGGCTGTAGTAGGTTTATTCATTTTGCACACAAGATATGCTTATAAGTACTGTGCCATTACATGATTTTATAGTAAGAAGAACATAATTGAGCTTTGCTGAATAAAATAGAAAGGATATGTTTTCCATTCCGGAGCGATATTTGCATGAAGTGGCGATGTTGAGCGTAAAAGTGGATCATTTGAAACAGGTCCTTTACGCTAGATTTAGAGTTAATTGGCAACTATAGTTAATGATACAAATCTTAGAAATAAAAACAAATATGGGCAGCATAATGCAACTATATATGCTAATAATGATTTGAGAAAGTCACAAAAAAGCTTGCGCTCTGTTCCTTGACTCAGGCTGCTTCACACTCTCAAAGTGATAATTTTTCAGATTATTATCAGATTATTCTCAAAGTAATCATGTCTGTACTAATATGTCAAATTTGCAATTTAGAATGGCCCATTATCAAATGGGCAGGAACAGGGGCAGGGGAAAAAAAATACGTAATCTGTATGCACTCGAATAGAGGCTGCTTTCACTGGGTTTGTTTTTTAAACATGCCAGGTAGGCTACTCCGGTTTTCATAGTGGAGCATGTGCTTAATACTAGCAGCTGAGAAATAAATGTAGTAGCAGCTGGGATCCTCTTCTAGAAATGTCTGGGCTTATAAGAACATCTTCACTCCAGTCGTCAACCACTGTTTGAGGAGCATGCTCTCGCTGTAAACAGATGATACTTCTTCCAAGCTCTGTATGCCATGGGCTCTCCAACCCTGTTCCTACAGCTACCCAGTGAAATCTGTTTGAACATCGGATAGTAACATTTTCCCAACGAAACAGATTTAATTAAACTGTTGACAGCCCTCCTTTCTGCAAGCTCGAGAAAGGAATGGAGAGAGAGAGAGGTCATGAGCAGATGAGATCCTGCATTTTTCAGCATGTTTTTAAAATAGATAAACTTTGATTTTTTGGCAAGGACATATACAGGATACTACCCTACACAACAAAACCTTCACTCCAAATCTAAAATCCAAACCGCCAACCTGACTTTGGACAAAACTACCTGGAAGGATTCCTACTACCAAAGCTGTACAGCAAATGCTCTAGCAAACAAACAGAAACCTGAAAACACCATCCAACCTGGAACTGAGTGAGTCATGTTTAGTCTGAAGCTATTTTAAAAAGCCAAGAAAAAAATATTACAATTATATTATTTTACTTTATAAGGACTGAATGCTAAGTTAAGGCTACCAAGCTTGCTAGGAAAGAACATATCTGACTGCAACTTCAGTTAGCACCGAGGTGTGAAGTGAGAGGTATCAAAGCCCTTGAGCCCATCAATGGCAGGAGTCTCAAAGCCTACCCCACCCAAATGCAGAGGCGTTTGAAACCCCCTCCCGCTGTTCATAGGTAATTACAATACAGTACCCTCTGCATGTAAAAAATTATAAGGCATGAAAAGAGTACAAAAATAAGCTCCTTATGGAATATCAAGAGACACTTTTTGCTGACTATTATAAAAGTGGGAACATTAGCAAATTAATCTTCCACACAGACCATCCCCTGGCAAGGTGCAGCACTATATTAACACACTACCCCTCTGTTAAGGGGGGGGGGGTGGAAACTCAGGATACTAGACAACGAGGACTCTGAGTCAGCCAATGAGAATGTGTACAAATCTGGAACAGTAATGGTACAGGGCAACCCCAAAGTTTCAGCTGAACTTTCACATAATCAAAGAGATACCTCAGCAGAATAAGCTCTCTCTTGAGAACGATAGCCCCACCCCGAGTGTGTCAAACCCGACCTCTTCACTATACAACCCCACAGACGAACAACCCCAAGCGGAAAGCCAACATCCCAGCACAAAATACTACTCCCTCATTGAAATGATGGATAAATTCACCCAGCTGGAGGTACGGCAGGTGGAGCTGGAACAGCAGGTGAACACACTCCAGTCAGCACAACAACAAAACAAAAAAACCTCAACCAGACCCGGAGAGACATATCTGCACTCTGGACTGTGGTGAGACAACATCAACAGGAGAAAGAGCAGGAGCAGAACAGAGCACTAGAGGAGAGGATCAGAGTGCTGGAGGAGAGGGTGAGGGCGTGTAAGAGAACAACCCATTAGAGAGCTGGCCACCCCCTCAGAAAAGCCAGTAGAACAGTCCACTCCAGACCCCGACCTTATCCTCAACATCACAGCCAAATGAAGAACCCCAAGCCCAGGGGATCCCACCCCTTCTGAGCACCCCCCCCGTCAGCCACCCTGATAGTCCTCCTGACAACCCCCCCACACCCACTGAGAACATACAGATTGTACTCCTTATGGACTCAAACAGGAAATATATACAAGAAAATAAACGTTTCCCTAAACACATAATGTCTAAACTCTGATGTCCAAACATTCAGCTCGCCTTAGACCTTCTGTCCGAGGACCAACTAGGGTCACCCAGCCACATAATACACAGTCACAAACAACCTGACAACACAGCAGGAAAGGGTGGCCACAGCACTCAAGGGAGTGATTGAAAAAGGTTCTATTTTCCCCAACACACAAGTGGTTATCTCCACCCTGTTACCATGAAAAGACTTCCACCCTGCTACCATACAGCGGGTAAATGCGATAATTTCCCATGACTGTGCCTCAAAACCAAATGTTTACCACCACTCCACCCTGGACTTGTATAGGTGAACCTGGTCTTAAAGACTGTTCAAGGCAGCAGTGCCCACCTTTGCCCGGACCCTAAAGGACACCGCCCTCAACCGCAGCATTTCACACAGGAGCAACAGATCAATAGACACCCCACCCAGACCAGCAAGACACTCTCCCAGACCTGCGGGACCCCCCCGGACCTACACATACAGAACTTACGCCGAGAGGACCTACATCCAGACCACACCCCCACCGCAACCAATCAACTCCTCCCCTCCCAAAATCAACCATGCCCACACCCCATTTACGCCAATCAGATCAAACAAATGCCCCTCCTGCTCACCCCATGCCGCCCAATCCTGCAAAGAAGGACTCAACATGAAAGTCACATACGCCAAGGCCGTTAGGAAGTAAACAGGCCCAACCCCCACTCTTACAGTACACTAGCCCAAGCCAATGGCATGTACCAGATGCCCAGCTCACACTTACCGGTCTGAGGCCAAACCACACAACCTTGCTTGCACACACTTTTTCAGTGCTGCCCACAAATGTTCTATGGGATTGAGGTCAAGGCTTTGTGATGGCCACTCCAATACCTTGACTTTGTTGTCCTTAAGCCATTTTGCCACAACTTTGGAAGTATGCTTGGAGTCATTGTCCATTTGGAAGACCCATTTGCGACCAAGCTTTAACTTCCTGACTGATGTCCTGAGATGTTGCCTCAATATATTCACATCATTTTCCTGCTTCATGATGCGATTTTTTTTTTTTAAGTGCACCATTCCCTCCTGCAGCAAAGCGCCCCCATAACATGATTCTGCCACCCCTGTGCTTCACGGTTGGGATGGTGTTCGTCGGCTTGCAAGCCTCCCCCTTTTTCCTCCAAACATAACGATGGTCATTATGGCCAAACAGTTATATTTTTGTTTCATCAGACCAGAGGACATTTCTCCAAAACGTACAATCTTTGTCCCCATGTGCAGTTCCAAACCATAGTCTAGCTTTTTTAATGGCGGTTTTGGAGCAGTGACTTCTTCCTTGCTGAGCGGCCTTTCAGGTTACGTCGATATAGGACTTGTTTTACTGTGGGTATTGTTAAGAACGCCTCTTGGAGGAAACGCTGCTACACTCAACTCCCCATGGAGTGAAAGAGGAATGTGACTGCAGGTGCGGGTAAGGATGACAGAGGCAGAATATATTACCGTTTACAGGGAATGTATTTCCTCCACACAGTAATTTGGGGAAAAGGGGCTGGACGGAACCAAAGCAAAGAAAGCAAAAGTTAAAGAGCCCCCTCTCCTACCCACAACTTACCTGCCTGGCACACTAACCAAAATACAAGGGATGGTCCACCCAGGTCTTACCTAGTGTGCATAGACATAGTACATACTGCGGGTATATGTCTGCCCGCAGGCCTCTTCCCTAAGCGCCTTCCCCCCTGGGAACAAATGAAACAGAATAATACAAACCTAAAGTGAACAATTTCACTAATCAAAAACACAGTCCTATGGCATACACAAACATCAGCAGGACCAGCTACAAAATACTTTACAAAAATTCATACAGACCAACAACGAAACACAGGACATACCAAGAAGCTCTTTCTTCCTAACAAAGGAACTCTGGCTTTTAAAGCTGCAGAAGGAGTCGGTAATTGAAAACAGCTGTCCTCCTGATGAGAGGACAGGGTCAGAGCGCTAATCATCAATGGGGCCGACCAATCAGCTGCTTTGGACTTCAGGAAGCCATCCTGAAACACACGCATACAAACAAACCCACAACACAGAAACTGGGGAACGTAACAATATAGATACTTTTGTACCCGTTTTCCTCCAGCATCTTCACAAGGTCCTTTGCTGTTGTTCTGGGATTGATTTGCACTTTTCGCACCAAAGTACATTAATCTCTAGGAGACAGAACGCGTCTCCTTCCTGAGCAGTATGACGGCTGCGTGGTCCCATGGTGTTTATTCTTGCGTACTATTGTTTGTACAGACGAATGTGGTACCTTTTTTTCTGAGGTCTTGGCTGATTTCTTTTGATTTTTCCACGATGTCAAGCAAAGCGGCACTGAGTTTAAGGTAGGCCTTGAAATACATCCACAGGTACACCTCCAATTGACTTAAATTATGTCAATTAGCCTATCAGAAGCTTCTAAAGCCATGACATCTGTAACGGAGAAGTCTGTCACTGGCCGCGGGCAGCGTTTGGTACACTAACACACACACATTCATCGCGCACAGGATTGTTTTCTCAGCAGCACCGTCAACTGTCAGAAAAGTTACCTAAAATTGAAACGGGGTGGAATACCATGGAATCGTCAGGTGAAGAAGAGGTCAATTTTGAGAAACTAGGAGCCCGACCAAGGGGCCAAACACAACCAGAACCGCTTGAGCTACCGGTTGAACCTGCAGATACAGCCACAAAAGACCAGCTGACTGAAGAAGAAGTTGGGGGATCAGAACCACACCCAACCATGGTAACCCTTTTCCAGAAACTTTTTTTCCCGTGGCCTACGCCAATCTATCCTTACAGCTCCTCACCAAGTGAAACTCGTAAGTGAGAGCCCAAGATTGGGTCTGCCAAGGACGACAAAGGCTCGACGCAGCAGGGACTTCAACTCCACAGCAGGATCCCCAAGCAGTGATGAGGCCAGCCCCAGCATCAGGAGACCAGCCCAGCATTCCTGAGGAAGGAGCCAAAGATGCCCTCATACCAGCAGGGGGAGGACATTGAAAACTACCTGCTGAGGTTTGAGTGAATGGCCAAGACGTGGCGATGGCCGGAGGTAGAGTGGGCCTGCAGGCATGTCCCATTGCTCACATGCAAGGCCTTAGAGGGTTACACGGCAATGGATGAGGGGTTGTCCAACATCTACAAGGGCTTGAAGGAAGCGCTGCTGGTGAAGTTCGACATCTCCCCGGAGACCTACCGTCAACGCTTCAGAGCTGCATCAACGCCATCGGGTGAGTCGCCGATAGAGACGTATCACCGTCTCAAGGGCTTCTACCGACGATGGGTTCGACCGGAGGAGAAGACACAGGACGAGATTGGTGATGTCATCCTTGAGCAACTTCTACAAGTTCTACCACACAACATTCGAACCTGGGTCCGAGAGCACGAGCCCAAGTATGGGCTTATGGCGGCCAAGCTTGCACTCCAGTAACTTGATGCACGTAAAGGGGGCCCACCACGACCTGCAGCACCCTAGTGCTGGAAGAGCTCCACACCATGATAGAGATGGATGTTGTCGAGCCATCTTCAAGAGAATGGAGCAGCCCCATTGTCATTGTCACAAAGTAGGATGGCTCTCTGCGGGTCTGCATGGACTTCCGTAAGGTGAATGCCATCTCCCAGTTTGATGCCTACCCCATGCCCTGCATTGACAACTTACTGGGGAGAATAGGTAGAGCTCATTACATCACCACATTGGATCTCTGCAAAGGGTACTGGCAGGTGCCACTGGACGAACAATCCAAGGCCTACACTGCCATCAAGACGCCGATGGGCCTGTTCCAGTTCAAGGTTATGCCGTTTGGCCTTCATGGGGCCCCTGCGACTTTCCAGAGGCTGATGGACAAGGTCCTCCAGGACTGTGACGATTTTTGTGCTGCTTACTTGGACGATGTGGTGATCTACAGCCACTCCTGGGAGGAGCACATACAGCATCTTAGCAGAGTCCTGGGAAAGATCCATGATGCAGGCCTCACGCTTAACCTCCTGAAGTGTGAGTGGGCGAAGAGTAAACCAGAGTAAACTGCCTGCTACTCAGGCCCAGAGTCTAATATTTGCATATTATTAGTAGATTTGGATAGAAAACACTCTGAAGTTTCTAAAACTGTTTGAATGATGTCTGTGAGTATAACAGAACTCATATGGCAGGCAAAAACCTGAGAAGAATACAACCAGGAAGTGGAAAATCTGAGGTTTGTAGTTTTTCAAGTGATTGCCTATCCAAACTACAGTGTCTGTGGGGTCATTTTGCACTTCCTAAGGCTTCCACTAGATGTCAACAGTCTTTAGAACCTTGTTTCATGCCTCTATTGTTACTGGGGAGAGAATAAGAGCTGACTCAACAAGTGGACTGCCTGAGGGCAATGAGTTGTTTACTGCGCTGTCACGCCGTTCCTTTTTCCTCTGTAATGAATACGCTATTGTCCGGTTGGAATATTATCAAATATTTATGATAAAAAGACCCTAAGGATTGTAAACATCGTTTGACATGTTTCTACGAACGGTAATGGAAGTTTTTGACTTTTCGTCTCGGGTTTTGCGCTCGCGCATTTTGCCTTTGGATAGTGATCTGAACGCGTGAACAAAAGGAGGTATTTGGACATAAATATGGAGGGTATCGAACAAAACAAACATTTCTTGTGGGAGTCCTGGGAGTGCATTCCGACGAAGATCAGCAAAGGTAAGTGAAGATTTATAATACTATTTCTGAGTTTTGTTTACTCCAGTACTTGGCGGGTAACTGTATAGCTTGCTTTGATGGCTAAGCTCTGTACTCAGAATATTGAACAATATGCTTTCGCCGTAAAGCTATTTTGAAATCTGACACAGCGGTTGCATTAAGAAGTGTATCTATAATTCTTTCAATAACTGTTGTAAATTTTATCAACGTTTATGATGAGTATTTTTGTAAATTGATGTGCTCATTCACCGTAGGTTTTGGAGGCAATACATTTTCTGAACATCACAGGCCAATGTAAAATGGGGTTTTTGGATATAAATATGTGTAACATTGAGTCCTGGGAGTGTCATCTGATGAAGATCGTCAAAGGTTAGTAATTCATTTTAGCTGTATTTCTGGTTTTTGTGATGCCTCTCCTTGCTTGGAAAATGGCTGTTTTTTCTTGTCAAGGTGATGTCCTAACATAATCTAATGTTATGCTTTCGCTGTGAAGCCTTTTTGAAATGTGGTTGGATTAACAAGAAGTTTATCTTTAAAATGGTGTAAAATCGTTGATTCTTTGAGAAATTTGAATTATGAGATTTTTGTTGTTTTGTATTTCGCGCCCTGCTATTCCATTGGCTGTTGGCGAGGGGTCCCGCTGGCGGAACGTCTGTCCTCAACAGGTTGCAACGTTTATTGTACTTATCAATGCTATGGATGAGCGCGTTGTAAATGTGTTATAAATGTGTTATATTGGTATATTGTATCATGAGAAACGTGTTGCAATTTATATAATTCAAGATGTTTAGCTGAGTGGAAAATGTAGGCTTTGATGAAGGTAATTGCTTAATTAATTAGTGCTGGGAATGTTCTGATGGGAAGGGCTTCCCCTACAAAAGGAGCCTCTCTTTCAGTTCAAGGGGGTACCATTTTGGATTGAGAGGTTGATGGGGCAGCATTGTTTTTAGTTGTCCCATAATGGATACTTTGGATGGCAGTACTGTTGTTTTTCTTCGGGATTCACTATGTAAATAAACACCCTTGCACAGAAGTACTTTTGCGGCTCCGGCATCTTTTTATTTGATAGAGGTTAGGTTTTTCAGTTTAGCCTTCTGGCCTACTCTACGTGACATCATTTTCTGGAATGTTCCAAACTGTTTAAAGGCACAGTCAACTTAGTGTATGTTGTCGTGGAAAATTGCAAGATTATGTTATAATGCTTGTATTGCATTATGATGGTTGTTTTATTCAACAGAATAGAGTTTTCTGTTAACTATTGTGTATGTGTTCTACTGAGGATGGGGCTCTATGAGATAGCACTGACAGAGGAGATTTACGATGTCTTTGGGTGATAAAACCTAAAGAGCATTCCAGATAACATGAGGTAATGTTTTTGTGCTATGAAGTACCAGGAACGAGATTAGAACCTCGTCTTAGGGACCAAACTGAACGATCATTTATAGCGAATGCTATCTGGCTAAGGGATATTCCTTTCTCATTATAAAGTCTTCCTTTGTGGACTGTGCCTAAGATCTGTGGTTCGTCATGTAGGATGAGAGGGGTGTATCTTGACTATAAAAGATCTTTGTACTTTTGTGTTGTCACTATCAACGGTTCATTAGAAATAGTGAATCGTTGAAAGTCATTGCTATTGCAAAGCTCTTATTATTAAAAATGTAGTTTAAGTATAACTCTGACTGGTGTGTGAAGTTTCTTTCTCCTCATTTGGTAATGCAGAAATTAGCCACCACAATGTAAACTTCTGACCCACTGGAATTGTGATACAGTGAATTATAAGTGTAATAATCTGTTTGTAAACAATTGTTGGAAAATGTACCTGTGTCATGCACAAAGTAGATGTCCTAACCGACTTGCCAAAACTATAGTTTGTTAACAAGAAATTTGTGGAGTGGTTGAAAAACTAGTTTTAATGACTCCAACCTAAGTGCATGTAAACTTCCGACTTCAACTGTAAATGCATTGTGTAAAGCTGTTGGCTGTGTTGGTTTTCTGTCTCAGGGTTGACCCCTAAGCATACTTCCAAAGTTATGGCAAAATGGCTTAAGGACAACAAAGTCAAGGTATTGGAGTGGCCATCACAAAGCCCTGACCTCAATCCTATAGAACATTTGTTGGCAGAACTGAAAAAGCGTGTGTGAGCAAGGAGGCCTACAAACCTGATTCAGTTACACCAGCTCTGTCAGGAGGAATGGGCCAAAATTCACCCAACTTATGTGGGAAGCTTGTGGAAGGTTATCTGAAGCATTTGACCCAAGTTAAACAATTTAAAGGCAATGCTACCAAATACTAATTGAGTGTATGTAAACTTCTGACCCACTGGGAATGTGATGAAAGAAATAAAAGCTGAAATAAATCATTCTCTCTACTATTATTCTAACATTTCACATTCTTAAAATAAAGTGGTGATCCTAACTGACCTAAAACAGGGAATTTTTACTCAGATTAAATGTCAGGAATTGTGAAAAACTGACTTTAAATGTATTTGGCTAAGGTGTATGTAAACTTCTGACTTCAACTGTATCACTAGTACTTCTCCACAGGGTGCCAAGACAATGCACTGCATAATTACAGAGAGAGCGATTGTGGAGATAAAGGAGTGTTCGTGTGATTAATCAGTCTGGTCTCTAGTCAACCTTAATGACATCATCCCTGGAAAAGTCATCATCAGTCTCTCTCATGACCTCAGAGCCCCTCGTCTTCCTCCTCTTCCTGAACAGAGGAGAGGAGGCCAGCCCATGGAATCATGAGTGTGCTGTCCAGACACACAATGATTGGGTTTTAACCATGAGTTTATACACACATAGCAAGCCATGGTATACTGGTGATGATGATACAATCACACACTGTAAGTTACCTTACTTCATCGTCTGAGGACACCAAGAGGGCTCTGAGCCCCTGCACAGCGGCAGACATCACTCCCTCCACATTATCGTCCAGTGAGAAGTGGAGCATGAAGAGAAGGCCTGAAGAGTTGACACCACACTGCCCCTGAGAGCAGCCGCAAACTGGCCAGCCCTCTGCCTACAGAAACAACAGGAGCACAAAGACAGATCTGCAATGTTAAAGTGGATTTAGGTACTTTTTGATAACTACAACATCTGCATACATATATATATATATTGTCTGAAGGGCTCTACATTATCAAACTGATTGACAGGCAGTGCATTTACATTTAAGTAATTTATCAGACTCTCTTCTTCAGAGCGACAGAGCCTGGTTCAAGGGCACAGACAGGTTTGAACCGACGACCTTTCGGGTCCTGGCCCAACGCTCTTAACCGCTAGGCTACCTGACTACCTTGGTGAGAATGTGGGCCAGAGTGTTGAGAACTCCACTGCTGGATCACCTGACTGCGACAGAGGAAGCGCTCCTGCAGGGAGTAACCAGCCAGCTGGGGGAGACATAGAGGAGAGAGGTCAACAGGTATATTCATTGGCAACACAAACAGGAGATGTGTGTCTTAGTGCTCAATACTGACCTCAGGCTCCTCTCCAATGTGCTGAAAACCAAGGAGGGTGGGCAGTTCCTCTGGGGTGGGATCAGGGTTCCAGCAAAGTCAAAGTGAGCCTGCATGGCCTGTCAGCACAGAGACACAGTGATAGACTAGTCAATAGATGAGACAAACACACAACCTCTCCGCATCTCGAACAAAGTGTTCCTAGTAAACAGTAGTTAGAACCATCTTGGTTCCTTTCCATCTGGGTACAGGCAGGTCCCTGATCCACTCCAACTTCTGGCTCCAGCTTGTCCAGGTGCACCTACTCCTTCTGAGGCTTGACAGGCAGGTCCTCCTCTGGAGAGATACATGCATCATTAGTACGCTTATTAGCACCACTTGGAATGTGCTTCACAATACCAAGAAGGACCTAACAGCCCAACTGTAAACCCAAACCAATCTGGATCTAAATCCAAATCTATCCTGTGAGGTTTTGGGGTAACTCAAATGCCTCTAAAGTTCCTCTAATGCCACAGTAGTATATTACTCTCTAATCAGTGTAATGGAGAATAAAAGCTTGCAATGCTGGCATTGTAGTCTGACAACAATACAAAATACTGTAGGCACACACTGTGGTCCAGCAATGTTCATATGTCTTGGGCTTTCCCCATGATCTCCATTACAAAGGTGAATCTGACTTTGGCTGTCTTTCTGCTAATCAGGTAGATTGAAATCAATGTTCAGCCCTAGTATTCCAGTCACGGAGCTCCAAGGCCTTTTCTTTGCAATATGAAATGATTTGTGCAATTCATTGCAAGGGGAAACTGTTGGCAGACGTCCAGGTGTGCTAGGACTGACAGTGCAGAGGCAGGCTCTTTTGCTCATTCATAATGGAGTTACAATGCATTGCTAAAATGTCTTCTGTAATTATTAAACTAGTCCACTCCAACTTCTGGCTCCAGCTTGTCCAGGTGCACCTACTCCTTCTGAGGCTTGACAGGCAGGTTGAAATCAATGTTCAGCCCTAGTATTCTAGTCACGGAGCTCCAAGGCCTTTTCTTTGCAATATGAAATGATTTGTGCAATTCATTGCAAGGGGAAACTGTTGGCAGACGTCCAGGTGTGCTAGGACTGACAGTGCAGAGGCAGGCTCTTTTGCTCATTCATAATGGAGTTACAATGCATTGCTAAAATGTCTTCTGTAGACCTTTCCTCTTCCTCATCTTCCACTTTCTCCAATCTTTATGTCCAGAGGATTCTGCTCTGGCTTCTTGGCGTCTGTCTCTGTCATGATGGTTTCTAGCAGATGCTGTTCCCTGCCTCTTTCATCCAGGAAGTTGGAAGGCTGTGAGGTAGAGGTTGGGGCTCCCAGTGCTTTACGAGTCCCTTACAAAGTCAACCAGTCTGGGATCTGAGAGGTAGAGGTACACAACATGATGAAACATTTAAAAGGCTCACATCATATCCTTTTTTAAACACAGCACAAGTCCCCAAACAGTAACTTGGGCCTACCTAGCTGACCCAGCAGCCTTTTCTGCTCCTCCAGGATCTCACCCTTAGACATGGCATGTAATTTGGCTTGGTTCTCCTGGTGGATCTTCAGTTTCTACTGTACTGTCTGACCCACACAGCCCCTGGCCCACCATCGCACTGAATCCTAGAAGAGAAAGAGAGACATGAGCAGGTGAACAACTGAACAATTTAGCATTGCCAGGCTTGTCTTGCAAGTGAGACAGTACAAAAACAAACAGGACATCCCATTCAGTGCAAGCCAATTTAGGCCTTCAGAATAGACATCCAAGTACGTTATTATTGCCTGCCAGCAATGTATTCTTATCAACTTAATGAAATAAAGAATTTGAATTATGGTACTTACTGTCAAGTCTAGAATGAGGTGGATCCTTATCCATGGAGGATTCTGGAAAGAGGTTCAGCTCCTTGGATTCTGGTAGACAGCACAAAGTGGTCTTCCCCTCTTATTCTCTATGCTGCAATCTGTCGGGCAAATGCTCCTCTTTCCATAGTTTAATGGCAGAGTTTAAGTTTGCATCCAGAACTTGTGAAGCACCATTTTGGATTAATTACATTACATCTGGTATAAACTTCAATGTTTTTGAGCAGTTAACTACAGCATGTAATTTTTGTATTTTACCAACTCATTCATCCGCATTACTAAATTGAGCTCCTACCGGGCTCTCGTTCTCCGGCCGATGTAATACTTTAGGAAAATGAATGTTGGTAAGGACACTGGTGTAGCGCTAGTGTCCCTCTCCTAGAAGAGTGTAAAAATAGAGGTAGCTGTTGAGACAAACAGAACTGTGTGGCTCTACTGAGCAGGAGATAGATGGTGAGAGTATCACTCACAATGTTCTTGGTGAGAACAGCACTGGTGTGCATGTCATGTCTGTCCAGCCTCTCCTCTGAGTCCTCATCCTCGAAGCGAACATGCTCGGCTTTGAAGCAAGACTTTTTGGGAGGTGCAGGAGTCAGAGTGGAGAGCTCATCTGGCTGATCTAAAGAAAGATGTACAGCATCATATTATTAACAATCAATATACCAAATATTTTCTTTAGGCTTCAAGCTACACACAATCAACTATCTTGCAGAGAGGTATATGATGATGAACTTAGTTACTATGAACCTTAGATTGTGACCACATCTCTCTGTTCTCCTTGAGCCCCCTGAGTCTCCTGTTCTTTTGTCTGTCTGTCGGACCACATTGACTGTGGACTGGGTCCCAGAGGCAAGAAACTTCCCCTGCTCTCGTAGGTCAGCCTCAGAGTCAGTGGGCTTGGGACGCCGTATCATCCCCCTACAGATAAAGGAACATGTTAGGCAAAAGGAATTGACTGTCTGTAGACATAATGGGATATCACACAATACATTATATGGCTACTTATTATTATGTTTACGTACAGGGTTGTGATATCATAGCACACCAGAAAATTATATTTTAACTAAGCCCATTACATTCTCCTTGCCTCTCACCTACGTTACAACATATCAAGTCAACACCTGTCCTGCCATTTGACCGAGTGGTGCAGCGGTCTAAGGCACTGCATCTCAGTGCTAGAGGTGTCACTACAGACCCTGGTTCGATTCCAGGCTGTATCACAACCGGGTTAGGCCGTCATTGTAAATAAGAACTTGTTCTTAACTGACTTGCCTAGTTAAATAAAAAAATATTGTAGCTAGCTGGTCTAGAACATTGTAATTTACAGGCACTGATCCAGCAGCCAACAAACACAGACAGCACATTGAAAACCTACTGATCATGTTCATAATTGTAAGGTGCTTTGCTAGACTGCTGTCAAGCTGGCAAGAATAACTAAGTACTTCCTGATCACGGATTTTTGGAATCCTTCAGAATAAGAGTCCTGTCTTACTTTGTAAATGAATAATTAGGGTGAGAATGATGAAATATTTGCACAATTATCTATATATTATATATATATTCTCATACAAAGAATAATTACAAGTATTTCTATGAGATATGTGATTTATTTTATTTGTATTTTGCACTTCTAGTTTCCAATCCACACGGTTTACACACAGAGGAGTGAAGCTTCTTATTTTGCGGCCCTTAAAGAGTGGCCAATCAGTTTAAATACAATATTTCTTTCATACTGGACATACATATTGCACCGTACACAATTTTCTGTACTTTGTGTCCAGTAAAAGGGGGATCCATTCTACTCAGTAGCACTTCTGGTTTCCAAATCCACATCGTTTACACAAAGAGGAGTGCTGCTAATTCTGTGGCCCTTAAAGAGCCCTTAAACTTTCTACTAACTATTTATGGATTGAGTTGATCACTTCCCCCTAATCTATTCACTCTTAGAAAAAAGGGTTCCAAAAGGGTTCATAGACCGAAACAGAATAACAAATCAAACAGTCTTGACTTGCTTAATGTTATGTTGGTAGCTAGCACTTACATTGCTGCTAGCACCATCATGAAAGGGTGCATGAGGGAATATTATGTTTTTCGAAGTAGTGAGAAAAGAGCAGGACATTTTGAAAAGTAATCTTTAAACATGTTGTACTTTTCTTGAACGCATTTTTGTAATTGACTAAAACAATCAGACATGGAAATTGCGTTTGAGCCAATGGGGTAACCTTGGTAACCACAGGTTGTTTTTCCCACAGTGAGGCGAGGCTGTGATGTTACATCCAATATCGACTAGAATATTTTAAAATCGTTACTTATTGACGTTCTGGTCTCTCATCATCATTGAATCTCTGCTAACTAGCAGCAGCATGCTGATGATTTGTTTAGCATAGCATTGATGAATGGAAATAATGATTAGAATGAACGACTGGGTCAAAAAAAGAGAAAATAACTAACGGTAACAACTTCAGAATGCAACAGTTATTCGATGCGGGCCTATTGAGGTAAGGGAAATAACGGCTGTGAGTGGCCATCGGTGTGAGAGCTCACTCAATAGTTAGTTATTGGCTGAACAGAAAGCGCTGGAGTGCCATTTTAGCTGGCAACGATATGAGTGGGACGTCTCAAAGAAGAGACAAGCACTGACTGTCTATCACCAACCAGCGCCCGGACCATGCACGGATAGTTGGTAAGCTCGGACTCGCCAACCATAGTTGTTGCCTATGTACTGTAGGCTTATTGGATGGTTATTAAATCATTATTTATTGAAATGATTGTCTCGCATCATCATCATCGAATCCCTGCTGGTTAGCTACATGCCAATTTGTTTAGCATAGCAACATCGAATGAATAGAATTATTAGAATTAACAACTGTGTCAACAGTTAACAACAGCCCTTAGTCAGGAGTTATCACACATTATACCACAGCGTTGTTGAATATTCATTTCTCATTGGTTAGAAGTGCATTCTAGAATGGACATTAAAACCAGATAATGGGACAGTTAGTAAAGATATCGGGGCACCTTGCAATATGTGCCTACACATGCAGACCATACTTACAACAAAGTTAGAGAAAGCTAAACCAACAACCACACCAACCTAAATAGGATTCACTGTAAATGCAGGTCCAACGGATACTTATTTTTTGGGAGCATCTGATGACCTAATGTGGTAAGTGACGAATATGAATTTCTCTGGTCCCCATGTTGCAGTTAGGACACATAATGTCTCTATGTTGTCAAAACCTCCCACGTGTATCTAGGTTGACCAGCTTTTTTCAGCAACTGGTATTTTTTAATTCAGTTGTAATATTGGCAGGTTTGCTAGCAACAACATATTTAGCTAGCTTAGTGTTTGATATTCAATGCGATCTCCTCGTAATGAACAGTGTGGAGTGTCCTGATCAGAAAGCAAACTTTTCTTAGGCATTAGGCATTCTAGACCGTGCATTATTTCCATATAACGCATAGTATTATTTGCATGGTACAATTCAATGGCTATAGTTCATTCTATGTTTGAGCTGCCTTTGAAAGGAAACGTCTATTTTTTGTTGTTGCCATTGTTGAATTCGATGTTCATAATAGCAAGTTAGGACTGATCATTTGGTTAGTTAAACTAGAAAGTCTGTTTGGTTACCAAGGCAACTTCTGTCACAACTTCTGCTAGCTACTTCAGTGGATGTTAAACATATTTTTAGCAGCAAATTAACACATTTCTAGAAGAAAATGTGTTTAATTATAGCCATGGTATATAACGAATAATCAACTCGTGGCTTTATGTGTTCTCTGGAAAATAACTGTGGAAGGTCAGTTGTTCCACTCACATTTTAGAGTGTGCATTATTGCCCTTTACAAACTGGGTGGTTTGAGCCCTGAACGCAGATCGGCTGAAAGCCGTGGTATATTTAAGCAATAAGGCCCGAGGAGGTGTGGTATTTGTCCAATACACCAAGGCTAAGGGCTGTTCTTAATCTGTTCTTACTCTATTTTTTTTATATATTTTTTTATTAACAAATATCAATAAACAAAAGAGGAATAGTCACATGCAAACAAGCATACATACAAACTATTTACATTGCCAGGAATCCTAAACAAACAAATCATATTCATTAATAATACAAGTTTTAATTGCCTTTTCGTTTTTCATTTTAGTTAAAGTAGTGCCATATTGTTTAAATTAATTTATAAAGTGAAAAAAGTTAGGTTTTGAATTAGACCATTTGCATTTATGTACATCTGCATTTATGTACATCTTCAATGTCAGAATTTCTGAAATAAATCATTATATCAAAACCATTAAATTGTACAACCAATCCTATTTTTTTGTAACAAAATTCTGTATGTAAATCCCAAAAATTCTACTATAAATACAGGCAAAAAAAGAGAAGCAAAATGGTCTCTTTCTCCATTCCAAAGAAATCACAATTATAGTCAATATTCAGCGTGAATCTTTCCAAAACATGTTTCACAGGATAAATTCTATGTAACATTTTAAATGAAACTTCCTTTACCTTGTTACTGATACAATATTTGTTAGCAATTTTCCATGCTTTCCCCCATTGTATATCACCATAGACATTTGACCAAAATAATCTTTCTGAGGGAATTGTAGTATCACAAACAACATTCCTAATCTGGTTATTACTACATTTATCTTTGATGTTTAATTCATATATTTTCATGTAAATCTATGTTATTTACATCAACCACAGAGGAATTTAAAAAAGATACAACCCCCCTTGGAATCGCATCAAAAACAATTGCATATTATTTCGGGGGTTATTGGAATTTTAAACTTATCAAGTGTAAGGGGTTCATACTGGCGGCAGAGAAGTCAGGCGCAGGAGAGCAAAACTGATTTACAACGGCGCAGTTTAATAAATAAAACCACTGTTAACAGTACAAATAATAATTTGGGTAAAACCCGTCACACACCAGCATAACGTGCACAAGCACTACAATAAACAATTCCGGACAAGGACATGGGGGTAACAGAGGGTTAAATCCACAACATGTAATGATGGAATTGAAACCAGGTGTGTGGGAAGACAAGACAAAACAAATGGAAAATGAAAGGTGGATCGGCGATGGCTAGAAGACCGGTAACGTCGACCGCCGAACGTCGCCCGAACAAGTAGAGGGACCGACTTCGGAGGAAGTCGTGACAGTACCCCCCCTTAACGGGCGGCTCCAACACGTCCTCGACCGGAACCCAGCACCTTTCCTCCGGGCCGTACCCCTCCCACTCCACGAGATACTGAAGGCTCCTCGCCCGATGCCTCGAATCCAGTATGGAGCGAACGGAGTACGCCGAGGCCCCCTCGATGTCCAGAGGGGGCGGAGGAACCTCCCGCACCTCAGACTCCTGGAGCGGGCCAGTCACCACCGGCCTGAGGAGAGACACATGGAACGAGGGGTTAATACGATAATAAGAGGGAAGCTGTAACCTATAACAAACCTCGTTCACTCTCCTCAGGACTTTAAATGGCCCCACAAACCGCGGACCCAGCTTCCGGCAGGGCAAGCGGAGGGGCAGGTGCAAACACCGGGGCCTCACTGTGGTGGTGGTCTGCGTTCTCTTTTTGGCGCAGAACGGCCCGCTGAAGGTGAACACAGACAGCTTCCCATGTCTCCTCCGCGCGCCTGAACCAGTCGTCCACCGCAGGAGCCTCGGTCTGACTCTGATGCCAAGGCGCCAGAACCGGCTGGTACCCCAGTACGCACTGGAAGGGAGAGAGGTTAGTGGAGGAGTGACGAAGTGAGTTCTGTGCCATCTCGGCCCAGGGCACGAACACCGCCCACTCCCCCGGCTGGTCCTGGCAATAGGACCGCAGAAACCTGCCCACATCCTGGTTTACTCTCTCCACCTGCCCATTACTCTCGGGGTGAAACCCTGAAGTAAGGCTGATCGAGACCCCAGACGTTCCATGAACGCCTTCCAGACCCTAGACATGAATTGGGGACCTCGATCAGACACTATAGCGTCAGGCACCCCGTAGTGCCGGAAGACGTGCGTAAACAAGGCCTCCACAGTCTGTAGGGCCGTAGGGAGACCGGGCAGAGGGAGGAGACGACAGGACTTCGAGAACCGATCCACAACGACCAGGATCGCGGTGTTACCCTGTGAGGGGGGAGATCGGTTAGAAAATCCACCGACAGGTGTGACCAAGGCCGCTGTGGAACGGGTAAGGGGTGTAGCTTACCTCTGGGCAGGTGCCTAGGAGCCTTACACTGGGCGCACACCGAGCAGGAGGAAACTTAAACCTTCACGTCCTTAGCCAAGGTAGGCCACCAGTACCTCCCGCTCAAACAGCGGGAGGTACTAGAAGACCAACTTCGGAGGAAGTCGTGACATCAAGAAATTCCCCATATGAGAGTAGATATCCATCCTCATTCAGTAACTGACCAGCCAATAATTTTATTTTCAAACCAGTTACGAAAAAAAAGAGACTTATTTTAAATCGTATAACTTTGTTGTTCCATAGAAAGTATCTGTTAGGGGGAAAAAGTGTGTTTATACGCTAACATCCAAGCTAAAATTGCCTGCTTATGGAATTTGGCCAATTTTACTGGGATTTTATCAACATCAAAATTACATCGAAGCAAAAATTCTAAACCACCAACAGAGTCAAATAAATACTTAGGGAAAAGATTCCAAATACTGTTCTGGTTCTTAATATACTTGATAATCCAATTAATTTTACAAGTATTATTTAGAGTATTGAAATCTAAAACCTCAAGACCTCCTTGTTCATGGGTATTAGTGAGAATATCTTTCCGTAGATAGTGAGGCTTGTTCTTCCAAGTAAAATTCTGAAGAATCTTATCTAAGTCCTTTACAATTTTAGGGGATAATTCAAGTGATAACGAGACATAAACCAATCTGGATAACCCTTCAGCTTTGGACAATAAAACCCGACTATATAACGAGATATCTCTCAGCAACCAGAGGTTCAATTTCTTCTTTGTTTTCTCAATAATGGGGTTAAAGTTTAATTCACTCCTTTGTTTTTCATCCTTGCAAATAACAATTCCAAGATAAGTAACCTTATCTTTAATTGGGATACCATATACTTCCTGTAAAACACAATCCTTGAGTGGAAATAAGACTGACTTATTGATATTAATTTTCAAACCCGAAACTAAGGAAAAGTCTTCAATACAGGAAACTGCTTTAGAAACCTCATTCCTGTCTCTCAAAAATATGGTGGTATCATCAGCCAGTTGACATAGTTTAAATTCATTGCCAAGTGCTGAAACACCTTGAAAATGTCCTTTTTTGATATGAAGAGCCATAATTTGAGTAACCAATAAAAAATAAAAATTGACTAATTGGGAAGCCCTGCCTAATGCCATGCCAATATCACATCTTTGGGATGTCCCTTGAGGTAATTTTACAGAGCTAGTACAACCACTATATCAAGTTTGGACTGCTTTATAAAAAAAAAGGCACCAAACCTCAAAAAACATATTGCTTTGAACATAAACTCATGTTCTACAGTGTCAAAAGCTTTATAAAAAAATCAACAAACATAAGAAAACTATCATCAAGGATGAGGTCATTATGGTCAATCATATCTAAGATCAACCTGATGTTATTACTAATGTGTTGACCATGCATAAAACCAGATTGTTCTTCATCAATTATATGATGCAAGCCTTGTTTCAACCTCTTAGGAAATACAAGGGCAAATACTTTCGCATAATTATTCAACAGGCTAATGGGTCTCCAGTTGTCAATATAAAGAGTATCCTTAATAGGTCTGGGAATCAAAGTAATTACACCTTGCTTTAAGGAAGCCGGTAACTCCCCTTTTTCTATTGATTCTTGGAACCTAGCAAGAATGAAAGGAATCAATTTATCATTGAATGCTTTATAAAACTCGCTTATTAAAAGCATCATTTCCAGGGGACCTATTGTCCTTAAGGCTTTTAATACAGTCTTTTATCTCAATTTCGGATAACTCATCATCACAAAAATCCCTGAAATCATTATCTATCTTCTTAGCAATGTTTGCTACATTGTCTAAGAAAATATCCACATTGGAAATTGACTTGGGTGATGTTTACAGATTCTGATAAAACTGGGCAACATGCTGAGAGATTTCTTTTGGATTTTCATTGGGAGTATTACTGATCATTAATTTACATATGGAAGTCTTTTCGCCTGCCCTTTTTTCTAAATTAAAGAATTATTTTGTATTTTTCTCTCCCTCTTCCATCCATTTTCGTCTTGATCTTACAAATGCTCCCCGGGCCTATTCCTTGTAGATACAGTCTGACTGCATTTGCAATGATGATAGCTCCAATAATTCCTGATTAGTTAGTTCACTTTTTTTAGTATAATCCATTATTCCCTTTATGATGTCATATTCTTTCTCTCTCTTGGCACAAGCAATTTCTTTCCCCATTGAAATAGCCAAAAGCCTTATATCAAATTTCATTAGCTTCCAGTAACCTTTACTAACTTTTTTTGTTGACAAACCATGCATATTTATCTTTATTGAGTACCCTTTGTGGTCTGTTAAAATCGATGGTTCAATCGAGACTGTATCAACCTTGTCAGCCATATCTTCAGCCAGAAATCAATATGCGATTGTATACATAAATCTTTGGTACTCCATGTAATCATAATCTTATCTGGGTTCTTATGTCTCCAAATATCTAGAACACCTAACCTTAGACATATATTTCTTATCTCACAAACAGAATTGCTATCCTTAGGAGGCCATCTATCTACATTATCATGTAATACTGTATTAAAATCTCCACAACATATTACTTTTGCCAATGGAAATTTTGACATCATTTTAATTATTTTCCTCTCAATGTTTCTAAATAAAATACAGTTACTTGACTTGTTATTGGTAGCATAAGTATTTACAACAATGAATTGAATCTACCAATAGTATAATCCATCTCCCTGTATTATCTGCTTCATAACTCAATATATGACCCTTAAAGTTGCTTTTTAAAATAGCGACACCTGCTGACCAATTAGTACCAAATGAAAACCAAATATCATTCCCCCATTGACACTTCCAAAACGCAGTATCTGTTATGAGTGGAATTAAGAGCGGAAAAGGGTCCAAATGATTAGGGTGAGGCACATTGGCTACTAACAGCTTACTACACAACATACACTTAGTATTACTTTCTTAGCTACAGACTCCCTGGCATATTACATCATTTATGCAACAGCATACAATACATTTTTGGACTCATCTTGTTGTGCTATGCTCACTTGAGCAGGAAGGTGACGCAGCAGTCCTTCGGGGGCAAATTTCCTCACTAAACTTTGTCATCAAAGTCTGGCATTCTCTGGATTTATGGTGCTTTCAAGACTACTGGGAACTCTGAAAAAACAAGGTCGAATCATGATGACTTCAGTGTTCATCAGGTCGGAGCTCTACTTGCATTTAGAGTTGGATGACCTTCAAAACCTATTTTCCCAGTTGGAACTCATTTTTTCAAGTTCCCAGTTGTTTTGAAGTCACTAAAATCAGATTTCCCAGTTCTGAGTTTACAGTTGTTTTGAGCGCGGCAGAAGTCATGCTGGATTGACAGCGTGGCCAATGTTTAATGTTTATCCTTTTAAGCTCTTAAACCCATACTTGGGACCACACACCCACTCCACTGAATAGCAGGCTTGTGATTGCTTTGCAATGCTTGCAGTTAGCCACTGATTCCTTCCAAACCACTCATTGTTGAATTAGCGATTTCCAACTTGTTGTGTAATGTTTATGTTCAATGGCCGATGAGCACCGATACGTTTGATCTATAATTTCTCTTCATTATTTCTCTTCATATGACAAGGATTAAAAAGGATTTGCCAGTAGATTGTCGACTTGATTCATGATGATGACTGCTAGCTAAGATTTTGAAAGTATGACGTTGACATGATCAGTCCAATCAAAGCTACTGAAGATATTTACTATGGGTGCATCATTTAGGAAAAATCTCACTTTTTGGAACGAGGCTATCTGGCCGCAGACAACAAGTGGTGTCATGGATTGCTCAGCCTTACCTACAGTATTTAATGTGATGTAATGTAGTAATTGAACAGGCTCGTCTTCTTCTTCTTTAATGGGCTACAGATGCTGATGCTGCACATAGCCTACACACATCGTTGGTGCGCATCAATTATTTTGAAATGTAAAAGGCTTGCACTTTCTCTGTGCATTTTAGATATCGGATCAGTGATCAGACTTTCAATCAGTGATCAGGCCATTTATTGTTGCTCATGTGTGACAGCGTATCACTTTCATCACTTTTGTTTTGGTGTTTCACATTACGGTTTCTGTTTGACCGTATTAGCAAAGCCTCTGCGATCGAATCGTCCCCGCCCACCGGGTTCAAGCGATGGGAGCTCCTAAAGCGGGATCCCCATTTGCCTTGGCTCCAGTCCAGATGATCTGAAGCTCTGTTGAGGACCAGAAAGGAGAGGTGGCTTGGCTACGGGAAGCTTGGACTTGATGCTATCATGTCCAGACAGCAGCATGTTCTCTCCCAATTTGGAAGTTGATACCACTGCGTAAGACACAGCGCCCAAGACCCCCAATGATGGAGACGATGCACCGGCCAGCATTGATGTACTGGAAGAGGTGAGAGTTAATGCAACATTTTTATTCAAATGCAGAAGGCTAAGCATTTAAATGCAGATTACATGATAGGAATGACAGCATCATCCTGAAAAAGCACATAATGGTGTTGCCTTTTTTATGAATTAAAATGTCATGATAGATAGCCTTCTACACGCAGTCTCATAATAAAAGGCACACACTCAATATCTGTGGGCCTATACATGTAGCCCATATCATATATTGATTGTTGCTATTCATGTCATGTCTATTTCAGTCCTCTGCTCAGATGGAAGAAATTCTATGCTGAGTGCAATTGGTAACCTTTATCTGTTCACTGGAGTCTAATAATCACTATTAATTCACCAGCAAAATACTATTTCATTTAATAGTTTCTCAGATTTTACAGAAATGCAATAGCCAAGAGCAGCATGGGGCCTGTATGATGTCCATCCCTACCATCATATCTACATGAATGTAATTCTACATTCAAAAGTACTGTGTTATGTATAACACATTAAACAATGTAATTTCCCTAAGAAATACAAGTCATAGAAGACAGAGCCTAGTAATGATAGATGTATGCAAGGCTCAATACAGTAATTCTGAGAACCTGGATTGTGTACCCTTTAATGATGTGTACTCGGAATGCGAGAGCTTTACCTCCAGTCTGTAATAATACTTATTCCATCTGGGGAATTGGTTGTGTGCAGCTTACCGTGAAATATAGCTTCTATGAGAGACCATAAAATTACAACAAGTTGGTTTTACCTCAAACCGACAGTATGTCCATGTCCCAGAGGTCTTGACCTATGATGCTGTGTTGCCCTGTACCAGGATGCTCCAAGAAGGTCAATGCTATTTTGGATGTTTTGATTGTGTTGTCGATGCCTGATTGCATGTCCCATCTGAGTCGGCCCTTTCTGTCTGGTCTGATTAGTTTGGTTCATAATCTTCATGTGAAACACTTTACAAGTAACATATTAGTTTTGGTTACTGTACCACAAACTGAATTTTGATCTGCCCGGAGTACCCCAGAAGTACTGTACCCCCTCATGTGCATTTTACCAGTAGGCCCTATGGTCTCATGAGTCTTCTCAAGTACCCCTTGTGGATAAACCAAGTACCCTTAGAGGTCCTAGTACCCCTGGTTGGGAAACACTGCATTATTGGAACCAAGTTGACTGATGATTGACTCATGAGTCATTGCTGACTGAGCTCTCCTTTGAGCACATATCAGTTAATGAGACGTTTCTTGCATGAAGCAACACTAATTCTGAGAGCTGAAAAGACCACAATGACACTTCCACTATGTTGTCAATGGATCTTCATGGGTGAATAGCTAAAGACACCTGAAGGACCTTAATTAGCTGAATACAACAAGACAAAGTATAACTAAGTTAACCCTGCCTATCTGTAATGTTTTCTGGTCAGTTGCCTTGGGTCTGACTCATTGTACTGGAACAAAATACAGCTTTGTGAGAATGCCTCCGCTGAAGAGGAGACATTTCGTTGGCAGTCAGAATTGCAAATGTGAGCACTTTCGAAGACGGGTTGCTGCGCTCAACTTTTCACTTGACACTCAGCAGATATAGGGCACACAGAATGTGTAATCCGATGACTTGTGTGTTTGATTCTGTTGTGGTCAAGTTTAGTATAGAAAGTCAACGTTAATTTTAGCAGCCGTCTGAGGTCATAGATTATTTAACGAGTCACTGGGGGATTGAGGATACAGATGCCCTGTTGGACATGGTGCATGCTTGCTGTAACCCATGCAAAGATGCTTGAAATGTTAGCAGAAACATAGGGGGACTGAAAATACAGTTGTGAGGGAGGATTTTGGGGGAATATTAGTTGTACATTGACCTAATGTGATTAGCAGTTGTTCCTATTGCAGCATAGCCTAACCTAATTACATTCACGTGAGCTACATGCTATCGCTCCATCCTCATTTACTGTACTCTGAGTTAGGAAACGCTCAGCACAGCCCTGTCATGTTCATTTACCCACAGCAAAATTGGATCAGTGCCATTTTTTAGGCTCATTGGCGTGTGGACTCACTCTTCATCATGTTTTACCATTCTCTTTCATGTGGTACTGTAGATCTATTATTCATGTGGCACTGTTGCTTTCTGCCCCGTTAAAAACCTTTCAACCTGTATAGGTAAATATCAAATAGACTACATTGTGATCCAGCACGCCTTAAACACAGCCATATCATCGAACTGATTCATCAGACATAGTGTCACAGGAAAGAAGAAACGTAAATAAACTGTTGTACTTTTATTAGATTCCCTAGTGAATTCTGTAAGTTCTTCAAACCATGTTCTCCTTTTAATCACACTGCTAAAAGCTATTTAAATGCAGCCTTTTGTCATACACATCTATCTTTTCAAAGTTAGAGTATTGTATGTAAGCTTTTTTCTCACACTGTTTCTCTTTTTCCTCCTCTTTTTCTGCAGCAGCCACCTGCGAAGCAGTCCTTGAGTGCCTGTATGTGTCCAGAGTCCCACTGTCGGTGCCTTCTGCTCTCCCTGCCGATGTACAGCTGCCTGGGCGCTGTGGCTTGGTGCCAGCTCACCCGAGTCACCAAGCTCAGCTTTGACTCATCCGTCACCTCCCTGACCTTCTTTTCCTCAATCAAGGAGGTTGGCATGGGAGGAGGCGCTATGATTTACCATGACAGCCCCTGCTCTGACGGCTATGTATACATCCCTCTTGCCTTCCTGTTCATGCTCTATGTTGTCTACCTGGTAGATTGTTGGTACTGCTGGGCTCGCAGTGAGCTACAGTGTAAAGCTGATGTGGATAGCGTGTATGAGCGCCTATTGAGGATGCGACAAGCCCGTCCGTGTGTTTGGTGGAAGGCCATAAGTTACCATTTTGTTCTGAGGACCAGACAGGTGACCCGCTACCGGACCGGAAAAGCCTACACCACCACCCAGGTCTACCATGAGCGGGTCAACACACACAAGGGTGAGGGAGAGTTTGAATACAGTCGCTGTAGTATGCGGGACGTCTCACAGGATCTACGTGGACTGGAGAGCCACCCGGCAACAAAACTTTGTTTCACCAAGTGTTTCAGTTTTGCTGGGGCTGGACCAGAAAATAATTACCTCAACCAACGTGCCAGGTTCTTCTCAGAGATTGAGGGTTTAGATGACTACATGGAGGCTCGGAGAAGGGTTGCAACTGAAAGACGTGAACTTTAAAGAGCATCTGATAGCCTACGTGGACCCTGACCGGTTGCCCTGGTATACTTCTCAGGTGCCGTTCTGGTTCACTGCTCTTCTCATGCTGTCCTGGCCCCTGAGGGTGCTTATAGAGTATCGTACAGCCTTTGTGCACTACCATGTTGAGAAGCTCTTTGGGCTGGAGGACAGCCACAACAGCCCCTCTCCAATAGAGGAGGTTTCCATCGGGAGTGGTCTCCCTCGGGTAGATACAGTGGGTAGCACTGAGCTGGAGTGGCACATCCTCTCCAACCGCCAGTTGATCCCCAGCTACTCAGAGGCCATGCTGATTAACCTGGCGTCTTTAGACTCAGGTATAGCTGAAGATACCAGGTCCTCTAACTGCTTCCTGCTGGACAGCCACCCAGCCCAGAGCTATGGCATGCTGGTGCAGGACTGTGAGCACTGCTGCCAGCTTCAGAGCGAGGTTGGACAGAGGCGGACCACCACCAGCTCCAGCTGTTCCTCCGTCTTCTACCGTCATGCCTTGTTCTATCCCTGGACAACTCACGCTTCTCACTGTGCCGTATGCACGGCTCTGTGCACCGTGGGCCTGTGGAGGAGCCGCAGCAGCACACTGACTGACCGCTGCTGCATGGACGAGCTGTACTGCCATTCCTACTCAAGCCAGCTGGCTCTGAACGAGAGCCCGCCCACCTACCGGTATGCACGCTTCTTCCCCGTCCTCATTGTGCACCGGCCCGAGTGCTGCGGTAGTGGTGACTCCACCACAGAGTTGCGGCGCTACTTTGTCCGCCAGGGGTCCACCTGTCTGGAGACCTCACTCTGAGGGACCAAGCGACATTTGACTGATTCGGTTACAATATATTCCAAATAAGGAGGTTGTGAGAGTGCAAGAGCATTCAAAGACACTGTTCTTTTGACAGCACTGAAAGTGTGTTATTCACTATAGGTGAAAGGTTCAACATGTTTTATAAGTTATATTGTCATTGGTAAGCATTGACTGTATTTCAAAGGTTCTTGTAAAACTGATGTCTAAGTCGCTGACCGAGTTTTTGACTTTCTTCGAATCACAAAGATCATTTTCCGTTCGGACCTCTGGATGTTGCATTGCTTTTAGTGATACTTGAATTATGACACTTGAATCACCATTAATTGAATGACGTTTTGTCTCCCTGTGCATAGTCAGTAGATTTCAAATGTTTTGGTCTGCTGTGAAAATTCCAGATATTACATGTACCTTTTCAAATGTTAAAAAACAACACTATTGAAGTCACACTGTGTGCTCCCTTGCCGGCCTCTAGGTCGCCAGGCTGCTCATTATGGCGCACACCTGTCACCATCGTTATGTGCAGCTGCACGTCATCAGGCTCACCTGGACTCCATCACCTCCCTGATTACCTTCCCTATATATGTCACTCCCTTTGGGTCCTTCCCAGGCGTTATTGTTTCTGTTCCAGTGTTAAGTCTGTGCGTTGTTCATGGTTCTTGTTGTGTTTATTTAATTAAACATTCACTCCCTGAACTTGCTTCCCGACTCTCAGCGCACATCATTACAGAATAACGCCTAACCTAAGGGAAGCATCAGGGAGTGTTTTTTTTGTGTCAGGTGGAATGACGTTGGGTCCGGGAGCCGCTACAGGCTTTCATGCCTCAGCCAGATCACCAGGCTCCCCTGCCTCCGCCTGCTCGTCGGGCTTTCATGCCTTCACCGGATCGCCAGGCTCCCCTGCTTCCACCGGCCCGTCAGGCTTTCATGCCTTCACTGGATCGCCAGGCTCCCCTGCTTCCACCGGCCCGTCGGGCTTTCATGCCTTCACCGGATCGCCAGGCTCCCCTGCTTCCACCGGCCCGTCGGGCTTTCATGCCTTCACCGGATCGCCAGGCTCCCCTGCTTCCACCGGCCGTCGGGCTTTCATGTCTTCGCCGGATCGCCAGGCTCCCCTGCTTCCACCGGCCCGTCGGGCTTTCATGCCTTCACCGGATCGCCAGGCTCCCCTGCTTCCACCGGCCCGTCGGGCTTTCATGTCTTCGCCGGATCGCCAGGCTCCCCTGCCTCAGCTGGTCTGTCAGTTTCCTGCGTCCCAGCCGGCGACAGGTTCCCGCGCATCAGCAGGGGTCACCGGTCCACTCCTGATCCCCCGGGATCGTCCCTTGGGTTGGCATCCTGCGGCTGGAGCTGAACGTGCCGGGGAGGGGGTACCGTCAGGTATGCTCTCTCCTGCCCTGCTTCTGCATCTCAGCCGGATTGACAGGTTTCCTGCGCCTCTGCAAAGGTGACCGGTTCACTCCTGTTCCCCGGGTTCGTCCCCTTTGACGGTGTCCTGCGGCTGGAGCGGCGCGTTGGGGAGGGGGTACTGTCACATATACTCCCTCTCCAGCCTCTAGGTCATCAGGCTGCTGATTATCCCGCAAACCTTTCACCATCGTCTCGCGCACCTGCACCTCATGACACTCACCTGGACTCCATCACCTCCTTGATTATCTTCCCTATATCTGTCTCTCCCCTTGGTTCTTTCCTCAGGTGTTATTGACTCTGTTTTCATGTCGGTGCATTGCTTGTGTTTCATGTTTATTTTATTTATTAAAAAACTCACTCCCTGAACTTGCTTCCTGACTCTCAGCACACTCGTTACACACATCTATTTATGTGAGAGTTTGAATAATATTATTAATAATCAATTCATAATATCAATAATTTGTTACAACGAATGCAAGCCATGTTCAAAAGTTAACATGAGCCTACATACCTATCTTCTCACGGGTGCATGTTGAGATACTTACAACAATTTTCAAAGTTCGTTTCAAAAGATGAATTGTAGTCTATTTGTGAGTCCAAAGCAGTTAAATTATTGATACAGATTATTTTAATAGAAATCATGATGAGATAATATTGCTTTATAAATTACCATTATATTGCAAAATAACTTGATTGGATTAAATATGGAGTTTGAACAAAGTTATTGTCAACATTTTAAAAGCATACAGAGAGCAATAAAGAAATTGTGCCGTTTTAATTTTTATTTAACTAGTTAAGTATCTTGAGTGCCGTTTTAAATGGCAGTGACTGTAAAAAAAAAAAAAGGCATCTAACAAAATCATCTGTGTTTTGTGTAAGCATAAAATATCTGTTGGTTGTTGATACATTGTTGCTCCATTGTTGCTACATTCACAAAGACAGCAACAAAACTATCCCTGGCAAACTCTCAACTGATATGTTGCCATGACAACTAATGGCCAACAGCTGATACATGTTAGCAGCATTTAAGGTGGTTCTTCCTGGATTATGTCTAAATTGAAGATAACATTATAGATGTAATATATATAAATATATTTTAGAACTAGTATTCTGTTTACTACAACAGGTATACGGACAGACAACAAAATATGCAGGTAAGTGTTTAGGCTTTTTATGGTTTGAAATGTTATGGTTTGAAACATGCATCTTATACTTATACATTTAAATGGGCTGATTAGCAGGCTCAAGATACAATGTTCTAGCGATTTACATTGTCATTCCTTTTAAAGAGATTTTATACATCCTTTTATGGTATTTTATCCACTCAGCAACATATGAACCTAGCAATGTGAGGCTTTTTGAATTTCACACAATTTATTTCTGTTAAATTTTTTTATGAATGGTTTGTTCCCCAAGAGGATTCATTAAGCAACATGGATTTGATAAAACGCACCAAATCAAAGGTGGGCCGCCTACAAAATCTGAAAGGCCAACGGCTCTACAGACAACTCCTCAACAATGCCACCTGCGGTCTCACCTTCTCCAAAGATGTTATATGGGAGATGGGGTCAGACAGTATACCTTACAGTCAGGCTGACTTCCACTGGCTTTTCAATGCCTCTGGACCTCTGGCACCAAGTCCCAAGCCAAAGAGCACAGGGATAAAATCATTGAAAGGTATCCCCCTTCATCCTTCATCTCAGGATCCTGCCAAGAACAGAGGTTTCAGAGACCCTCCCTCTATGCTCCCTGAATTACAAATATCACATCTTGCTCCATTGACTGCCAAAGACTCCTTTACACTCCCTAGTCACCAGGGGGGGCTCTTGGATTCCTTTAAAAGGACAGGACTACGAGGAGTTTCTAATGTTTACAACTGTCTCGAGGAAGCATCTACAGGAGGCAGGGAGGACCGTTTAAAGAGCTGCCACTGGGATGAGTTTGTGCTAAAGAAGCTGACCAAGACCACAGCCCAGTGGATAGTGAGTCAACAGATTCCAAACCAGTGCCAGAATAAGACTCGGCTCCAGTCACTGCTGAGGAGTCAGTATGGTTCAGCCAGCGCCACAGATCTAGTCAATGAGGAGCCCATGTGTGAGGAGGATTTCTGCAGCTACCAAGATCTCCACAAGCAGACTGAGAAGCAGCAGGCTCTTCAGAGCAGCAAGGCTGAGACACCTCTTCCAGTATACTACAGGCAAGGAGACAAAACCTTTTGTAATATTTAATGTTGAATTATTGAGTCCCCAGTCAGTTTTACGCCTCAAACAAATAGTGTCCAATGCACTAAAGTTGATGTTTTATGTGAGTTTCTATAATGTGTAGACCATCAGAATTTGTATTCAGTTTTATATCACTGATCTCTATTTTCACTTGACATACCTGCTCTAGGGTGCATGGCTACTCTCTTCCCCCTGCATGTTCTGATGAGCCTGGGGGTATGAACCAGACTGCCAACACTGTAGCAGTCAAGCACATTGAAACCCCTCAACCTCCTCATCTTCAGGATAGCCTCAACCCCCGTGCTGGAAGCCATGTCTTGCACACAGAGAATAACTTTGAACAGGAGCTATTTTCTGGTACACCCTCTCTCTCAATACACATGCAACTGAAAAAAGTATTTTCTATATTGGTTATTGATCTACATCATATTTCCTTGACTTTGCATGTTGCAGGAATAGCCAAACAGGTACATCAGCGAGATCCACGGAACCACGATCGCATCATCATGGACAACAATTCAGAATACCAAAAGAACCTTCAAGACTTTTTCCCCTGTGGTCCAGATAAGTGGACGAAGGCTTCAGCAGCAACCATGCACAATGAGACACAAGGTTGGGACTTTAACCAAATAAATACAACCTCTGTTAAAGCATGGTTTTACTAATTCAAATTCCATTGGGTAGGAATGCGACGGGTGGAGAAAGGTACTTGGCGGTGGGTGGACCTGCCTACCACTGCTGACTATGCCACAGAGGTTGGTCTGAGACCTCCTGACTACAGCGGGAAGGACACAGAGGTGCCCAGACAGCAACCCCACTACAACCCTATGGCTGAGCTCTCCTCCTTACGTTATGCAGTGGAGGGATGGAGGAGTGCCTGGAAGATCAGTAGGTCTCCTTGTCATTAAATATTGATGTTCTCTAAGCATTTGTCAATATCACTGTGCTGTTAAGCCTAATTTATTTCACATCGTTACACTACAGCATGCCCGGATATACTCCAAAGTTACTGTATATTGTTACGGAAGACAAGCACTTCATTAAAACTACTTCAGTTTGTCTTTAACCTGAGGAGGCTGTTCCTTCCTGTTCTAGAGATCACCTGGCAGAGTGTGACTATTGAAGGGCTGAAGAGGGCCCTTGAAGACCTTCACTACCACGTTCGCCTGTCAGCTATAGCCACTTGTGCATCAGGGGCAGTGAACAGACCGAGGGAAAAGCAACATCCCACAGATGCCGGTGAGATGTAATAGATTGTGTCATATCTCTCAACTCATCTTTTTCAATTTGTTTTGGTAATTGTGTGTGAGTACAGTTGAAGTCGGAAGTTTACGTACACCTTAGCCAACTACATTTAAACTCAGTTTTTCACAATTCCTGACATTTAATCCTAGTAAAAATTCTCTGTCTTAGGTCAGTTAGGATCACCACTTTATTTTAAGAATGTGAAATGTCAGAATAATAGTAGAGAATTATTTCTTTCAGCTTTTATTTCTTTAATCACATTCCCAGTTGGTCAGAAGTTTACATGCACTCAATTAGTATTTGGTAGCATTGCCTTTAAATTGTTTAACTTTTGTTCAAACGTTTCAGGTAGCCTTCCACAAGCTTCCCACAATAAATTGGGTGAATTTTGTCCCATTCCTCCTGACAGAGCTGGTGTAACTGAGTCAGGTTTGCAGTCCTCGTTGCTCGCACACACTTTTTCAGTTCTGCCCACAAATTTTCTATAGATTTGAGGTCAGGGCTTTGTGACGGCCACTCCAATACCTTGACTTTGTTGTCCTTAAGCCATTTTGCCACAACTTTGGAAGTATGCTTGGGGGTCATTGTCCATTTGGAAGACCCATTTGCGACCAAGCTTTAACTTCCTTACTGATGTCTTGGGATGTTGCTTCAATATATCTACATCATTTTTCTCCTCATGATGTCATCTATTTTGAGAAGTGCACCAGTCCCTCCTGCAGCAAAGCACCCCCAGAACATGATGCTGCTACCACCGTGCTTCACAGTTGGGATGGTGTTCGTCGGCTTGCAAGCCTCCCCCTTTCTCCTCCAAACATAACAGTGGTCATTATGGCCAAACAGTTATATTTTTGTTTCATCAGACCAGAGGACATTTCTCCAAAAAGTATGATCTTTGTCCCCATGTGCAGTTGCAAACCGTAGTCTGGCTTTTTTATGGCGGTTTTGGAGCAGTGGCTTCTCCCTTGCTGAGCAGCCTTTCAGGTTATGTCGATATAGGACTCATTTTACTGTGGATATAGATACTTTTGTACCTGTTTCCTCCAGCATCTTTACAAGGTCCTTTGCTGTTGTTTTGGGATTGATTTGCACTTTTCGCACCAAAGTACGTTCAACTCTAGGAGACAGAACGCGTCTCCTTCCTGAGCGGTATGACGACTGCGTGGTCCCATGGTGTTTATACTTGTGTACTATTGTTTGTACAGATGAACGTGGTATCTTCAGGCGTTTGAAAATTGCTCCCAAGGATGAACCAGACTTGTGGAGGTTTACAAATTTTTTTCTGGGGTCTTGGCTGATTTCTTTAGATTTTTTTCCCCCCATTAGGTCAAGCAAAGAGGCACTGAGTTTGAAGGTAGGCCTTGAAATACATCCACAGGTACATCTCCAATTGACTCAAATTATGTCAATTAGCCTGTCAGAAGCTTCTAAAGCCATTACATAATTTTCTGGAATTTTCCAAGCTGTTTAAAGGCACAGTCAACTTGGTGTATGGTAACTTCTGACCCACTGGAGTTGTGATACAGTGAAATAATCTGTCTGTAAACTATTTTTGGAAAAATGACGTGGGTCATGCACAAAGTAGATGTCCTAACCGACTTGCCAAAACTATAGTTTGTTAACAAGAAATTTGTGGAGTGGTTGAAAAACGAGTTTTAATTACTCCAACCTAAGTGTATGTAAACTTCCAACTTCAACTATATGTACACATATAGTGGACAAAGACAAAACATACATAGCACTTGTTTTTGGGAAACTCCCCCCAGGTCAGTATGGCCGTGTGTGGGACATCCAGCCAGTTCCCCAGGAGCTCCAGCCTCTTCTTCTCCTGGCTCTGGACGACCCTGTGAAGAGAGTTCAGATGGCAGCAGCAGTGTGCCAGTACGCCATGGGGACGCCAGACTCCCGAGCCCGCGTTATTCTCCACAATGCACTACATCAAGGTTAGGTCAGGTTGTATTGATTTGAGTACATTGTAACAACATATAACTTAGGGAAAGACATGAGGTGCAACTATGTTCTAACACCAAGACCCATATTGTCTCTGTGAATACTCACATCTGAGCGGAATATAAACTGTAAATGTAACGCCAATACTTTAAGTAAATAACTTAGGTATGGGTTTATTATTCAGGATGAATTGCATTTCACTGACATCAAATGAATGGCGTAGTGTTTTGTGTCAGACTCTGCAGGTGTAGGTGCAGACAGCTGGGTGGCAGCACAGTGCCTGGCCATGGAGGGGGAGCACAGTCGGCCAGTCATTCAGAGACTTCTCTCCCAGCACTTCGTTAGTGAGGTTCACACAGATAATGAACAGTCAGCCGCTCTACTTGCCAGCATCAGTAGCAAGACAGTGCGTAACTCAAATGTGTTCCCCTTAAATTGCTTCAACTAAATGATATACCCAGTCATTAGGGCATGCACTATTAGCCTGTGTTCTTCTGTTTAATCGCAAATCCACGATATCTGAAATGTCCTTTTTCTGGGCTTAACATTTTTCTTTAGACTCTAGTTCGCTGTCTGCTGGCTGAGGAGTTGAATTGTGCCAACTGGAGGACCAGACTCTTGGCTTGCAACACTATCTCCCAATTGAAAGGACCAATTAATAAGGTGTCTCTTGCAATCTCATAGATTTCTTGCGTTCCTAATTCTGTGATTTATTTGGTGTCTCAAATCAAACCAAAATTATGATATTGATATGTGATTATGTACTCATTAGAAATTATTTTGTAGGACCTAGCAAACAAGTTGATCTACCTGATGTGGAATGACTGGAGTGGTAACATAAAGCAGGCTGCAGCCCAGGCCCTGGGGAAACTAGGAATGGGAAGAGATGTGCACAACGAGCTGAGGTACCAGACTGGCATTTGGTGATCACTAATGAGCTGATTAGAGAGCATCTCACTCTTTTTTCCTAAAACCTCACCCATTGGCTGTTTCAGAATGAAGCTAGAGGAAGGTCCCGCCTCCTGGAGGGTGGAGGCTCTCATCCTCATAGCTCATCTGCAGATCATGACCGCCAAGCTGCTGCCACCCTTCCTGAAATGTTTCAATGACAACTTTGTGGCTGTGAGGAAACAGGCCTGTCTGACTGCTGCAGCTCTAATTATGAACTACAGCATGGTGAGAAAGGGTTGAGGAGAGGCAGCAGTTTGCAGACAATGTTTGTCTCGTGCCTAATACTCATGCCAATATATCCTATAAACCACGTCTTCTTTGGCAATATCACTTTAATATAGATAGATGATGGACTTAAGGTGAAAAAATTCCTCGTCTTTACTTTTTGGTTTTAGGTCTTGAATCGGCTGATTCAGCTGACGCAGAATGACCCAGCATGGGAGGTTAAAGTTGTTGCAATCACTGGTAAGCAGCATGGTGATGACCACTGGCCAACAGAGTGGATTTTGTAATGACAGTGTGAAGCTGCAACTGCACTAGATGTGCAACTTTCTGTGATAGTGTATCTAAATATACAATATAAGTCTAGTGTCAGAAAGCAGATGTGTGAACGTGTCGAGGCACTGCAATTATTTGTTAGCTTTAGGGAAGATAGGCTGCCTCACGCCCACCCTCCAGGACCACCTCCTCTGGGCGTTACATCATGAGGAGAAACCCCAGGTACGCATCGCCGCCTGCAAGGCCCTAAAGATCCTTAAAGTGAAGGGACCAGAGCTGCAGCACCTCCTACAGGAGCGGTTTGTACTGGAACCCCACCCCCAGGTCCATAGGTGAGTCAGAGTTCAGATCAAAATCCATCCCACTGGGCACAGACATCAATTCAATGTATTCCACGTTGGTGCCACGTCACAAAGTTGATTTAATCAGTGTGTGCCCAGTGGGATATAATGTCATGCCACATCTGTTAGTTTTACCGGTATGAGTGTTTATCCATGTATCTATGTCCATAACATTAAAAAAAATATATATATATATTTGTCTACAAGGCATATACAGGGGCTCCTCAAAAACTATGGCTACAGTATTGAAGGAGACAGGGGCATGGTCCACAAAATCAAAGATCAGGTAAATGTGTTTCAAGGTTAGCCATGGAAAGGCACTTGTGTTTTTGTTGCAAACTGAGGGCCATCAGTTCCGTCCTCCTGGTTTGCAGGTTCAGAGGCTATGCACCAAGAGCATTATCACAGACAAAGTGCTGTTGATGGAGAAGCTGGAGGACATGTACCAGCAACAGAGGAAGTATTTGGTAAATGAGAGCCAGCCGGACACTACACCAATATCACAGCTGCTGCAGGAACGCTACAACAGTGAGTGACGGACTACTACGGTGTTAAGCTGAGTTAAATATCTAATTTATTTATTGATGTGCAGTGAATTAGAGCCGTCTTATTTCCCGCAGTTACAGTATATGCAGTTTGTTGACTGTGATGAATATAATTTGAGGAAGGTAACATGAAACCATTGTGGGCATTGTCTTTTTCTAGGAATGAAACATTGCCCTTCCACAGTAAGGCCGACTCACTCCTCAGATTCCTCTGTGACTCAGGTATTGCCTGTCCTGAGTTCCTAGTCTTGTTGCAGAACTAGAGAACAAACCAGTTTGAAATGTACACTTTATTTTAAGCTAAATTGATTTATTATATAAAACGAACAGCTACTATTAATACAAGCAATTACTTACAAAACAAATATGTATTTTACAAATATGACATGAGTAAAATCATAACCAGGATAAAAACAAACCGTTAAGGTGGATGTTGTAAATGAACAGAACTCCCCCTTTCTCTGTAGTCCTCCTCTAAATGCACGTTTGAATCAAGCCCTGTCAACAAATCCTCTCATCTGCCTACCAAGATCATCAACACTCCATCATGTGGCAGTGGAGAAACTTCAGCACTCCAAGAAAATGAAGATAATATTTAATAACCATGACCGCATAAAATAAATACAGTATTTGTTGACTAAGAAATGTATGTTTGCTTTAGTAGTACTGGGGGATTATGTAGTTGTAAGGGATTGTGAAGGGGTTGATTTACTGTCAGGTAGTGATGTTATTGATGGAGCTGTGCTGCTAGATCCTCCACTGCAGAACCTGTTTGCAGTTGTTCCGCCTGTCACCCAGGCCAGGAGCTGAGCTACACCATTGTTCTGAAAGAGAGAACAACATATATGTGGGAAATACTGTAGGTTAGATGACTCTGATATGCATATTGGAACATGCATATTGCACATTACAGGGCCACACAAATAATTGTGATGAGCTTGTGTATGTAGACTGGAGGATATACAGTATAGTGATCCTTAATAGAATGGACACCACAAAGACTGCAACACAATTTGGGCAGCAGCGTAGCCAGTGGTTAGAGCGTTCAAATCCCCGAACTGACAAGGTACAAATCTGTCGTTCTGCCCCCTGAACAGGCAGTTAACCCACTGTTCCTAGGCCATCATTGAAAATAACAATTTGTTCTTAACTGACTTGTCTAGTAAAATTTAAATAATGTACGCGTGCAATATGTTTGTTCTATTCGCATCTGACCGGTATTCCACAGATTAAGGGCCACAATAATAGAAGCAACGACTCTCGGTGTGTAAACTCTAGATTTTAATATAGTATATAGCCCATCGATTATTGTGCATCGACAGGACTCATTCTAAAGGATTCCAAAAATCCGTGACCCCGACCCGGAAGTGCTTAGTTATTCTTGCTGGCTTCACAGTGGTCTGGCTACCTGCCCCTGGTTAGCTAGATAACTAGCTAGTCTTGGGATGGCTGCAGAAAGAATCATATCAGCGGTTTCAGACTACCCAGAATTATATAACTCAACTTTGACTTCATATAGAGACCCGATAAAAAAATCGGATGCATGGAAAGCTGTGGGTAAACAATTGGGACTGAAAGGTATGGTCTGATTAACTAGCTAAGAACATTAGCATACATTTTGGCTAGCTAGCTAAGTTAACGTGAGTAATGAGTAACAATTTTAACGTTGCTAGCTAAACTTGTTCTTCGCTAACGTTAGTTATTAAGTTTGACATATCTGACAATTGTGTAGATTAGCTTGCTATATTTGCTAGCGAACGTCGTTCACACTGGGTTTAACTTCCAGGTCTATGCTAGCTAGCTACTGCTTTGCCTGGTTAGTTTATTAATTGTTTGCGACCCTTAACTGTCCATCGCTCTTTATTGTTTTGTTAATTGCATTAGAATAGTTGGCTACGTTGTTGATTGATTAGTAATGCTGATTTCCTTGGTCAATATACCGTGTAAAGTTAGCTAACCACAGGGGGCAGTGTGTCACGGTTTGTTTACTAGTTAACGTTAGCTAGCTAACTCATTAACTTTCTACCTGAGGTGAACCAGTTGAGTGAACACTCGTGATTTGCACCACCAGTGTTTCGCAAACTATTGTTAAATCATATAATCCAATGATTTAACAATATGTCAACATTGGAGTAAGACTCTTAGCTAGAGCAGTGCAAGCCATTTTATCCAGTGACAACAATTCTACACTATAGAAACGGGGGCTTTTACGCATCCCAGTTCTGTTTATGAATTTCCGTGGTTAGTCCTACACCATCGCTAAGCTTTAGCCCATATCCAAGCTAGACCTAGGCCTAAGTGTAAGGTTGCAGTTGGGCTGAACAAAATACTATGTTTCAACTAACCAAATACTTAGACTAGGTGGTGAACAAATTGGAAGACTACGTTTGTGGAAACACATGGCTCATCCAAATTACCATGCATAAAGCACTGGTATAGCCATAAGGTAAAGTTTAAAAACAGAACAGAGACTACTGTCAACTTGGATATCCGTTTTTTATGTTCCAGAGGAAGATGCCCGAAAGAAATGGAGAAACCTGAGGGATGTGTTCACAAGGAAAGTGAAAGCAGATCGGATCCGTGGTGCCACAGGGAAGGCCCTAAAAAAATGGAGATATAGTGAGTTAATGGCATTTCTGATCCCATACATACAGCGAGGTAGAGGAACCGGCGGCAGCAATAGCACAGAGGAGTTTGATGATGGAAAAGATGAGACAACTAGCACCTCTGACGTCCTGATTGATCTAGATGGAAGTGTGGTTGATACCAAGATGTCACCACCTTTGGACAACAACTTGCATGAGATGACATGGAAAGATTCCTGGCAAACAGCTGGACAAGGAGACAATGAGGATGAGATGTTTTTCATGAGCCTACTCCCTCACCTCAAGCGCTTACCTTACAGGAAAAAGTGTGCAATTAAGCTGAAATTTCACCAACTTCTCCACGATGCTGAATTTGAGGACACCGACTAGCCTAATATATTTTGTATCAACGAGTTGGGACTTTCTTAGGACAGAACATTTTGTTGGAAATACATTTGATCAATTTTAATTTAGTTACCTTGAGAAAGTGTCCAAGAGTGCTTCTTTGGAACCCCTCCCACACACACACACAAACCTTCCAAGTTTGAGCCCACTGGTGATATTTCAGTGTGGTAGTGATAGACGGGAAGGGGCTGTAGTTCTTAACCGGACTAAGCTAGAAACATTATTTTTTTGTTTAAAATGTTTTCTTTCTCCTAATATTTGTGGAGAGGGCTGCTCTTAGCGAAGACCCTTTATACATGTATTATATGAACACATGGAGATGGTTTGTTACTTAGAATCTTATTTGTAAAAAATATTGTAACAATGTTGGTCTGTTTAGTGTCACCTTACCCTCTAGTCACATTCATACAGACATAGCCAAGGGATGATGTTTGGGGGTGGGGGCTTGCAGAAAAATAAGACCTCTAATACAGGACTAGTAAAGGCCCAGTGCACTACTTTTATTATTTTAGGGGGTGCTTCAGCGCCCCTACTTCCCGCAGCTATGCATACAGGTATGCATTTTGTTTGCTCCTGTAATACTCTAGTTTGGTTGTAAAAATAAGAAGTTGAGTAAATGTTCTCCATGCTAGTGTAATGGTGCAATAGTTGCTCTTGACAATTTTATATTTTGTCTTTACCTTTTGAAGTTGGCTATTTCATTCATGCATTTTAGAATGTTTTTGAGCTTAATAAAAGTTGTGGTTAAATGCTGCCCCACTTCACTCAGCTGCATTCATTTCACTATGGTGTTGATTCTGTATGTCAAGCAAGTTATGTATGCAATTTTAACTTAAATGTCTGTCAAATAAAAATCATTAAACCATAACAATTTCCAGTGAATGTTACAAAAACATTGATGTACAGTTTGGTAAGAGAATGACTGTGCTGTCATTCTGTTACATGTGTTTTTGTAACATTTTCAGTGGACATTAAGTAGTCCTTGTGCATAGAGTTGTGGTTTAACTTTGCAATAATTTTTTTTGTATCACACGCATTATAAAGTGAAAAATCGGAGTGTCCGCATCAACGTGGAATTGCCCATATGCTACAGGTAACTGACAAAATAAAGGCAAGTGTTTTGAGGGCATTCGGCCACCACGTAACTTCAGCTCTTGGAGTATTTTAATCCTCGTCATTAAGCATTTTACTAACTTTTAACTACCTGCAAATGAATAAGCAGTAATGGTTTTGATCCACTGACACAGCAGAGCATGTCATGTTCCACGTAGCCTTTTGCAAATCAAAACTAGGTACTAATCATGTCACTGCGAATGAGTTGTTTAAAGGATAATTATGCTGGCTCCAGTTCTACTTAATTGTCATATCAAAACACTCTTAGTTCCAACTTTTATGAGTGTGGCCCCCATGACTTTTCCATTGACGCTAACTAGTTAGTGCCTGGGTAAAAATGTTTGAAAAATTGTTTGACACAAGCAATGTCAAACAATGGGATGTTTCTCTTCCCTGCTGTGCTAATTTAAACTAATATTTGGTTTCAAAGACTGGCACTTG
Organism: Salmo trutta; assembly: GCF_901001165.1. Taxonomy (NCBI): domain Eukaryota; kingdom Metazoa; phylum Chordata; class Actinopteri; order Salmoniformes; family Salmonidae; genus Salmo; species Salmo trutta. The sequence goes on from NC_042989.1 coordinate 28,165,005, forward strand.
TTCCACTTGCCTGATCCATAAGATATGAGAATGTTTTCCTTCTGTCAATTTTTCTACACATCTCACCATCCCTCTGTTCTCAATATCGTTCCATTTGTGTTTTGCACACCACACAATATACAGTCTGGCAGCAGGTAGCCTAGGGGTTAAGAGTGTTGTGCCAGTAAACAAAAGTTTGCTGGTTCAAATCCCCAAGCTATGTGAAAAATCTGTTGATGTGCCCTTGAGCAAAGCACTTACCTCCAATTGCTCCTGTAAGTCACTCTAGATAAGAGCATCTTCTAAATGACTAAAATGAGGATGTTTCTTCTTTTCTCTTTCAATTATTCAGTTTGATTTGTGCAGGTTGACTCCTAACCCATTGTTATTTCTGCGGGCGGCGGGTTGAGTCATAAAATATTGGGTTGACTAAAAAGAAAAATGTCTTAAAATCCAGAAATATCATTCTTGTGCAATGTATATGTGCTGTACCAGTCAAAAGTTTGGACACCTACTCATTCTAGGGTTTTTCTTTATTTTACTATTTCCTATATTGTATAATAATAATAATGACAAAATATGAAATAACACAGGGATTCATGTAGTAACCAAAAAAAAGAAACAAATACAAATATTTTGTATTTAAGATTCTTCAAATTAGCCACCCTTTGCCAGCTTTGCACGCTCCTAGCCTTCAATCAACCGGGTTCATGAGGTGGTCACCTGGAATGCATTTCAATTAACAGGTGCGCCTTAAGTTAATTTGTGGAATTTCTTAATGCGGTTGAGCCAATCAGTTGTGTTGTGACAAGGTAGGAGGGGAATACAGAAGATGGTCTTTTACCAAATAGGGCTAAGTCCATATTATGGCAAGAACAGCTAAAAAAAGCAAAGAAAAACAACAGTCCATCATTACTTTAAGACATTAACTTTGAATGCTTCTTCAGGTGCAGTCGCAAAAACCATCAAGCGCTATGATGAAACTGGCTCATGAGGACCGCCACAGAGGTTAAGTTCATTAGAGTTAACTGCAGCCCAAATAAATGTCCAAGTAACAGACCCTCTCAACATCAACTGTTCAGAAGAGATGCGTGAATCAGGCCTTCATGGTCGAATTGCTGCAAAGAAACCACTACTAAAGGACACCAATAATAAGAAGAGAATTGCTTGGGCCAAAAAATACAAGCAATGGACATTAGACTGGTGGAAATCTGTCCTTTGGTCTGATGAGTCCAAATTTTAGATTTTTGGTTCCAACCGTGTGAGATGCAGAGTAGGTGAACAGATGATCTGCAGCTGTGTGGTTCCCACCGTGAAGCATGGAGGTGGGGGTGTGATGGTGCTTTTCTGGTGACACTGATTTATTTAGAATTCAAGGCACACTTAACCAGCATGGCTACTACAGCATTCTGCAGCGATAACCCATCCATCTAGTTTGCGCTTAGTGGGACTATCATTTGTTTTTCAACAAGACAATGACCCAACACACCTCCAGGCTGTGTAATGATTATTGGACCAAGAAGGAGAGTGATGGAGTGCTGCATCATATGACCTGGCCTCCACAATCACCCGACCTCAACCCAATTGAGATGGTTTGGGATGAGTTAGACCGCAGAGTGAAGGAAAAGCAACCAACAAGTGCTCAGCATATGTGGGAACTCCTTCAAGACTGTTGGAAAAGCATTCCAGGTGAAGCTGGTTGAGAGAATTGCAAGTGTACAAAACTGTCATTAAGGCAAAGGGTGGCTACTTTGAAGAATCTGTTCAACACTTTTTTGGTTACTACATTTAATAGTTTTGATGTCTTCACTATAATTATACAATGTAGGAAATAGTAAAAATAAAGAAAAACCACTGAATGAGTAGGTGTCCAAACTTTTGACTGGTACTCTATGCATACGCACATACAGCTGACGTCGTTTACATACACTTAGATTGGAGTCATTAAAACTTGTTTTTAAACCACTCCACAAATTTCTTGTTAACAAACTATAGTTTTGGCAAGTCGGTTAGGACATCTACTTTGTGCATGACAAGTCAATTTTCCAACAATTGTTTACAGATTATTTCACTTATAATTCACTGTATCACAATTCTAGTGGATCAGAAGTTTACATACACTAAGTTGACTGTGCCTTTAAACAGCTTGGAAAATTCCAGAAAATGTCATGGCTTTAGAAGCATCTGATTGACACCATTTGAGTAAATTGGAGATGTATCTGTGGATGTATTTCAAGGCCTACCTTCAAACTCAGTGCCTCCTTGCTTGACATGGGAAAAATCAAAAGAAATCAGCCAAGACCTCCACAAGTCTGGTTCATCCTTGGGAGCAATTTCCAAACGCCTGAAGGTACCATGTTCATCTGTACAAACAATAGTACGCAAGTATAAACACCATGGGACCACGCAGCCGTCATACCGCTCAGGAAGGAGACGCATTCTGTCTCCTAGAGAGGAACGTACTTTGGTGCGAAAAGTGCAAATCAATCCCAGAACAGCAGCAAAAGACCTTGTGAAGATGCTGGAAGAAACAGGTGCAAAAGTATCTATATCCACAGTAAAACGAGTCCTATATCGACATAACCTGAAAGGCCGCTCAGCAAAGAAGAAGCCACTGCTCCAAAATCTCCATTAAAAAAGCCAGACTATGGTTTGCAACTGCACATGGGGACAAAGATCGTACTTTTTGGAGAAATGTCCTCTGGTCTGATGAAACAAAAATAGAAGTTTGGCCATAATGACCATCGTTATGTTTGTAGGAAAAAGGGGGAGGCTTGCAAGCCGAAGAACACCATCCCGACCGTGAAGCACAGGGGTGGCAGCATCATGTTGTGGGGGTGCTTTGCTGCAAGAGGGACAGGTGCACTTCACAAAATAGATAGCATCATGAGGTAGGAAAATTATGTGGCTATATTGAAGGAACATCTCAAGACATCAGTCAGGAAGTTAAAGCTTGGTCGCAAATGGGTCTTCCAAATGGACAATGACCCCAAGCATACATCCAAAGTTGTGGCAAAATGGCTTAAGGACAACAAAGTCAAGGTATCGGAGTCGCCATCACAAAGCCCTGACCTCAATCCTAAAGAAAATTTATGGGCAGACCTGAAAAAGGGTGTGCGAGCAAGGAGGCCTACAAACCTGGCTCAGTTACACCAGCTCTGTCAGGAGGAATGGGCCAAAATTCACCCAATTTATTGTGGGAAGCTTGTGGAAGGCTACCTGAAACGTTTGACCCAAGTTAAACAATTTAAAGGCAATGCTACCAAATACTAATTCAGTGAATGTAAACTTCTGACCCACTGGGAATGTGATGAAAGAAATTAAAGCTGAAATAAATCACTCTCTCTACTATTATTCTGACATTTCACATTCTTAAAATAAAGTGGTGATCCTAAAACAGGGAATTTTTACTAGGATTAAATGTCAGAAATTGTGAAAAACTGAGTTGAAATGTATTTGGCCAACGTGTATGTAAACTTCCGACTTCAACTGTATGCATTTTTACTGCTCTAATTACGTTGGTATCCAGTTTCTAATAGCAATAAGGCACCTCTGGGGTTTGTTGTATATGGCCAATATACCATGGCTAAGGGCTGTATCCAGGCACTCTGCATTGAGTCGTGCATAAGATCATCCCTTAGCTGTGGTATATTGGCCATATATCACACCTCCTCGGGCCTTATTGCTGAAATGATCTGCTGTTCTATCGCCTGTGGAATGTCGTCCCTGTGGGTAGGTTGGGGGGGTGAAACTGATGTGGCAGTTTCACCATTAAAGAGGCAGTTCTGCTAACATGATTTCCCCATTTTTATTAATGACATTTCCACATTGAGGTCGCAGTGGTGTAAAGTACTTAAGTAAAAATACTTTAAAGTACATCTTAAGTAGTTTTTGGGGGTATCTGTACTTTATTTGTATTTGACAACTTTTACTTTTACTCCACTACATTCCTAAAGAAAATGATGTACTTTTTACTCCTTACATGTTCCCTGACACCCAAAAGTACTAATTACATTTTGAATGCTTAGTAGGACAGGAAAATTGTCTAATTCACGCACTTATCAAGAGAACATCCCGGTCATCCCTACTGCCTCTGATCTGGCAGACTCACTAAACACAAATGCTTCGTTTGTAAAGGATGTCTGAGTGTTGAAGTGTGCTCCTGGCTATCCGTAAAAAAATAAATATAATAATATCATGCCGTCTGGTTTGCTTAATTAAAGGAATTAGAAAAGTATACCGTAATTTCCTGACTATAAGCCGCAACTTTTTTCCCACGCTTTGAACCTCGCGGCTTAAACAATGACGCGGCTAATATATGTATTTTTCCCACTTTCACATTTTTTTGAAAGGAGATGACTTCAGTGGTTTCAGTGCACAGGAGGAGGAAGATAGTGACCAATGACTTTCTTGGTAGGCTACTGTTTACTGCTAATTTTTTATTTTTTGTTACAAGCCGTGTTTCGTTAAAGCCTATTTATTTTTGTTACAAGCCGTGTTTCGTTAAAGCCTATTTATTTTTCTTACAAGCCATGTTTCGTTAAAGCCTATTTATTTTTGTTACAAGCCGTGTTTCGTTAAAGCCTGTGTAAAGTTCATTTGTTTCAATGTACCGGTAGGCACCTGCGACTTATAGACAAGTGCAGCTTATTTATGTTCAAAATAAAATAAAATAAATTAATTCAGTGGGTGCGGCTTATATTCAGGTGCGCTCAATAGTCCGGAAATTACGGTACTTAATTTTGTTAAAGTAGTTTTTTGCGATTACATTTACTTTTGATACTTAAGTACATTTAAAACCAAATACTTTTAGACTTTTACTGAAGTAGTATTGTAGTGGGCGACTTTCATTTTTACTTGTCATTTTCTTTTAAAGTATCTTTACTTTTACTCAAGTATGTCTATTGGGTACTTTTCCCACCACTGTGAGGTCGATATAACACTGAAATTGTGAAAATTATGATAATGCCCTTTTTGTACAAGTGTCCTTTGAAGAAATTGTCTGGAATTTCAGCCTGTTCCAGTAGGATAGACCTTTTGGCCCACAAGTCACAATGCGATCTGATTATAATAGACCAATGACTGTTCATATGGGTAAGGGCTCTAGACCATCCTATCAGCCAATCTATGTATATAAATATATATAAATTCTCATATCCTAACACCCACAAGATCAGCCTGAACATTTCAAACACCAAAGGAGGCTCAGGGAAATAAATGAAACATGAGTTTTCATTAAATTAACACTGATCTATTCAACATACAGTGGTGATTTAAAAATAAAATTACAAAAACTGCATGGGGCCTTTAAGGATTCCAGCTTTAACACCCACATACACTAGTTAAGACTGCTTTTGTGAAGACTTCTTAGAAATTGCACTTCTTCTGACATTGGTTGAAATTCAAATGAATGTGTACGTTTCTGCACCACCTCTGCCCGCAACCTGGAATTTCTTGCAAAGGAAACAGCACTTGTTACAATAATGTAATCAAAGCTCACAAAATTAAATGTATCACATACACACAAATCAGCTTTTAGGGATACTGTCAAGACCAGAGGGACAAAAGTGGAGAAAAATACATTCAGGGTTAAAGAGCATTTAATCATTTTGTGAATGTTTGGTACTAAAACCATACAAATGATTCATAGTAGATTACTATTGAACTGCATAGGAAATCATATACTACGTTTATATTATAAGCACATGGAATGTTCCATTAAACTGTCATTAATAGAAAATTACACATCTGTTAAGCCAAATCAGTTTCATATAGCATAAAAGTTTAAGCGTAACGATGTTTAGCTATAATAACTCTACATCACTAACATTGAATTGGTTCAAATGTTTTCCCCATACTGGTACAATCCACATTTATTCCCACAGTTCATTTTTTTTTTTTTAAAACACTTATGTAGAGGTGTACATTGATTATTTAAGTGCTACCATTTGGAGCAAAGAGAAGCTCTTGGCCCTACTGTCACATCTACTTTTTAGCTTTGACTACTGCATGTTGCTTGTGATGTTTCCTGGTGTTTCTTTTAAGTTACAAAGTCGTGCAAAGTCCTCCTTGCAGTCCGAGCAACAGTAAACCTTTTCTCCAGAGTGAACACGCTTGTGTTCTTTTAATAATGAAAAGATTTTTCAACATTCAAGGTCGTGGTAGGACTTCTCTTCAGTCTGCACACACCAATGTTGCACTAGGTGAATGCTTTGCCACAGTCAGAGCAGCGGTGTGGTTTTATTCCAGTGGGTTGTATCTGTGGACACTTCAAATTAAAGGGCTGGGGAAAACACTTCCCACAGTCTTTACACATGTAAGGCTTCTCAGCACTGTGAACCCTGTAATGCATTTTCAACTGACGTGATAATGCAAAACCCTTTCCACAACCAAGACATTTCAGACTTCTCTCCAGTATGCAAATACTTGTGACTTCAGGCCTGATGTGGTGACATTTTTACCACAGTTGGAGCAATGGAACCGTTTTTCACCAATAGGCTTGGGTGTGTGTTTGGTTTTCCAAACCGGCCACAGGAAAAAGGCTGATCGTCTCTATGGAATACCACGTCCACCTTCAAGCGAGATTTTTAAATAAATAACATTCCACATTCAGAGCAGCATTACAATTTCTCCCTAGTATGTATGCGCTGGTGGGTCCATAAGTTAGCCAGTTGGGAAAACAATTTCCCACAGTCAGAGCAACTGTAAGGCTTCTCTCCACTGTGCACTCTATGGTGTGTTTTCAGAAGAAACGTTGATATAAATCTCTTCCCACAGACAGTGCAGTGGTGGGGCTTCTCTCCTGTGTGTGACATTTTGTGTAACCTTAATCCTCCATTGGAGGCAAAGGTCTTCTTACACTGACCACATGCTACTCTTTCTCCAGTATGCGTGTGCTCATGCTTTCTCAAGTCTCCCAGGCCCTTGAACTTCTTCTCACACTTAGAGCAGTGGTAAGGTCTCTCTCCTGTATGCACCCTTGTATGACCAGTAATTTCATGCAAGGTTTTGAAGCTCTTGTCACAATGAATGCAGTTATAAGGTTTCTCCCCAGTGTGTATTCGCATGTGTCTCACCAAGGGACCTGAAGAGGAGAAGGTTGCATCACAGACGGTGCAGTGGTAGGGCCTCTCTCCAGTGTGTATGCGCATGTGTACCACAAGATGTGCCTTTATGGTAAAGCCCTTCCCACAATGAGAGCATGGAAAAGGTCTTTCACCAGTATGTGACCGCTGGTGTGCTTTAACAGAGGATGCTGCAGAAAATCTTTTTCCACAGTCAGGGCAAGAGTAAGGCTTCTCTCCAGAATGAATGCGCTGGTGTATTTTTAAATTACTGAGACTGGAGAATGTTGTCCCACAGTCACGACACTGGTAAGGTTTCTCTCCAGTGTGCGTCCTCTGATGAGACTTTAAACTTGTAGCTGACTTGAATCTCTTATTACAGGCTGCACAGTGGTAGGGCTTCTCTCCAGTATGATTCATTTGATGATACTTCAGGCCCGCTGATGAGCTGAAATTCATCTCACAATCAGGGCAAGAATAAGGTTTTTCTCCATTATGAGTAAGCTGGTGAGATTTCAATGCCTCGGATCTGGCAAAGCCTTGCCCACAGTCAGAGCACTGGTATGGCTTCTCACCAGTATGGATTCTTCTGTGTCTTTTCACAAGTCCTGCCGTAGTGAAGCCTCTCCCACAGTCAGGACAGGGGTATCGCTTCTCAGCGGTATGAGTTCGCCGATGTTTATTCAGATAACGTTGTGTTATAAAGTTCTTTTCACAGTCAGGACAGCTAAAGGGTTTTTCTCCAATGTGTCTTAGCTGATGTTCTCGTAGGCTTGCCATGTGCTTAAAATTCTTCCCACATTCAGAGCACGAGTAAGGTTTCTCTCCAGTATGAACTGTCCGATGTACTCTCAAAGCACTTAAGATAGAAAAGTACTTTCCACAGTCAGAGCAGTGGTAGGACTTCCCTTTGTGCACTTTCTGATGATTACTTAGATCTTTATAATTACTAAAACTCTTCCCACACTGTTTACAGTGGTGCATCTTTATCGTGAAAAATGTTCGTTGTTGTTTAGGCTTTACTGATGTAGAGGAGCTCTTTCTGTTCTTCGGCTGTTTGCGGCTAGGGCTCCGTCCTGTGTGATTGAAACAGTCTTGGGTTAGATAAAAGAACAGATCAATGTCTTAGGAAGTTTAATCAAAGACAGATTAACCAAGAAAATCAAGCCATGTCAATTAATCCAAAACTGTATTAGGATATTTAAATCTGACAGTATTTAGTCCAGGAATAAAGGGAAACTGGTTTTCAACGTCATCTTCATTATCTCCAGCACAATACCAGTGTTAACATATGTGAAAACAGCACAGTTCTAAGTTTTGTAGAGAAGTTCTACCCTGGTGACCATCAAAGGTTAAAACACTTTGTTGTGGAAATTCTACCTAGGGACACTCAAAGCCAATCTTAAATCAATAATTGTTTATCGGAATGCTAGCAAGGTCACAGTCAAACTTAGATACATAAAGTCCCGTTCTGAAGTGAGCTCTCCAAAGGCGTTCCCTATATACGGCTACATAAAAAATAAAATAAAAACATGATTTATTGGATTGGTTCTTACATGTGACTGGCTCCATCTCCTATCTTAACTTAAAGAACATATTCTGTGCATTCTGCAAGATGGTCCTAAGGAGGTGGTCATGACCCCCCCCCCATATCTTTACCAAGCACAAGCAGGAACCAAGGATTGTTTATGACAGGAAAGACAAGATTAACATTTTCAAGGCTGTCTCTTCACACAAGAAAATTTCCTTCACAACTTGTTGTCAAACACCATGAGATTTGCGATGATGTGGGGAGCAAGAAAATACCCTCCCTTGGGCTAGAAACTTGTTGCAGGTTTTGAAAATTACTTTTAATCCTACCTTATGTCACAGAGAAGCATTTTTTTGGGGAGTCTTGTCTTTTGAACCACAAACACCTTTCTCATATGTAGACATTGTTTTGGTGCTGGAATTGATTAAAGCAGGTTAAATAGTGGAGGCTCTGCCCTTTAATCTGTGTCCATGAAAGAGGCCTACAGTGACCAACAATTTGTTGCAAAATCATGTTACTTCATATTAGGGCTGGGCGGTATACTGTATTTTATGATGCTGTATTGATACAGGGACCGGTTTGGGTTTTTACATTACCTTCTATACCGGTATTTGAATGTTTGGTTTGTTAAATGTGATACGCAATGTGTAATATACATTTTTATAGTTTACTTCACTACTTGAGTCATCTCTCTTCGTGCCACTTTCCACACAGACCTAGCCACGCCTCCTGTCACTCAAGGAGCACATTTGATGTTCCTCAACTATGAGACATTTACATGCAACCATGTTGACGACAACAATGCTGTTTTCACTTTGCTTCTTAATATCAATCCACTAGCATTCTATAGACACTATTAGTTGGTGTTACTTACATCAGCAAACCGTTAGCAAGTTGCTCTAAATCTTGTGAGACGCTAATGGTTAGCCTCTAATGCTAATAAATGTACTGAGTAAGAGCAAACGTAGCTAGCTAATACAGCCTGCTAATACCAGTGATGGTGTAGACCTAAATCAGCATGTTGTTTGTGCAACAGTGACTTCTAAATCAAAGAGGAATATGCAAAGCAAGAATATATTAGCTACATGAAGTAGCTAAGAGAAAACATGCAATGTAGCCAAAGCTTATAGGATCCCCTAGGAAACACTTATCAACACTTTAGTCCCTACCCTGTCACAATAACTCCTCCCTGGCATTTGAATTCGTTGTCATCTCAAACAACACTGTATTCAAAGTGTCTACTATTATATTCTAACTATAGAATTAGAATAGTCATTCCATTTCCATGATTCCAACAGTTTTGCTCTAATTCGCAAGTCAAATCCTAATTGCAACAAGACTATTTGCCCATATTGTGCAGCTCTACGTGGCAGTGTGGACATTCTCAATTGAGCAGTGGTGAAAGTATTTTTACTTAAGTACTTTACAAGTACTGCTTAAGTAAAATTACTTTCAAGTACTTCCTAAGTAGTTTTTTTGGTATCTGTACTTTACTATTTGTATTTTTGACAACTTTTACTTCACTACATTCCTAAAGAAAATACTGTACTTTTTACTCCATACATTTTCCCTGACACCTAAAAGGACCGGAAAATGGTCCAATTCATGCACTTGTCAAGAGAAACTTTTTTTACACCTTTATTTAACTAGGCAAGTCAGTTAAGAACAAATTCTTATTTTCAATGACGGCCTAGGAACAGTGGGTTAACTGCCTTGTTCAGGGGCAAAACAACAGATTTTTACCTTGTCAGCTCGATCTTGCAACCTTTCGGTTACTAGTCCAACGCTCTAACCACTAGGCTACCTGCCACCCCAACATCCCTGGTCATCTACTGCCTCTGATCTGTAGGACTCACTAAACACAAATGCATTGTTTGTTATGTCTGAGTGTTGGAGTGTGCCCCTGGCTATCCGTAAATACATTTAAAAATCAAGAAAATGGTGCCATCTGGTTTTCTTAATGTAAGGAATTTAAAATTATTTATACTTTTACTTTTAATACTTAAGTACATTTTATCAATTACATTTACTTTTGATACTTAAGTATATTTAAAACCAAATACTTATACTCAAGTAGTATTTTACTGGGTGACTTTACTTGAGTAATTTTCAATTAACGTATCTTTACTTTTACTCAAGTATGACAATTGGGTACTTTTTCCACCACTGCAATTGAGTGCAGGAAATGCAGAAATGATAAAAATGCTGAAATTTATATTGGTTGAGGTTGAATTGAACAGTATAAAACAAATCAGAATGGAGAAACATTCTAAAGTGATTTCAATGAGTCTATGTGTTGCCACCCTAGGATCACTCACTACTCATAAAGCAAACGTAGAACTTTTATTATTCAAAAACTAAAAATACTGCCAAATACCGTCATACCATCCACTTTTTTTTTTTAAATACCGTGATAGATTATTTTTGCCATATCGCCCAGCCCTACTGCGCACTTTCTATTTTATTCAGCCAAGTTCAATTATATTCTTCTTACTATAAAATCTTATAATACAAAATAATGACACAGGACTTAACCATTCCTTGTCAGCTAAATGAACAAGCCTACAGCCTATTGCATGGAGCAGAGCCAAGTCATATTCTGTTCATATTGATATGTTTCTTTAGACCTGACTAAAATAAATAATGGATTTATTGTGATGTATATGAAATAGATTAATTCGACTTTTCTAAATGTAGATGTTCCAAAGGCGCGCATCAGCTACTTCTGTGCAGCTTGTATGCGTGGAGGCTTGGAGATGCTAAACTTGTTTATGTTAATTATCAATTACCGTGAGACCAGCAGGATTTTGCATGACAAACAGCTGACAATTTCATGACCACCACAGCCATACCAAATGATAATTACAACTTTTGAGGAGAAGTGATAGAAAATAAAAAGCTGTGGTTGCCTCTGCCCAACCGGAAACCTCTTTCTCAAGCTAAGGAGCCGGATCATGTTTTACGTATGTGTTATTTTACGCACACATTTATCTACGTAGCTGCTGCTCACACTCCCTCATCCCTTCACGTTCCTCTCTTTATTCAGCCTCTTCTGAAACATGACAATGTAGCCGATGTCTCTGCCTCATATCCGAACTAAAAACCCTATGGGGATTTGAACAAGCATTACCAAAAATTATATATACAGTAACTTCAGAAAGTATTCATCTCCCTTGACTTATTCCACATGTTGTGTTACAGCCTGAGTTCAAAGTGGATTAAATGTACATCTCACCCATCTATACACAATAACCCATCATGACAAAGTGAACAAATGTTTTAAAAAATATTTGCAAATTGATTGAAAATGAAATACAGAAATATATAATTTATATAAAGAGTCACACCCCTTTGCCATGACACTCCAAACTGAGCTCAGGTGCATCCAATTTCCTTTGATCAAGATCTTAAAACCTTTTTTGTAATAACATAGTACAGTTGAAGTCGGAAGTTCACATACACCTTAGCCAAGTGCATTGAAACTCCGTTTTTCATTCCTGACATTTAATCCGAGTAAACATTCCCTGTCTTAGGTCAGTTAGGATCACCACTATTTTAAGAATGTGAAATGTCAGAATAATAGTAAAGATAATTATTTATTTCAGCTTTTATTTCTTTCATCACATTCCCAGTGGGTCAGAAGTTTACACACACTCAATTAGTATTTGGTAGCATTGCCTTTAAAATGTTTAACTTGGGTCAAACGTTTTGGGTAGCCTTCCATAAGTTTCCCACAATACGTTGAGTGAATTTTGGCCCATTCCTCCTGACATAGCTGGTGTAACTGAGTCAGGTTTTTAGGCCTTCTTGCTCGCACATGCTTTCTCAGTTCTGCCCACAAATTTTCTATGGGATTGAGGTCAGGGCTTTTTGATGGCCACTCCAATACCTTGACTTTGTTGTCCTTAAGCCATTTTGCCACAACTTTGGAAGTATGCTTGGGGTTATTGTCCATTTGGAAGACCCATTTGCTTCCAAGCTTTAACTTCCTGACTGATGTCTTGAGATGTTGCTTCAATATATCCACATACATTTCCTCCTCATGATGACATCTATTTTGTGAAGTGCACCAGTCCCTCCTGCAGCAAAGCACCCCACAACATGATGCTGCCACCCCGTGCTTCACGGTTGGGATGGTGTTCTTCGGCTTGCAAGCCTCCCCCTTTTCCTCCAAACATAACGATGGTCATTATGGCCAAACAGTTCTATTTTTGTTTCATCAGACCAGAGGACATTTCTCCAAAAAGTACAATCTTTGTCCCCATGTGCAGTTGCAAACTGTAGTCTGGCTTGATTTGCACTTTTCGCGCACTTTTCGCACCAAAATACATTAATCTCTAGGAGACAGAACGCGTCTCCTTCCTGAGCGGTATAACGGCCACGTGGTCCTATGGTGTTTATACTTGAGTACTTCTGTTTGTACAGATGAACGTGGTACCTTCAGGCATTTGGAAATTGCTCCCAAGGATGAACCAGACTTGTGGAGGTCTTGGCTGATTTCTTTTGATTTTCCCATGATGTCAAGCAAAGAGGCACTGGGTTTGAAGGTAGGCCTTGAAATACATCCACAGGTACACCTCCAATTGACGCAAATGATGTCAGTTAGCCTATATCAGAAGCTTCTAAAGCCATGACATTTTCTGGAATTTTCCAAGCTGTTTAAAGGCACAGTCAACTTAGTGTATGTAAACTTCTGACCCACTGGAATTGTGATACAGTGAATTATAAGTGAAATAATCTGTCTGTAAACAATTGTTGGAAAAATTACTTGTGTAACTCACAAAGTAGATGTCCTAACCGACTTGCCAAAACTATAGTTTGTTAACCAGAAATTTGTGGGGTGGTTGAAAAATAAGTTTTAATGACTCCAACCTAAGTGTATGTAAACTTCCGACTTCAACTGTATATGGGATTAAGACATTTGGCTGAATTAATTTGATTCATATTATGGTGTTTCTATTCCGAAAAAAACAAACCCTCAGGGTTTCCGTTCGGATGGAATGGAAAATATGGTGCTCTACAACGTGACGGTCGGGAGTAGGCTACAGCATAAGAGGATTCTAAATTGTTTGCCATCATTAGACAACTTTGTTCCAATATTTCTGTAAATCAGTGATATTTATTCCCATAGTAATTCATTATGGATCGATAACTAAATCAACAACTGCATTTTGAAAGAGTATTTATATCATTATTTTATTAACGAAATCATAAAGCTGATGAAGAAATACAGTACTGTACAGTATATGCTTTTACATTTGGAAGCATTTTGAAGATAAGCCACCTGCATTTGTTTATTAGGCTACTGTGCAGTCTGACAAGTAAACAGACAACAGTACATACTGTAGTACACATGGGAAAGTGCCTAATTCTTTACATAAGGGGGAGCAGGCCATGTCCAGACTTTCTCGGTGACCTCAAGTACTCATTAACTCTGTCTTTAATGCCAGTCATGGACAGAAACTTCTGAGACAGTATTAATGAACACCCGGAGGTTCACTGGTAAGCCACATTTGCCTCGGGATCCATCCCAGTTTTCTGTGCACACTCGTGGTCTCTCTCTTCGGTTACACATCCTTGGAATAGCAGAACAGCATAACGGCACCAGCCACTGCTCCCCTATTGATTGCGCTGCGGTTAACGCCAGTTGTTTTTATTTTTTTTATTTAACCTTTGTTTAAACTAGGCAAGTCAGGTAAGAACAAATTCTTATTTACAACGGTCTACCCCGGCCAAACCCGGATGACGCTGGGCCAATTGTTCGCCGCCTTATGCCACTCCCAATCACGGTCGGATGTGATACAGCCTGTATTCGAACCAGGGACTGTAGTAAAGCCTCTTGTTCCGAGATGCAGTGCCTTAGACCGCTGCGCCACTCAGGAGCCATGACCAATATATATATATATTTTCCCCCAGAACATTAACCATGTGTAGGTAGATGTGGAAAGGTAGATACAAATGATTTGTTGGGGGGGGGGGGGGGGGGGGGGGGTTTACATCTAGCTCAAGTTGGGGAGGGGGTCACACCAGGTTCAGCTATTAGACAATTCTTTAGTAAAGGTTGAATAATAGTCTATTGTTCAGTTATTAGCCCATCCTGCTACGCTTGTGAAAAACTAATAATACTTTTTCCCCTTTCCACATGTTAAAGATTCTAATTGATAAGTGTTTTTAGCCACAATCGGCCACAACCCCAATTAATACATTTGGGCACAGTCGATTGCGTGCTGGACTTAGGGCTAGAATGTTGAGGGTTTGAAACCGGCTCCCTGCTTGTTTCATTACATTATTATGCCGGTCTCAGGGAAAATAGCCTGGATTGTTACTCCATCTCCTTCCTTGCCCTCTTCCACACGTCATTCTCCGTCTGAGTGGCTCGCTTGTGGGTGTGCTGGCAGGATATGGCAGAATCTTCGGTTGTGCGTCTAGAATTCAGCAATAGCAAGTTTGTATGAAGGTCTGGTTATTCACAGGCAAATAGTAATATGCTCTACACTGCTCTGGTAACAAACTTTGCTGCCCTGTTTTCAATCGTCCACATGGCTGGGAGAACCTCCTCAGATGAATGCAGATGAAGGGAGTTAGATATGCATAGGAAGTGTAGTGTACAGTTTTTTTTCTGTATATATGAATTACAAATCAGCCTTTACTTAAATCATGTTTCTAGTCTATTGCATAGTTACAATGTGTAATCATTGATGTCTCAGGAGTGGTAAACACTGAAGTATATAATTGTAATACATGCATGCAGACACAGCATCATGCAAAGAATGGAGTTTGATACACCTGGTATTGGATATGACTGAAAAAAACTTGCTAAATAGCGATTTTCATAAATTAACTTTGACAAAAAATATGCACAATCATGTGTCTCTACATTAACTAACATATTCCTCTCAATTGTACATTTTCTGCTTGACTCGTTATGACGTTATAATTACATACATTTGCTTCCACCGTAATGTTTTGTCAGCCATCTTTACTGAAGAAAGTCACCATGGACTGGTGGCTAGCGTCAAATTCATAATTGGAACCACTCGATTTTATTGGTCATATAAAAACCTTGGGACCCAAATGCATAATGAGTGCGCCAACTCCCCTTGTGGTGGCCTGGAGCAATGAAGCCATGATGTTGGATACCTCTAAGTCCTGCGGTGTAAAGGAGGAACCACTGTAGCCTATTGAACGATTTAGGAAGCCGAGTACGTATCCCGACCGGTAACCAGACTGAAAATGCACGAGTTCATTTTGCGTTGCCCAATGCCCCGGGTGGGTGGAGAACTCACTTCAGGTCCAATGGAATTGTCTAAAATGGGCATACTCCGCCTGCATGAGGCAGGGGGCGATGCAAAACGAATTTGTCCAATGATAACAGCCCATGATGTATGGGCATAATCGGAGTTTGACAGCTGTCAAACTCAAACATCAAGCGTATCACATGTCAAGGGATCACTACAATACAAACCCAGCTACCTGGGGGCTGAACATTGTAACATTCTAGCAATGGTGTCTTGGAGTTGAGTCTGGATATGCAAATTATACACACTTACATGCTGTGGTCACAACATTCCAAGATCAGAATGACAGTTTTACTGCAGCGATTCAATTAAAGTGGATAAAGCTAAATGATTACATCCTACAAGGTTTTTCAATCCAGTTGTGAAGTATTCAACAATACAGTCGGTTTGTCTACACAGCGGCAAATAATTATCTTCTAAATCCAAAGGATTTCATCTGAATACAAGGTCATTCAATATCTGATGACTTGCTTGTTTTTTTAGCTGTATGTGTTATCACTGGCGGGGATGTAGACAGTATAGGCCTATTCTCAGAACATGTTCTTTAGAATCTTCAAACATGCTTATGTTTGCAATACTGTCACGACACCAAAGCTTGTACGAACATGTTGATCACAGGGCCGTAGCCAGGGTCTGAGTTTTAGTGAGGTCCAAATATAGATGTTTTTTAAGTTAAAGCTCATTTACTGCATTTCTATACAATTTAAAAACTCTAAAATGCTTTCTGTTACCAGAGAAATACTTTAACGAAAGGTGAACAAATAAGTTTGGTTTACAGATTTGTTGTTGCAGATTTACAGCTAGTTCCCCCAAAACTATTTATTAGATTTTTTATTCTGAAAAATGACTGAGGTCCGGACATCGGTTTCCTCATATGTAGCTACAGCCCTGGTTGATCATGTATTTTGTGTATAGCTGCATCTAGCCTAACACGCAACCCACACTGGCCACGTTGCGTGCGTGAGAGTTGCTAAATAAATGTGCACATACATGTTATTCAATCATTTTACACACACTGCTCACATGCATTAACAAGCATCTTCATAGCCATAGCTTGGTTCTATTGCAGATGCTCCACAAGTCCCTTCCTGTCTGGATATCAGGAAGATACAAACCCGCATGGGTTTAACTAACTAAAAACTAGGTTTGCCTTTTTATCTGTGGATTAATTATCAGAGTAGAGAAACACACTTTTGTGTGACTCCTGGTAAAAACTCTACAAAGAACCGGCTAATAAGTGGACCATATGCCAGATAAAATAACAACCCAATATTCCTTAACTCTTCTTGAACTGCACTGTTGGACTGCAGATTTTAGAAACAGCTGTATCGATCTGCCCCTAAATTAATATATTTGATTCACAATCGATTTTGGTATTTTAACCTGCGTGTCATGATTAGAGGTCGACCGATTAATCGGAATGGCCGATTAATTAGGGCCGATTTCAAGTTTTCATAACAATCGGTAATCTGCATTTTTGGACACCGATCATGGCCGATTACATTGCACTCCACGAGGAGACTGCGTGGCAGGCTGACTACCTGTTATGCGAGTGCAGCAAGGAGCCAAGGTAAGGTGCTAGCTAG
Organism: Salmo trutta; assembly: GCF_901001165.1. Classification (NCBI taxonomy): domain Eukaryota; kingdom Metazoa; phylum Chordata; class Actinopteri; order Salmoniformes; family Salmonidae; genus Salmo; species Salmo trutta. The sequence goes on from NC_042989.1 coordinate 28,182,463, forward strand.
CATTAAACATATCTTATAAAAAACAATCAATCTTAAGTTAATCACTAGTTAACTACACATGGTTGATGATATTACGAGTTTATCTAGCTTGTCCTGCGTTGCATATAATCGATGCGGGGCCTGTTAATTTATCATTGAATCACAGCGTACTTCGCCAAAAGGGTGATTTAACAAGCGCATTCGCGAAAAAAGCACTGCCGTTGCACCAATGTACCTAACCATAAACATCAATGCCTTTCTTAAAATCAATACACAAGCATATATTTTTAAACCTGTATATTTCGTTAATATTGCCTGCTAACATGAATTTCTTTTAACTAGGGAAATTATGTCACTTCTCTTGCGTTTGTGCCGCCTGGCTCGTTGCGAACTGTGTGAAGACCATTTCTTCCTAACAAAGACAGCCAACTTCGCCAAACGGGATGATTTAACAAAAGCGCATTTGCGAAAAAAGCACAATCTTTGCACAAATGCACCTAACCATAAACATCAATGCCTTTCTTAAAATCAATACACAGAAGTATATATTTTTAAACCTGCATATTTAGTTAAAAGAAATTCAGGTTAGCAGGCAATATTAAACTAGGGAAATTGTGTCACTTCTCTTGCGTTCATTGCACGCAGAGTCAGGGTATATGCAGCAGTTTGGGCCACCTGGCTCGTTGCGAACTAATTTGCCAGAATGACATAACACATGACATAACATTGAAGCTTGTGCAATGTAACAGCAATATTTAGACTTATGGATGCCACCCCTTAGATAAAATACGGAACGGTTCTGTATTTCACTGAAAGAATAAACTTTTTTTTGGAGGACTAAAAAAAAGCCGCTTAACTGGCCGATTTTTATATATATAAAATAAGTGTTCATTCAGTATTGTTGTAATTGTCATTATTACAAATAGATATATATATATATTATATTTGTAATAATGACAATTACAACAGTACTGAATGAACACTTATTTTATATATATAAAAATCGGCCAGTTAAGCGGCTTTTTTTAGTCCTCCAATAATCGGTATCGGCGTTGAAAAATCATAATCGGTCGACCTCTAGTCATGATCGCGTCTGATAGGGACAGACAAAATCAACATGTGCACAATGACACGCGCATGGCCGGTGTAGTCAGCATGCAACTCCTCTTGAAAACAATAACATGCAATCAACTTATGCTTAATAGCCTGAGGCGATTAAACGTGCATAGTTGGAACCCGTCGACATGTCTTTTGTGTACAACATTCATCGTCGATCAAGGAGGGGGAGGAAGCGGCAGCGAAGCACGAGCAGCCCCCGAGCAACAGCTACGTAGGTAGCGGAGTAGGCAGCAGCTACGTTAAATTAAATCCTGCACACGCACAGAAATCTCAGTATCTTTAACCACGGAACCTTTGGGTTCCAGAAAAATCCGCAAAAGTAGTCACGCCATATAAAAAACGATAATGGCTTCAATTCAAAACAATGGAACAATTCAATGAAATTTGTTAACTCTTATTATATCTTCTAAAATTAAGCCACATAAATACATTCCAAGCACTTTTATCTCAGAATTGTTATTATAAAGAACACAACTTAAACAGAATACCCCAAAAATATATATATTTTGACCCAGTTTGGCACATTGAATAGGCTGCTTTTTACACTACTTCATAACAAATACACTTACCAAGAGGAATTGAAGCCTCAAATCCATTCTCCTCTCTTTCACATTGTCTGAAACGGTCTCCCAGTAATTTCCTGCAGTCCTCCAGTATCACTGAAACCTTTCTAAGAGTCGGCAGGGGTGGTTTGTCTTTTGCGTGATGGGGCGGAGTTATGCTGAAGTTGTCCTTACAATCCTGGAGTGAAGGGCGGAAAAAAACATTTACTGTAAGTAATCTACAGCGCTCTCCATAATAATTTGGGCTGTATACTCCTGTAGAGAATGGAGACACCAAAAGCACAGCAGGTATATTTCATACTTTACATAAACTTACTGTGAAAGTATCATTCAAAGAGGATTATATTCATTCAGATGAGATGTCAGGGCTAACCATGCAGATGGAAAGATGCCTCATTGTGTCCGTGCCATTATGGCATCTGTGACAGCATGGGCAGCCCCATTAAGGCCATCTCCATTTTAAAGTAGTACATTTTCTTCACAATTGGCTGATCCCTTCTGATGACCTGGTTAGACAACCTAACTTAGCAGGCGTAAAAGAAACGCCTGAAACTAGATCCCCCCCCACATTCTGGTCTTGACGAGAATGTTCTCTTCTGCATTGTTCAACCAATCCAGTAAATGTGGAGGAGTTAATATTGTCGCCTTGTTAAAGTCCAAAAACAGAAGTCGCGTCACAGGGTCTCTTCCATTTCCCTGAAAACCGGAACACCTGGTTGTTGACGACCAACAGGGTAGGTTAGACATGACTCCAACAGGGTCACCAGGAGGGATCAGCCAATAGAGGTTGGAAGTCCCACCCAGTTGACTACATTAAAACGGTGGAAGCCCTCAATAGAGAGCAATAGTAATGGTGTCTTTTTGTAGGCACTAACTCCGCCATGGTTCATTGGACAAAGCCTATGGGGAGGGTTTTGGGATAAACAGCAAAAGCAATCTGAGGTTAACAGAGGATTAAAATCTCTTATACCTTTTTGTTCTATGAGATAATATCAGTCAGTTAACATGACCTTTATGATTACATAAATGCTTCAAAATGTAAAACAAGTGATGTATGAGATCATCTTCATAAGCTAACATTTTGTTCTATGTGATCATCTTCATCAGCTAACATCACTTGTTTTAAATTTTGAAGCATTTATGTAATCACTGCCTATTATTCAGAGCCCCATGAAATGACCATATATATATATATATATATATATACACTGAACAAAACTATAAACTTAACATGTAAAATGTTGGTCCCATGTTTCATGAGCTGAAATAAAACATCTGTGACATGTTCCATACACACAAAAAGCTTAGTTCTCTCAGATTGTAAACAAATCTGTTTACATCCCTGTTAGTGAGTATTTCTCCTTTGCCAAGACAATCCATCCAACTGACAGGTGTGGCAAATCAAGAAGCTGAGTAACCAGCATGATCATTGCACAGGTGCACCTTGTGCTGGGGACAATAAAAGGCCACAAAAATGTGCAGTTTTGTCACACAATGCCATAGATGTTTTGAAGGAGTGTGCAATTGACATGCAGACTACAGGAATGTCCACCAGAGCTGTTGCCAGAGAATTTTATGTTAATTTATCTACCATAAGCCACCTCCAACAAGTCCAACCGGCCGTATAACCTCAGACCACGAATAACCAAGCCAGTCCAGGACCTCCACATCCGGCTCCTTCACCTGCAGGATAGTCGGAGACCAGCCACCCGGACAGCTGATGAAACTGTGGGTTTGGACAACCATTGAATTTCTGAACAAACTGTCAGAAAACGTCTCAGGGAAGCTCATCTGCATACTCATCGTCCTCACCAGGGTCTTGACCTGACTGCAGTTTGGCGTCGTAACCGGCTTCAGTGAGCAAATGCTCACCTTCGATGGCCACTGGCATTCTGGAGAAGTGTGCTCTTCACAGATGAATCCCGGTTTCAACTGTACCGGGCAGATGGCAGACAGAGTGTATGGAGTTGTGTGGGCTAGCGGTTTGCTGACGTCAACGTTGTGAACAGAGTGCCCCGTGGTGGCAGTGGGGTTATGGTATGGGCAGGAATAAGCCAATATGTATTCCATATACAATGATTAGCATTGGGGGCATTTATTTGACCATGGAAGATGTTCTAAACCCCAAATGTAATGCAAATGTCACTTAAATATGAACAAATATTAATAAATGGTTAATGTTTAGACAATTACTTTACATCTATCATAAATAAATCCAGGTTAATTATAATTTTATACTATTACGTGGGGACTTATATTTGGGCAATTTCTGAAATTCCGTAACCCGGAATTACTTTTTTAGTGTTGCCGACGCAACGCTGATGTGATTAGCAGTGCTTACATTAGCCTTGGAGAGAACGGAATCTTTGGAGTCTCTGTCCTGAAACGCTCCATTCATCAGCCTATACAGGAATCCTAGTGCAGTGTTCTCCTGTTGCAGAAAACATTTATTAGTTAAAAGCATCATAACAACAAACAAGACAAAGGAAACCATCAAAAGGGCAACAGAGTAGCACGATCAAACCCTCACTGATGATAGGACATCTCCATTTAGAATTATAAAAAGACCAATGAGTTTTTTTGTTGAAAAATGAAATCATTCTGACATAAGTCGATACAATTATGCACTTCTGCAATACGCAACCAATTGCACACTCAACATATACAAGAAGCCAACAGCCAGCCAGATGAAATTACAGCCGCGTGGCTAGCTGCATTCCACAACAAACACAATTAGTTAGTAATCATGCACGAGCGTTAATACACCACGCAGTATTTTATTCTGATTATTTTTATGTAAATTTTTTATATATACATTCTAACTGATTTTATCTTTAAAGTTTGCTGAGTGGAAACGTACCTCAAAAACAGGTTTCACTTCTGACGCCATCGTAGCACGAACAGAAGCTTCTCATCCTCTCTCTTTGCTAGTGTGTGCAGTGAGTTACTGGTGCAACGCAATATCGCCCTCTGTCCGCACGGGAGTATAATGACATCTGGGAGTCACAAAATACATTTCCTAAGAGATTCTATTATCCTCATGAAGTGGTCATGCTACACAATTTTAGGCCAAACTCATCCCGAATTATTCACAGAAAATCATGTGATCCAACAAAATCAAAGTGGGATACGACAAACGTTTTTAAACATTCACATAGCAACATGATAATCATGCATTTTAAACATACATTTTGTTACGTTACAGCCTTACTCTAAAAAAATATATATTTTTATTTCCTCATCAATCTGCACACAATACCCCATAATGGCAAAGCAAACAGTTTATTTTTGTTTTGCTAATTAATCATTTTAAAAAATGAAATATCACATTTACATAAGTATTCAGACCCTTTACTCAGTACTTTGTTGAAGCACCTTTGGCAGCGATTACAGCATCAAGTCTTTTGGGGTATGGCGTTACAAACTTGGCACACCTGTATTTGGGGAGTTCCTCACATTCTTCTCTGAAGATCCTCTCAAGCTCTTTCAGGTTGTATGGGGAGTGTTGCTGCACAGCTATTTTCAGGTCTCTCCAGAGATGTTTGATCGGGCTCAAGTCCGGGCTCTGGCTGGGCCACTCAAGGACATTCAGAGACTTGTCCCAAAACCACTCCTGCGTTGTCTTGGCTGTGTGCGTAGGGTTGTTGTCCTGTTGGAAGGTGAACCTGCTCTGGAGCAGGTTTTCATCAAGGATCTCTCTGTACTTTGCTCCATTCATCATTGCCTTGATCCTGACTAGTCTCCCAGTACCTGCCGCTGAAATACATCCCCAATTCATGGTCCTGCCACCACCATGCTTCATCATCTTGGTTTCGTCAGACCTTGTTTCTCATGGTCTGAGAGTCTTTAGGTGCCTTTTGGCAAACACCAAGCGGGCTGTCATGTGCCTTTTACTGAGGAATGGCTTCCACTATAAAGGCCTGATTGGTCGAGTGCTGCAGAGATGGTTGTCCTTCTGGAAGGTTCTCCCACCTCCACAGAGGAACTCTAGAGCTCTGTCAGAGTGACCATCAGGTTCTTGGTCATCTCCTTGACAATGGCCCTTCTCCCCGATTGCTTAGTTGGGCTAGGCGGAGAGCTCTAGGAAGAGTCTTGGTGGTTTCAAACTTCTTCCATTGAAAAATGATGGAGGCCACTGTGTTCTTGGGGATCTTCAATGCTGTATAGTTTTTTTGCTACCCTTCCCCAGTTATGTGCCTCGACACAATCCTGTCTCGGAGCTCTAAGGACTATTCTTTTGTCCTCATGGCTTGGTTTTGGCTCTGACATCCATTGTCAACTGAAAATATTTGGCATGGGCCCCCAGATCGTCAAAAAGTTCTACAGCTGCACCATCCTGACCAGTTGCATCACCGCCTGGTATGGCAACTGCTCGGCATCTGACCGTAAGGCGCTATAGAGGGTAGTGCGAACAGCCATGTACATCACTGGGGCCAAGCTTCCTGCCACCCAGGAACTATGTAATAGGCGGTGTCAGAGGAAAGGCCATAAAATTGTCAGACTCCAGTCACCCAAGTTATAGACTGTTTTCTCTGCTACCGCACGGCAAGCGGTACCGGAGTGCCAAGTCTTGGACCAAAAGGCTCCTCAACAGCTTCTACCCCCAAGCCATAAGACTGCTGAACAATTCATAAAAATCGCCACCGGACTATTTACATTGACCCCCCCCCCCCCGTACACTGCTGCTACTCGCTGTTTGTTTGTTACCTATGCATAGTCACTTTGCCGCCACCTACATGTACAGATTACCTCAACTAGTATGTACCGCTGCACACTGACTCGGTACCGGTGCCCCCTGTATATATCCTTGTTATTCTTATTGTGTTACTTTTTATTATTACTTTTTATTTTAGCCTACTTGGTAAATATTTTCTTCTTCTTGAACTAGACTGTTGGTTAAGGGCTTGTAAGTAAGCATTTCACGATAAAGTCTACACTTGTTGAATTCGGCGCATGTGGCAAATAAAGTTTGATTTGATTTGAACTGTGGGACCTTATATAGACACTTGTGTGCCTTTCCATATCATGTCCAATCAATTGAATTTACCTCAGGTGGACTCCAATTAAGTTGTAGAAACATCTCAAGGATGATCAATGGAAACAGGATGCACCTGAGCTCAATTTCGAATCTCATAGCAAAGGGTCTGAATACTTCTGAAAATAAGGTATTTCTGTTTTTTATTTTTTGTACATTTGCATAAATGTCTAAAAACCTGTTTTTGCTTTGTTATTATGGGGTATTGTATGTAGATTGCTGAATTTTTAAATGTTATTTTATACATTTTAGAACAAGGCTGTAATGTAACAAAATGTGGGAAAAGTCTAGGGGTCTGAATACTTTCCAAAGGCACTGTATGATCCATCTCTATGTACGTCAAGAAGATATCGGATTGCAATGTGTCGTGTGTGGATCTTCAAAGCAGGCCACCTATCAAGGGTGTTATCTCTTGGGTGGCACTAGAAGTAAATGCAAAGGATATACATGAAGAATTGGATCAAGTGGTTGGTGCACACCAACTGTCCCTCATGGTGGATGGAGTGAGGAAACCCACTCCATCCATTCTGTTGTTTTTTGATGAAGAGGCTCCCTTCTCACATGTATTTGGGTTTATGAGACATCCTGTGAGAGAGCCTTTGTGCCCAAACCCCTGCAGTGTGATAAATGCAAATTATTTGGATGTAGACCGAAGGAGTATCGTATGCCAACCAGTGGTGGAAAAAGTACCAAATTGTCATATAAGTAAAGATACCTTATCAGAAAATTACTCAAGTGAAAGTGAAAATCACCCAGTAAAATATAACTTTAGTAAAAGTCTAAAAGTACTTGGTTTAAAATATATTTAAGTATCAAAAATAAATGTAATAGGTAAAATATACTTAAGGATTAAAAGTAAAAGTATAAATCATTTCACATTTCTTATATTAAGCAAACCAGATTGCACAGTTTTTTTTATTGTTTTTATTATGGATAGCCAGGGGCAGACTCCAACACGCAGACATAATTTACAAACAAATCATTTATGTTTAGGAAGTCCGCCAGATCAGAGGCAGTAGGCACGACCAGGGATGTTCTCTTGATAAAGTGTGTGAATTGGACCATTTTCCTACCTGCTAAATATTCAAAATGTAATGAGTACTTTTGGGTGTCAGGGAATATGTATGGAGTAAAAAGTACATTATTTTCTTTAGGAATGTAGTGGAGTAAAAGTAAAAGTTGTCAAAAATATAAATAGTAAAGTAGTACTTTAAAGTATTTTTTCCTTAAGTACTTTACACCACTGATGCCAACTGAGCCTAAATGCTGCAATTGTGGTGGTGAACATGCGCCCGAATTTCTGAAGTGCCCTGTAAATATTAAAGGGTGAAGGAGACGGGTGTGGCAAGAATGTCTCCTATCCGGAGGTGGTGTGAAGATTGGAAGAAAGGAGTGAAGTTGAAGAAATAATGTTAGTAGGAGTATAGACACCAGAGAATATTCCTTTTCAACAGAGGGATCCTGACATTTCCCATGAATGTGAACGACTTTGCATAATTTATTGCAAGGGTTATCAACTGTACAGCGCAAAAAGAGAGGACATCAGAGAAAATACGCATTGTTGTGAGTACGGCTGAGTGTTTTTGGGGATTTTACAGCATGTTTTGCATGTTATTTGGGCATTAATACGTGTCACATATCAATTTGCAAACAATGTAAAAATATATATAATTGAGTTAATAAAGCCATATACAAACATGGTCTCTGTTTTGTTTTCTTAAGTAAGGCAACTCCAAAATGCAGGTGTTTCAGCCAGCAGAAAATACGGAGCGTTGCGCCGTGATTGGCTCAGTGTTCTGTCACACATGGGACACTATGTCAACGCCAAGTCTAAGAGTAGAGCTAGAAAATTCTATCCCCTAGTTAAATAAAGGTGAAATAAAAAATAAATGAAGTCAATGATTCATTCACTGAGAAACAGAGTTGTAGAGGAACACCTGGAGCTTCTTAATGAGAGAGTCTGGAGTCACACTATACTGTAGTGCTGTTCACCACTTGGGAGACACAATCATTGAGCAGCACATTGAGAGTGAAGGGAAGGTCCTCCAGTGTCTTGTTGAAAAATGATGTCACAGAGCTGCTGGAGAAGATAGAGGAAACGGTGTCAGGAAACAGAGGAGGCCATTATTAGATAAAGAGAAAGAGACTAGAGAAGATAGAAGCTAGAGGAAGAGAGCGCAAAACAGATACTGATGAAGGTTCAGGAACAGAGAGAGACCCTCAGATCACTAATAGGTAAAACATACTTATTATATACTTTACAAATTCTACCCCCTAAAAACAAGGTTCATGAAATCAATCATTTGCTAGTTACAGATGACATTAATAATCTGACTATATCTGAAACTCACTTAGATAATACCTTTGATGATACAGTTGTAGCAATACAAGGTTATAACATTTACATTAAGTACCAATGGTGGAGGTGTTGCTGTTCATAATCAGAACCACATTCCTGTGAAGGGGCTCCCGAGTTGTGCAGCAGTCTAAGGCACTGCATCTCAGTGCTTGAGGCGTCACTACAGACACCCTGGTTCAATTCCAGGCTGTATCACAACCAGCCGTGATTGGAAGTCCCATAGGGCGGCGCATAATTTACCCAGCGTCGTCCGGGTTTGGCTGGTGTAGGCAGTCATTGTAAATAAGAATTTGTTCTTTACTGACTTGCCTAGTTAAATAAAGGTTAAATACACTGCTCAAAAAAATAAAGGGAACACTTAAACAACACAATGTAACTCCAAGTCAATCACACTTCTGTGAAATCAAACTGTCCACTTAGGAAGCAACACTGATTGACAATACATTTCACATGCTATTGTGCAAATGGAATAGACAACAGGTGGAAATTATAGGCAATTAGCAAGACACCCCAAATAAAGGAGTGGTTCGGCAGGTGGTGACCACAGACCACTTCTCAGTTCCTATGCTTCTTGGCTGATGTTTTGGTCACTTTTGAATGCTGGCGGTGCTTTCACTCTAGTGGTAGCATGAGACGGAGTCTACAACCCACACAAGTGGCTCAGGTAGTGCAGCTCATCCAGGATGGCACATCAATGCGAGCTGTGGCAAGAAGGTTTGCTGTGTCTGTCAGCGTAGTGTCCAGAGCATGGAGGCGCTACCAGGAGACAGGCCAGTACATCAGGAGACGTGGAGGAGGCCGTAGGAGGGCAACAACCCAGCAGCAGGACCGCTACCTCCGCCTTTGTGCAAGGAGGAGCAGGAGAAGCACTGCCAGAGCCCTGCAAAATGACCTCCAGCAGGCCACAAATGTGCATGTGTCTGCTCAAACGGTCAGAAACAGACTTCACGAGGGTGGTATGAGGGCCCAACATCCACAGGTGGGGGTTGTGCTTACAGCCCAACACCGTGCAGGACGTTTGGCATTTGCCAGAGAACACCAAGATTGGCAAATTCGCCACTGGCGCCCTGCGCTCTTCACAGATGAAAGCAGGTTCACACTGAGCACGTGACAGACGTGACAGAGTCTGGAGACGCCGTGGAGAACGTTCTGCTGCCTGCAACATCCTCCAGCATGACCGGTTTGGCGGTGGGTCAGTCATGGTGTGGGGTGGCATTTCTTTGGGGGGCCGCACAGCCCTCCATGTGCTCGCCAGAGGTAGCCTGACTGCCATTAGGTACCGAGATGAGATCCTCAGACCCCTTGTGAGACCATATGCTGGTGCGGTTGGCCCTGGGTTCCTCCCAATGCAAGACAATGCTAGACCTCATGTGGCTGGAGTGTGTCAGCAGTTCCTGCACGAGGAAGGCATTGATGCTATGGACTGGCCCGCCTGTTCCCCAGACCTGAATCCAATTGAGCACATCTGGAACATCATGTCTCGCTCCATCCACCAACACCACGTTGCACCACAGACTGTTCAGGAGTTGGCGGATGCTTTAGTCCAGGTCTGGGAGGAGATCCCTCAGGAGACCATCCGCCACCTCATCAGGAGCATGCCCAGGCGTTGTAGGGAGGTCATACAGGCACGTGAAGGCCACACACACTACTGAGCCTCATTTTGACTTGTTTTAAGGACATTACATCAAAGTTGGATCAGCCTGTAGTGTGGTTTTCCACTTTAATTTTGAGTGTGACTCCAAATCCAGACCTCCATGTGTTGATAAATTGGATTTCCATTGATTATTTTTGTGTGATTTTGTTGTCAGCACATTCAACTATGTAAAGAAAAAAGTATTTAATAAGATTATTTCATTCATTCAGATCTAGGATGTGTTATTTTAGTGTTCCCTTTATTTTTTTGAGCAGTATATATTAAAAATATAAAGATTTGAGATGATCTCATGTTAAATACTGTTGAAGTAATATGGCTACAGGTTCATCTGCCTCACTTAAAGCCCATTCTGGTGGGAAGCTGCAAGAGACCACCAACTGCTAACAGTCAGTATCTGGATAACGTGTGAAATGCTTGATAATGTATGCGATATCAACAGAGAGGTAGATTTTCTGGGTGATTTAAATATTGCCTGGCTTTCATCAAGCTGCCCACTCAAGAAAAAGCTTCAACCTAACCAGTGCCTGCATCATGGTTCAGGTTATCAGTCAACCTACCAGGGTAGTTACAAACAACACAGGAATGAAATCATCAACATGTATTGATCAGATCTTTACTAATGCTACAGAAATGAGCTTGAAAGCAGTATCCAGATCCATCGGATGTAGGGATCACAATATAGGAGCTATACCTAGGAAAACCAAAGTTCCAAAGGCTAGGCCTAATATAGTGTATGAGAGGTCATACAATACGTTTTTTAGTGATTCCTATTTTGTTCATGTAAAGAATATTTGTTGGTCCATGGTGTGTAATGAGGAGTAAACAGATGCTGCACTTGACACATTTTAAGAAATGGCTTATTCCAGTTACTAATAAGCACACACCCATTAAGAAAAGGACTATAAAAACCTGTTAAATCCCAGTGGATTGATGAGGAATTTAACAATGTTATGGTTGAGAGGGATGAGGCACAAGGAATGGAAAATAAGTCTGGGAGCACAACCGATTGGCAAACGTATTGCAAATTGAGAAATCCTGTGATTAAACTGAATAAAAAGAAGAAGAAACGACACTATGAAACAAAGATAAATTACAAGAATGATAGTAAAAAGCTTTGGAGCACCTTAAATGAAATTTTGGGAAAAAAGGCAAACTCAGCTCCATCATTCATTGAATCAAATGGCTCATTCATCACAAAACCAACTGATATTGCAAACTACTTTAATGATTTTTTCATTGGCAAGATAAGCAAACTTAGGCATGACATGCCAGCAACAAACACTGACACTACACATCCAAGTATATCTGACCAAATTATTAAAGACAAGCATTGAAATGTAGAATTCCGTAAAGTGTGTGTGGAAGAGGTGAAAAAATGATTGTTGTCTATCAACAATGACAAGCCACTGGAGTCTGACAATTTGGAGGGAAAATTACTGAGGATAATATTGCAACTCCTATTTGCCATATTTTCAATTTAAGCCTACTAGAAAGTGTGTGCCCCCAGGCTTGGAGGGAAGAAAAAGTCATCAGACCAATCAGCCTGTTACCAACCCTTAGTAAAAAAAAATGTTTAAATTGTGTTTGACCAGATACAATGCTATTTTACAGTAAACAAATGTATACACTTCCAGCATTCAACAAGCACAGCACTTACACAAATGACTGATTGGTTGAAAGAAATTGATGATAAAAATATTGGGGGGGATGTTTTGTTAGACTTCAGTGCGGCTTTTGACATTATTAATCATAGTCTGCTGCTGGAAAAACATATGTGTTATGGCTTTACACACCCTGCTATATTGTGGATAAAGAGCTACCTGTCTAGCAGAACACCAAGTGTGTTCTTTAATGAAAGCCTCTCCAACATAATCCAGTTAGAATCAGGAATTCCCCAAGGAAGCTGTCTAGGCCCCTTACTTTTTTCAATCTTTACTAATGACATGCCACTGACTTTGAGCGATGCCAGTATGTCTATGCATTGGTATGACTCAACACCATACATGTCGGCTACTACAGTGACTGAAATGACTGAAACCCATAAAGAGCTGCAGTTAGTTTCAGAGTTTCAGGAATAAGTTAGTCCTAAATATTTCTAAAACTAAAAGCATTGTATCTGGGACAAATCATTCACTAAACCCCAACTAAGTCCTGTACTAAATAATGTGGAAATTGAGCAAGTTGAGGTGACTAAACTACTTGGAGTAACCCTGGATTGTAAACGGTCATGGTCAAAACATATTGATACAACAGTAGCTAAGATGGAGAGAAGTATGTCCATGATAAGGCGCTGTTCTACCTTCTTGAGAGCACTGTCAACAAGGCAGGTCCTACAGGCCCTATTTTTGTCGCACCTGGACTACTGTTCAGTCGTGTGGTCAGGTGCCACAAAAAGGGACTTAGGAAATTTGCAATAGGCTCAGAACAGGGCAGCACGGCTGGCCCTCGGATGTACACAGAGAACTAATATTAATAATATGCATGTCAATCTCTCCTGGCTCAAAGTAGAGGAGAGATTGACTTCATCACTACTTGTATTTATGAGAGGTGTTGACATGTTGAAAGCACCGAGCTGTCTGTTTAAACTACAGCTCGGACACGCATGCATACCCCACAAGACATGCCATAAGAAGTCTCTTCACAGTCCCCAAGTCCAGAAGAGACTATGGGAGGCACACAGTACTACATAGAGCCATGACTACATGGAACTCAATTCCACATCAAGTAACTGATGAAAGCAGTCAAATTTGATTTTAAAAACATAAAAATACACCTTATGGAACAGCAGGGATTGTGAAGCAACACAAACATAGGCACAGACATGCATACACACACACACACACACACACGATAACATACGCACCATACACACACGTACACATGGATTTTGTACTGTAAATATGGGGTAGTGGTGTAGGTGCCTGAGGGAACACAGTGTGTTGTGAAAACTGTGAATGTTTTGTAATGTTTTTAAACTGCCTTAATTTTGCTGGACCCCAGGAAGAGTAGCTGCCTCCTTGGCAGCAGCTAATGGGGATCCATAGTAAATACAATCTGTGGGACCTTATATAGGCAGGTGTGTGCCTTTCCAAATCATGTCCAATCAATTGAATTTACCACAGGTGGACTCTAATCAAGTTGTAGAAACATCTCAAGGATGATCAAGGGAAACAGGATGCACCCGAACTCAATTTTGAGTCTCATCGCAAAGGGTCTGAATACTTATGTAAATAAGGTATCCGGTTTTTGTTGGGGTTTTTTGCAACAAAAAAAAAAATTAAAAACTGTTTTTGCTTTGTCATTATGGGGTATTGTGTGTAGATTGATGAGGGACGTTTAGAATAAAGCTGTAATGTAACACGTAGAAAAAGTCAAGGGGTCTGAATACTTTCCGAATGCACTGTATAATTAAAACATTCTAAAGCACATACAGCAACTCGGCAGGTTCGGCCCGACAAATGCCTATAGATTGGGTCTCCAAATTATGAAGAAATACAATAAAAATGTTGAATAACAGCACAGCTATTTACAGCCTACTTCACTGTGGAAAAGGGGCCGCAATACATGTCACGTTGATTTGATTTTCAGTTTGCTTCCATATGACTGGTTTTACATTCGTCTCCAGGGATCATAAGAAAAAATTATCTAAAACAATTGCGATGTGTATTTACAATCCCCTTCTCCAAACGTATTAGTCATTTACCTAGCTCTTATCAATTTAGAAATGCCAGTGCAAGGAGAATGCTGTTATTTCTATCTTTAAACAATTAAGTAGATGCTTTTTCCACTTGGAACCAGTAGGTTCACTCAGCCTTATTCATGGTTCCCTCTCACATAAAAGTGGTATTAAGTGAAGGTCAGAATAGGGCGGATCTAGGCCTCCCGAGTGGCGCAGTGGTCTAAGGCTGTGCAACCTAGAGATTCTGGGTTCGCGACCGGGAGACCCACAATTGGCCCAGCGTCGTCCGGGTTAGGGGAGAGTTTGGCCAGCAGGGATGTCCTTGTCCCATTGCGCACTAGCGACTCCTGTGACGGGCCAGGCGCAGTGCACGCTGACATAGTCGCCAGGTGCATGGTGTTTCCTCTGACACATTGGTGCAGCTGGCTTCCGGGTTAAGTGAGCATTTTGTCAAGAATCAGTGTGGGTTATGTTTCAGAGGACTCACGGCTCTTGACCTTCGCCTCTCCCGAGTCTGTACAGGAGTTCCAGCGATGAGACAAGACTAACTACCAATTGGATACCACGAAGTTGGGGAGAAAAAGTAACAAAGAAATACAAATAAAAGAATAAGGCGTATCTGTGGACACTTCCACCACACCTTCATTTCTTAAATATCCACCCCTTAAGCTATTATCATGCTTAAACTTATCAGAATACACCGAGAGAAAAGCTTAACTCAGGTTGGAGTTCCCCAATTGTAGCTTCCCCAAATGTAGCTGCCTTTTAAAAACATCAATAGATTTATCAAAACTTGATATTGTCAAAATTGCAAATAGAGTACATTCGTGAAAAGAACGCAACTGTCTGCACAAAGATTAACACAAACATACAGTGCATTCAGAAAGTATTCAGACACCTTCTCTTTTTCCACATTGTTATGTTACAGCTTTATTTCAAATTTGATTCAATAGTTTTTTCCCCCCTCATCAATCTACACACAATACCCCATAATGGCAAAGCGAAAACAGAAATACATTATTTAGGTAAGTATTCAAACCCTTTGCTATGAGACTCAAAATTGAGCTCAGGTGCATCCAGTTTCCATTGATGTAGAAACCCAGATGTTTCTACAACTTGTTTGGAGTCCATCCGCTTGGAGTTTGCCAAAAGGCACCCAAAGGACTCTCAGACCATGAGTAACAAGACTCTCTGGTCTGATGAAACCAAGATTGAACTCTTTGGCCTGAGTGCCAAGCGTCTCATCTGGAGGAAACCTGGTACCATCCCTACGGTGAAGCATGGTGGTGGCAGCATTGTGCTGTGGGGATGTTTTTCAGCGGCAGGGACTGGGAGACTAGTCAGGATCGAGGGAAAGATTACTTTGCTCCATTTAAGAGAGATCCTTGATGAAAACCTGCTCCAGACCGCTCAGGACCTCACCTTCCAACAGGACAATGACCCTAAGCACACAGCCAAGACAACGCAGAAGTGGCTTCGGGATAAGTCTCTGAATGTCCTTGAGTGGCCCAGCCAGAGCCCGGACTTGAACCCGATCAAACATCTCTTTAGAGACCTGAAAATATCTGTGCAGCGATGCCCCCCATCCAACCTGAGAGGATCTGCAGAGAATAATGGGAGAAACTCCCCAAATACAGGTGTGCCAAGCTTGTAGCGTAGCGTCATACACAAGAAGACTCGATGCTGTAATCGTTGCCAAAGATGCGTCAACAAAGTACTGAGTAAAGGGCCTGAATACTTATGTAAATGTTTTTGTTAGTTTTACTTGTAAAAAAAAAAATATATGTTTTTTTGTTTTGTCATTATCAGGTATTGTGTGTATATTGACGAAGGGGAAGAAAATCTATTTAATCCATTTTAGTATAAGGCTGTAACGTAACCAAATGTGGAAAAAGTCAGGTGTCTAAATACTTTCTGAATTAACGGTCTAAACTGACAAGAGTCTGTCTTTAAAAAAAATCCAAGTAGATCAATAGATTTTCTTTGCAATAACTAAATCATGATGATCACATTTTCGAAATACAACTATCAAAATGTGCAGAATTATGGGTAATTTTTTATGAATTGATCAATTGTATTTCAAGTTTTGCAAAAGTGGGTCTAAGATATGAAATCCAGGTACAAAGGCAAGAAAATGATCAGACATTCTGAAAATGTATTTAAGAATTTCGTTGATTAACATGTAGACGCCACATTGTTTTGTTCCACTGTGAGTGGAGATGACATTTCTGAGCAGTCTCGGAGAAGCTCTGCATTCGGCTCCCTGACATCACTAGCAGCATCTGAACACCGCTCTGCATTTGGGTCAGAGTTATAGAACCCCATCCCCAAGGTCTAGAACTCTCTTGAGTTCTATAGCTGAGGCTGGGAGAAGTTCAGAGACCAAAGATCCAGGAGAAGCCCTGGAGAGACCCAGGGTGCTGTAGTGTGACCAGACCCTGAGACATGAGAAATGCTCCATCTACATCTCACACTTTCAACAGGAAACTCCTCCTATTGTACCTCCTGACTTTCTTTTTATGGCAGATAAGAAATCTATCTGTGGCCAGGACAGAGCACAAATACTGATTCCATTGAGCTTTGAGGCTCAGTCAGATCTTAGCAAATTCTGGAGATAGTTGAAATGTTGACCTTTGAATAATAAGGGGGATTACATTTACTCAGTCTGACAATTACTCTTAAATCAAAAATTAGTTGAACTTTGTTGCTGATTTTTTCCATAACAATCACTTAAATTCAATTATGTTCATGTGGAATTTCAATATGATAGGTGGATGAATCTAGGAGCCTTTGCTTCAGGAGGTTGTGACTGAATATATTGATGGATGTATTCATGGAAGTCTGAAGTGATGGCTTTGATGGTGTAGCCTAACCTCTGTATGTAAGGCAGATGTTTCTCACAGTTTCACCATCTAATAAAACTAATCAAACTGAAAATCAAGGATGAGGCCAAGAGTTTTACACTTTCGTGGAAATCTTTTATTTTACATCTAAATTAAACACATAGGTCTGTCGGTTTATCAAAAAACACATTCACTATCATTAACTAAACCTAGTTATCAGTTAAATAATTTCAAACAAGATCACAGTAATGACAAGCCAGACAAGAGAAGCATTGAACAACATTTAAAATAATTAGAATGGACCATGGTGACATTTGTCCCATGCATAAAAAGCATTTTGACACGAGTCAAGACAGTACATAAGGCAGTATTTTAACACTGCAACTAGAGGTTGAATTTTAAAAATGGATTACTAACTTTACCAGACTGCAGAGGATTGTGATGTGGTTTTCCACAGTTCAGTGCTGTTTTGTGTGAGGAAAATGTCACCCTCTAGGTCACATAAAATCTGAGATCAGAGATCATGGGGAAGTCTAAATTACTGACTTTCCAACAAAACAAACCAACATAAGTGTCAACAAGTCAGTCTAGAAACACAGAAAGACACGTCTTATGTGCCGACTAGAGGAAAGTAATATTAGTAAATGCTTATAGGTTTACTAAATTTGATCAATTACCTGGATGAGTTGAACCTCTGCTATCAACAACCTCAACTTGTATAGATTGTGCATTTGGCCCCAGCTTCTTCCTGCAGTCCTCCAGCTGTACTCGAACACTCTTGAGAGGCAGCAGTATCCTCTGTGCTCCACTGTTACAGCCAGGACTCAGTGATTTCCTGCAGTCCTTCAGCAGTACGGTCACCCTCTTGAGGGGCGAATTGGGATCAGGTTGGTGGGGAAGAGACAGGCTGGGACTGTCCTCACAATCCTAAAATAAAAGATAACATAAACAGACATTGTAGGTGGTGTCAAATGAAACAATATACATTGATGAACTACATCATGTTGTAATGTATGCTTACTACGCTACCTCCTCCAGTTTCATAGACTCTGCATTTGGCCCCAGCAGGTTAATGCAGTCTTCCAGCAGCAGTGCAAGAGGAGGCAATGTGCACTGAGCTCCACTGTTACAGTCAGGACCCAGTGTGACCGTAGGTTCAGGATCAGGTTGGTAGGGAAGAGACAGGCTGGCACTGTCCTCACAATCCTAGAATTATAACAGATATTATGCAGGCTTGTCAAGCTCAATATCTGTATAGAACAAACACTAGATTTCTGAAAAGGTGTAGCAAGAGGGACGTTATTGAATTACGGTGGCATTTGGGCGTGGCATTTTGGAAAAATGTACATACCGTAATTTCCGGACTATTGAGCACACATGAATATAAGCCGCACCCACTGAATTAAAAAAATATATTATTTTGAACATAAATAAGCCGCACATGTCTATAAGCCGCAGGTGCCTACCGGTACATTGAAACAAATGAACTTTACACAGGCTTTAACGAAACACGGCTTGTAACAAAAATAAAAAATTTGCAGTAAGCTTTAGTTGTCTTTTTGCACTGAGTCAGTTCCTCACGCTGCTGTTTCCAACGTCTTATCGACTCATTAAGACCAAGCTCCCGTGCAGCAGCTCTATTTCCTTTTCCAGCAGCCAGATCAATCGCCTTCAACTTGAAAGCTGCATCATATACATTTCTCTGTGTCTTTGCCATGATGAGGGTGACAAAATGACTACCGTAATCAGAATGATGGGAAGTTTGAGAGCGCTCGATTTAATCTAAACAGTAAACAAAAAAGTTCTTTGACCTTAAACCGTTCGGCAATTTCATTGGTCTAATGAAAGCTTCATGCCACCAAAAAACTGAGCACGTCACAGAATGTGTTTTAAAAAAATAAATACAATTGAAAGCGGGAAAAATCCATATATTAGCCGCGTCATTGTTTAAGCCGCGAGGTTCAAAGCCTGGGGGAAAAGTTGCGGCTTATAGTCCAGAATTTACGGTAAACTAATATGGCAGCTTAATGACTAAATCATTTTTACCTTTATGACAACATTGTGCCACCAGCAAAGTAGTAATACATTTTAGGTAAATTAAAAAACTAATTTTATGGAGACCAGAGATGCTCAAATCTAAGGTCATTAACCCTTTAAAGATCAATAACCAAAGTAATATGATAAACAACTTTTATCACAATGTAATTTCCTTTATCTTGAGTAACACCAATTGACACTATGGTTTTAGACACCAAATTGTCAATGGAATTATCAAATTTATGACATACTAAAAGGATAATTTTTTTCTAGACCCCTCCCCGATAAGAGTTAATAGTCGGGATCCTTCTTTGTAATGAGCTTAAGGCAGAAACACCAATGACATAAAACTAAGGGACATATTATATTTTGTAATAAATTATATTAGGTATTTGTAATAGACGTCTTTGTTTTCATTGATTTAAATACTTGTTTACTTTCTAGCATTCAAAATAATAGATAACATATCCCTAAATCATGTCACTACAACTACTGGGACAAGCCAACTGTACCCTTAGTAAAATGCATGAACATCATTGATAAAACGTTCAATATCAATAAAAACATTTATGTTCTGTAACTGTTAGTCATTTGAAAGTGTTTTTCATGGTTGCAAAGGCGAGGGGTGCAAATTCCAGCGCTATCCAAGAACAACCCAAGTCTTATCTTTGGGAAGTGACACAAACATGAAGAGGATGTTAGCTAGCAAACCCAACCAGGTTTGGCATTGGTGAAAAGTAGCTATAGATTCCTGCAATAGTGCGCGCTATCTATCTTTTCTTTATGGGCTGTTGGACGAAGCCTCCCAGGGCAAGCCTCGCTTGGTAACGTTCCTGTAAAGTCAACCAGCAAGCTACAAATCAGCCTATGTTAAGGCAGGGCAAACCCGTTTTGGTGATTTCTGGTATATGAAATCAAAAATTGTATTTTATTTGTCACATGCGCCAAATACAACAGGCTTAGTGAAATGCTTACTTACAAGCCCTTAACCAACAATGCAGTTAAGACAGTATTTACTAAATAAACAATTTGAAAAAAGAATAGAAAAATAACATAAGGTTAGTCGAGGTAAGAGGTAATATGTACATGGAGGTAAAGTGACTATGCATAGATAAACAGTAGCAGCAGCGTAAAAATGGGGGGGGGGGAAATAACTCTGGGTCTTAATTGAAAAGGATGCTGTCACTGCTGCCTGTTGACATTACTACATGATTCCATGTGTTATTTCATAGTTTGTGTTTTCACTATCATTCTACAATGTAGAAAAGTCAAAATTTTATTTTATTTATTTCACCTTTATTTAACCAGGTAGGCAAGTTGAGAACAAGTTCTCATTTACAATTGCGACCTGGCCAAGATAAAGCAAAGCAGTTTGACAACATACAAAAACACAGAGTTACACGTGGAGTAAAACAACATACAATCAATGATGCAGTAGAAAAAAATCCAAAAAATAAAAAAAATAAAAATAAAGTGTGTCCATACTTTTGACTGGTAATGTACATGTGCAACAGTAATCATTACTTGTATTTTTTTTACGAGACCCTTTTAAACTGCACACACCAAAACAGAAAGAGAAAAGAAACACTGCTTTGTCAATCACTCCTATCAATTATCCCTTTGAAATCAATTGCACGAGTGGGATTCAAAAACCACATGGAATCTGGGAATAATGTATACGTCACTGGTTAGAGGACAATGTGTAGAAGACAGCTAGCTACATTTTGAAGTGCTGCATTTTGATTCAAGTGTGTCGCCAACGCCGTAAATGTAACACCGTACCCAAACCACTATCATGCGCAAATTGATTTTGTCCCCCCACACCAAACGCAATCACGACACGCAGGTTGAAATATCAAAACAAACGCTAAACCAATTATATTAATTTGGGGACAAGTCAAAAAGCATTGAACATGGATGGCAATTTAGCTAGCTAGCTTGCAGTTGCTAGCTAATTTATCCTATTTCGCTAGCTAGCGTGCTGTTGCTAGCTAATTTGTCCTGGAATATAAACAGAGTTATTTTACCTGAAATGCACAAGGTCCTCTACTCCCACAATTAATCCACACATAAAACAATCAAGCGAATTGTTTCTAGTCATCTCTCCTCCTTCCAGGCTTTTTCTTCTTTGGACTTTATATGATGATTGGCAACTAACTTTCATAATAAGGTGTATTACCACAACTGACCTCAGTTTATCTTTCAAACACACACATGGGTATAACCAATGAGGAGATGACACGTGGGTATATGCTTCTAAAAGCCAATGAGGAGAGGCAGGACTTGCATTGCGTTCAAATAGAAGCAACTTCTATTTTAGTAGTGTGGGTGCAATGATTGAATAACATGCATGTGTAAATGTATTTTTGTAACAACTGACCAAACAGGGGTGTAGCACTGTTTCAACACTATTTAAAGGCCACATGGAAACTTGCAATAACCTCTACATGGTTGGTTACATGAGCATTTGTACAAGGCTTCTATCAACATTTTGGAATGGCAAATGTTGATTTCGGGAGGCTGCAACCAAGGATAATGGAACAAACAACTTGTCCTGTTAGTTAACGTCAACAAATAACGACCTGCCATAGGTAATCAACAGTCCCAACGGTTGGTTGCTATTTAAGTGATAGTTTGACTTTAAAATCAGTCTATTGATGTGGCCAGTGACTTTCATAGAGAGACCGCCACCGAATTATCAGTTCCATTTGAAAAAGAAAACGATAGCTGCGTTGTAAGTCTAACCCCTTCATAGACGCTGACTGCTTTACCGCCTATTGGTGATAGTATCTTCTGGAAGGTTTTTGGTTAAGATCCCCCGACGCTCGTCAACGGTAAAACATCGCTTGCCTTACGGTTTTGGAAACATAAAGAACTCTTTCATATCAGCGAGAAATAATAATAAAACTTAAATTTCTACACACCTTTACAGGGTTAGTCTCCCCACGTGGCCACCTGTGTTAATGACCTCTCTGTGTGGAAACTTAACTGGCCAGGAGTTTAGTTTGTCAACTGGTGGCATATACCGTTTGTAGATCTGTGCAAAAACTATTACAGCAAGTGTATATATTTAATTTGAAATATTATTTCCCACTGATATGGAAGATAAGGGGCAAATCAGAATATGTTTAGAAAAATCGGTTTGAAAGCAACAATTGACGTTTGTAAACTTTAAAAACAGTTTCGGGAATTGAAGTTCACATGGAGCCAACCATGGGCGAATGTAACCACAGAGAACCCTATGTATGAAAAATAAGGGTTTGAGAGCTGTGTCCTCCCAGTGCTTATGACAACGTAAACTGTACAAAACCAAAGATATTAATATGTTTTGAGGCAATTGATGTTTTGGCATCGTATTGAATAAAGTTTAATAGTAACGTCACCAATCTGAGGTAAAACGGGTGTAATTCGGCTAATACAACCCCCCAATTCGATGTGGTCGAAACATCAATGTGTAATGTAACACTGTCCACATCATGGAAAGTAGCGTAATATGCATTAGATGGCAAAATAATTCAATATCTTAATTTAGGATGATAGTAAAAGAAGCAAACTTCATTTTTTTCACAAGTATCACACATCTCACTAGTTTGCCCATTTGGACAAAATGCTCGTAAACACAATTTAATCAGGCGCTATAGACCATGTGCAAATATGCTGTTTGCTTACCATGTTATTGAATAAGCGGTGTCCTTTTTTGTTTTTGTTTTGTAGGGTCGTTTCACGTTTGCAGCTACAGCAGTTATGTTATTATTAGGTGCGAAATGCTAGGCAAATTAAAGTTTGGAACCTTTTTGACTAGGCCACGAAATGAAAGGCATTCTCCGCATGCTCTGAAACGATGTTTCTTTTTGTGGATAATCATGTCGGATGGCATGGCTTGTGATGCATTACCGCCACCACCTGGACTGGAGGTTTTTTATTTGACTACCTGACACCCTGTAGGCTTTATTTGTTTCTTGTTGATATATTAAATCAAAAGGTGCTTAGGTATAGAGCCCAAAATATCTTGACTTCATGGTCCAATATTTACAAGAGAGAGAGATGGCCCAGCAGTGTTTGTATACATAACCACACCAAGATTAACCAAAACACACCCCAACATCGCAAACACGTTTCATTCAAAAACTTTATTGGAATTCTTGCATAACTCTACAACTCAACATGACATCTACACACATTCGGACAGACCTAGCCATAGAGTTAAAGTGCTCAATCTTTTAGGAAAGCTGTGATGTGTACAGAGAGAACAGAGATAGACTTACAGCAAGAGGAGTAGGTACAACAAATTGTCCCTCATCCCGGGTAGCAAATCCTGGTCTTGGAATCAGGGTTGGGGTCAATTCCTGTCAATTCAGTAAGTACATGGAAATTCCAATTCTCTGCCATGATTTTCAATTAGGAAAATTTGGAATTTGAATTTTGTTTACTTTCTGAATTTACTGGAATTGAAAAGGAATTGATTATTTGCTTTGGACGTGTAGGTTAAATGTAGCCAATCATTGATATTGATCAATTAATCCCTTAACATTCTGTGAGGTGACCAGACCAGTAGTCAGATAATGGAGGTGCTTGGTTGGAACTAAACCATGTAATATCTGGACACCCGAGGACCAGCTCGAGAGACTGAAGGGGAATGAGTGAGAGTGATGAGGAAACTGGGAGAAGCACAGTCAATCACAGAAGCAGGCACAGAACAAGGATATTTGGGTGTTTGACATGCAAAAATATGCTACTTTGCTCAGAAATACACTACAGACAGACAGGCAGACACATACAGAGAGAAGAATGTGTTGCATCTTGAGGTGCCCAGTGGACACATCTTTGAGGTGCAACTCAGTGTGGAAAAACACCAAAGAACTCCAGAGATTGACAGTGTCCTGACACACACACACACACACACACACACACACACACACACACACACACAGGCACACACACACACAGGCACACACGCACGCACACACACACACACACACACACACACACACACACACACACACACACACACACACACACACACACACACACACACACACACACACACACACACAGGAGCAGCAGTGTAATACAGACACACAATAGCAGCAGCAGCCGTCTGAGGTGACTGAGGAGTGGCAGGCGTGGTTTAAGGTACCTCTGGACTGATGAGGTAGGCTGGGTTAGAGGCAAGGGAGGGTTTAGTGTACATTGTAGTGTGTATGTGTGTGTAGGTTTGCGTGTGTGTTTGTTCACAGGTAAGGCTGGGGGTAGGGGTGAGCTAGGCTGAGAGATTTTGAGAGGTTGTGAGAAAATCCCCTGATGACCATAATGGAGAAGACTACTGCAGTTTTATGTGTGAGTGAGAGACGGATACAGAAAGACAGAAAGACAGGAGAAACACCAGTAAACACAAGCACAATCTTTCCCTTGTTATCCATTTTCCTTTTTTTTCCTCCTCCCCAGTGTATTCCTCCTCCTCCCCAGTGTATTCTTCCTCCTCCCCAGTGTATTCCTCCTCCTCCCGGGTGTATTCCTCCTCCTCCCCAGTGTATTCCTCCTCCTCCCCAGTGTATTCCTCCTCCTCCCCAGTGTATTCCTCCTCCTCCCCAGTGTATTCCTCTTCCTCCCCAGTGTATTCCTCCTCCTCCCCAGTGTATGCCTCTTTCTCCCCAGTGTATTCCTCTTTCTCCCCAGTGTATTCCTCCTCCTCCCCAGTGTATTCCTCCTCCTCCCCAGCGTATTCCTCCTCCTCCCCAGCGTATTCCTCCTCCTCCCCAGTGTATTCCTCCTCCTCCCCAGTGTATTCCTCTTCCTCCCCAGTGTATTCCTCTTCCTCCCCAGTGTATTCCTCCTCCTCCCCAGTGTATTCCTCTTTCTCCCGAGTGTATTCCTATTCCTCCCCAGTGTATTCCTCCTCCTCCCCAGTGTATTCCTCTTCCTCCCCAGTGTATTCCTCCTCCTCCCCAGTGTATTCCTCCTCCTCCCCAGTGTATTCCTCCTCCTCCCCAGTGTATTCCCTGTCCTCCCCAATGTATTCCTCCTCTTCCCCAGTGTATTCCTCTTCCTCCCCAGTGTATTCCTCCTTCTCCCCAGTCTATTCCTCCAGTAGTCCTTTCTTCCAGTGTTAGGGGTACAGATCCTGTGTTGTTTCACACAGCGCTTGTCAATAGCAAAGACTTCAGATACACACCCCCTTTTTAAAAGTCCCCCACATTCCTCTGCTTAGCTCTGAAGCAGCAGCAAAATAAGCACTACTCCCTCACTTTCTGAATCCCAATCGATCCCTAGCAACTATTCCCTACGCACTCCTGAAGCAATATAGCCCCAAATTTTATTCACCTATCATATCACAAGGCAAGTTGAAGGAATTACCTTATTATTGAACCCTATTCATCCTTACTGACCAACAGGAGTGCCTAGGAAGTCGGGCCGAGGCGTTGATCTCTCCTAGCTTCTATAGTTTCTCTCCACCAGGTGGGAGTATAGTGCTGTTTAACGTACCGCACTACAAGTACCCACACGCACATTTTTCAGCAGTACTCACAGCCAATCTTCACAGTATAAAAAATTATAATAGTCTTGTTTCACAACCACAGCACAAGACCACCGTAACACACACAGAGTAGACCTTATCAGCTCATCTCTGGGTCTCTTGGTGTGTATCAGAGTCCACACACAACCCCCCTCATTCATAGTGGGCTGGCTTTCTGGCCATGAAGCCATTCCCTCCATAGAGAGTCCAATCCATGTCCAACTGACTGATTGAGGGTTAGCATCTCGCTACTTAGCAACCTCTGTGAAAAGCTGTCCAGGAGTGATCCATCTGAAAGTCCCACTTCCTCTCTCACACATTCCTCCTGAATGGGAGGGACCTGTGTGTATGTCAAAGGTGGGGAGCGGGACAACTGACAACTTCCTGTTCAGCAGTGATGACATAATTTCCTGTTTCCGGTCAGGCACTGGCTCCATTGTCACCATTATTAGTGACGCGGCCGAAGCTCGTCCCGTGGGTGATAAGCGTGGGTGGGGCCACGGACAGATCACACTGGCTGCTGTGCCGTGATTGGGCATCCAGTCCGTGGAGGCTGCTGTGAGTGGACAGCGGGTGGTCGTGGCGGGTCGTGCTTCCGTGGGGGGGTAGAGTGCGCTCCTCGCCGCCTCGGTAACTACATGGGGTGTAGCTGGGCGCAGGGGAAAGAGAGGGGGAGGAGACGTTAGTTAAGTAGTTCACAACTTTATGTACAACACACACATCCACACCAACAGGTATGCCAGCTGTGCACTCTAATCTACAGCCAGGTGATTTTATCTCAGGTATAGAACTGTTAATAACAGATAGATTGGTAGCCGTCTACAGAAAAGGATTTCTTGAAGTGCCATAACTACAATAGGCTTTGGAAAGCCTGAATCCAGTTTCATCATGTATTAATCTTTGATTATAAAAACGGATCATATATAGTGGCATCCGTAGCCAACCCTCTCTCCCTCCTTTCCACCTTCTCTCTCACTCTCCTACCGTCTGTCTCGGGAGCGATGTAGACTGCCATGGTAACTGGTCTTGCTGTGCACGCTGCCAGCCTTGCTGTGGGTGGAGGAGGCGTGGCCCAGTGAATGGATTGGTCTGCGGTCATCAGGGGCGTGTCTAGGGTCGTCAGGCTCGTCCAGGATGGCCAGGTGAGTGGAGGAGGCGTGGGTGGAGGTGCCCTGGGGGAGGGGGATTAGGAATGAAAAACAATTAGTGATATCATATTATATTACATTATGAATTATGGTTAGGGCCATGTTTAATGACAAGGTCATGGTGCCAATCATACCTGGGTGGAGGTTCCCCGTGATTTCCTGATGATGGGGGTGTGGGGGTCCCTCAGTAGAGACTGGGCAAAGTCTGGCTCCTGGAGCACCTGTCTGCTCTCATTCACCCCACTACTGCAGAGGGAGGAGTGCAGGGAGAGAGGAGGAAGTGAGTGAGAGGAGTAAAGGGGTGAAGGGGAGGGAGTGAGAGTGGGAGGGAGAGAGGGAGGGAGAGAGGGAGAGGGAGGGAGAGGGAGGGAGAGAGGGAGAGGGAGGGAGGGAGGGAGGGAGGGGAAGAGATAGGCATGGGAGGGCAGGACATGAGTGGAAGGGGAGGGAGGGAGGGAGGGAGGGAGGGAGGGAGGGAGGGAGGGAGGGCAAGCCAAAAGAAAAGGGATGGGGGAGAGAAGGGAAAGGGAGTGATACACAGAACAGGGCAGGGAGAGAGGGAAGACAGAAGGGTGAGAGAATTGCAGAGAGGAGATGGAGATATGGAGGAGTGGGAGGGAGGAGAGATTGATGGGGTGAGCAGAGGAGGAGGAGAGTGTTGTTGAGGGTGGGAGAACAGGCACAGAAAATAACCTAATCACCATGGAGACCGGGTTATGGGAAGAGTGTGTGTCAGGAGGGAGGGAATGACGAGGCTTTTAATGACATTCCACATTCAAATGTTGGTCAAATTGCTCATTTGAATATTTTCTGCAATTTATCAAGCTAGCGAGTGGTTCTACATTACTATGTATTGAAATTACCGGCTTGAAATGAGAAATACACAAACATTAAAATACACGCGCAGACACGAGCCCACACTCTCTCGCTTTCTCTCTCCCGGCTTACTCTTTGTTTCTGCGTCTGTGTAGGAAGCTGGCCCATTCGAAGCAGGTCTTCTTGCTGCCCACCCAGAAAACTGAGGGAATCCCCACCACCAGCATCATCAGGTACTTAATGAGGAACAGGGCCAGATCTGGACGACTGGTCTGCTCAACCTACACAGAGAAAGAGGGGGTTGAGGGAGTGAGTCCAGAAACATCTGCTCTTTCATCAAAACATCTATTCAACCTAACACACAGCGAAAGAGGGAGGACAGAGAGGAGAGTGGGATGGTGTGTGTCCTCTTCCTCATACTGCACAGCTCACTGCCCACAGACAGTCCCCCCTTCTGCTCTACTCCACATGCCAGCGCAGTGACTGTGTGTGTGTGTGTGTGTGTGTGTGTGTGTCTGTCTGTCTGTCTGTCTGTCTGTCTGTCTGTCTGTCTGTCTGTCTGTCTGTCTGTCTGTCTGTCTGTCTGTCTGTCTGTCTGTCTGTCTGTCTGTCTGTCTGTCTGTCTGTCTGTATGTATGTGTGTATGTCTGTGTGTATGTGTGCACACAGAGACAGCGAGAAAGGCTAGCTACCTGTAGTCTAAAACAGGGCTCTCCAAGCCTGTTCCTGGAGAGCTACGGTCCTGTAGGTTTTCACTCCAACCCTAATCCACCTGATTGTAATAATTAGCAGTTGATAATCTGAACCAGGTTAGTTAGAACTGGGGTTGGAGACAAAACCTACACGAGGGTAGCTCTCCAGGAACAGGGTTGGAGAGCCCTGGTCTAAAACCACAACTTTCTCTTGTGGCCACAAATGACATCACTAAAATGTGCCACTCACACACACAAACACACACACACAAACACAAGCACATATCAACCTCCGGGAGAGCGATCAGCTAACATGGAGTAAAATGTGAATTCCAGAGTGACTACGGGATGCCGAGAGGGTCACTGCACAGGGAGGACACACACGTCAGAGAAACTTGAGCACTAGCACCTGCTCCTACCACATATTCCACATACACACCAACACATTCACACACTCATCACTGCTCATATTACTTTCATTCATTCAACTTTATACTATGAGAGAGAGACAGAGAGACAGAGAGAGAGACAGATGTAGAGAGAGACAGAGAGAGAGATAGAGATAGATAGACGTGTGTGTACTATTGCAGCTGTAATGTCCACCAGTGGAGGCAGCTGAGGGGAGGACGCTCATAATAATGTCTGGAACAGAGTGAATTGAATGGCATCGAACATATGGAAACCAAGTGTTTGAAATATTTGATACCATTCCAAATATTCCGCCGCAGCCATTACCATGAGCCCATCCTCCCAAATGAAGGTGCCACCAACCTCCTGTGATGTCCACCCTTCTCAACTTTTCCAATAACCTACATTCTCTCTATTGCAGTGGCAGACACACATCCACTTTTAACTGATATATGGCCGGGAAGATGAAAGGCTTCGCCACCTGGTAATCTGTGGTTGGTGTGTGGTTGGTGTGTGTATGTGTGTGGCTGGTGTGTGTATGTGTGTGGTTGGTGTGTGGTTGGTGTGTGTATGTGTGTGGTTGGTGTGTGGTTGGTGTGTGGTTGGTGTGTGTATGTGTGTGTATGTGTGTGGTTGGTGTGTGGTTGGTGTGTGTATGTGTGTGGTTGGTGTGTGGTTGGTGTGTGGTTGGTGTGTGGTTGGTGTGTGTATGTGTGTGTATGTGTGTGGTTGGTGTGTGGTTGGTGTGTGTATGTGTGTGGTTGGTGTGTGGTTGGTGTGTGGTTGGTGTGTGTATGTGTGTGTATGTGTGTGGTTGGTGTGTGGTTGGTGTGTGTATGTGTGTGGTTGGTGTGTGGTTGGTGTGTGTCGAACAGAGACAGTGTGTAAGCACAGATGTTATAATTAAGCAATAAGGCCTGAGGGAAAAACCCTTGAATGAGTAGGTGTGTCCAAACTTTTGTCTGGTACCGTATATCATTTTTTTCCATCAGAAAACTTGAGGGGCCAAATAAAACCACCAGTTGGGCCGCTAGTTGGGCCACCAGTTGGGCCGCCAGTTGGGCAACTAGTTGGGGAACCCTGGCAGAACTCTTGGTGCCACTATTTAACAAGGGACCAGTTTCTGCATTCAGAATGACTGGGAGTGAATGGCAGTACAGAAAGTTTGGCATCAAAGTGAAAAATAAACACAATCGTACTGAATTTCAGCTAACTACTCAGCGAACACATATTATAACTGTCATTCTATTCATAAAAAATAGAAGAATCTACAGCCACGTTATTACTGGATTTCCCGACCGCTGGTCACGTTTTCAAGGCTAAACCTGTAGAATCCAGCAACAGCGCTGGTCCCATGAATTTGTTTATTCTCTAACGCTTCAGCATGGAATTATTACATTGTTTTTACCTTCCCATCTTCAACCTAGGAGCAAAGCACAAAGTTAAATCAGGAAGTTCAATATGTGCTGTGGTTTGTTGATTCCAATCCACTGGATTACATGAGCCACATCAGTTAACATCATTTGAATGAACATTCTACATTACCATAGAAATTATTGCATCGCAATACCAGGCAGCCATTGCGAGTGTATCCATGAGTTTACCAGCCAAATGGTCAGGGTTAGAGGTTCCAAATCTGTTCTATTAATTCCTGTTCAATGTGTGCTAGTGCTGCACCTTGCTTGCAGCTTTTTATGTGTGCTCATTTGCTACAACACCTTGCTTCCCACTGGGCAAAACTGGTGGAATCAACGTTGTTTCCACCTCATTTCAACCACCCCAAAAAATCGATGTGATGACGTTGAATCGGCGTGAAAAACGGATTGGTTGGATCAAAAAATATGGTAACATTTTTTGTTGATTTTATATTCAATTCATGTTAGTTGAAAAATCAACCAAATGTAAATCAAAACTAGATATTGAACTGACATCTGTGCCCAGTGGGTTGTTTCAGCAAGGAGCAACAAAGTTTTGTCACGTTGTTAAGAGTCCATGTTACCACAGAAACGGACTCAACCGCACAAATGCCCGGCCGTCCTGTCTTCAGTCAGTAGTTCGTTACCAAAAATGTTTTACGGTTACACGGTAATTGTGCCAGCTCTAACTCTCTCTCACACACACACACACACACACACACACACACACACACACACACACACACACACACACACACACACACACACACACACACACACACACACACACACACACACACACACACACACACACACACACACACACACACACACACACACCAGGTGCTTAATAATTAAGAGGGAGCACCACAAAGCCTCCACAGAGTGGAGGAAACTTAATGCCGTGCAGTTGGGTTGGGCAGAGTAACGTTACAATGTGTGGGTTACAGAAAACTAACTAGAGAGGGACTGGTAATAGGAGCAGTAAACTAGCACACAGAGAGAGAGAGAGAGAGAGAGAGATACAGAGAGAGATGGATAGAGAGACAGACAGAGAGACAGAGAGTGACAGAGACAGATAGAGAGACAGAGATGGATAGAGAGACAGAGACTGATACAGAGACAGATAGAGAGACAGAGAGCGAGAGAGAAAGAGAGACAGAGACAGATAGAGAGACAGATAGAGAGAGAGAGCGAGAGAGAAAGAGAGACAAAGAGACAGAGACGGATAGAGCGAGAGACAGACACAGAGAGCGAGAGAGAGAGAGAGAGAGACAAAGCGAGACAGAGACAGATAGAGAGCAAGAGAGAAAAATACCTCTAAACTTACAGTGCCTTCAGTATGTATTCACATCCATTTACTTTTTCCACATTTTGTTGTGTTACTGCCTGATTTTAAAATGTATTATATTGAGATTTTTCATCACTGGCCTATACACAATACCCCATAATGTCAAAGTATAATTATGTTTTTAGAAATTGTTAAATATAAATGAAAAATTAAAATGTCTTGAGTCAATACAATGCATTCGGGAAAGTATTCAGACCCCTTGACTTTTTCCACATTCTGTTACGTTACAGCCTTATTCTAAAATTGATTAAATAAACAAAAATGATCATCAATCGACACACGATACCCCATAATGACAAAGCGAAAACAGGTTTTAGAAATGTTAGAAATATTTACATACAGTTGAAGTCGTAAGTTTACATACACTTAGGTTGGAGACATTAAAACTCGTTTTTCAACCACTGCACAAATGTCTTGTTAACAAACTATAGTTTTGGCAAGTCGGTTAGGACATCTACTTTGTGCATGATACAAGTAATGTTTCCAACAATTGTTTACAGACAGATTATTTCACTTATTCACTGTATCACAATTCCAGTGGGTCAGAAGTTTACATGCACTTAAGTTAACTCTGCCTTTAAACAACTTGGAAAATTCCAGAAAATGATGTCATGGCTTTAGAAGCTTCTGATAGGCTAATTGACATAATTTGAGTCAACTGGAGGTGTACCTGTGGATGTAATTCCAGGCCTACCTTCAAATTCAGTGCCTCTTTGCTTGACATCATGGGGAAATCAAAAGAAATCAGCCATGACCTCAGAAAACAATTGTAGACCTCCACAAGTCTGGTTCATCCTTGGGAGCAATTTCCAAACGCCTGAAGGTACCACGTTCATCTGTACAAACAACAGTATGCAAGTATAAACACCATGGGACCACGCAGCCGTCATACCGCTCAGGAAGGAGACGTGTTCTGTCTCCTAGAGATGAGCGTACTTTGGTGCGAAAAGTGCAAATCAATCCCAGAACAACAGCAAAGGACCATGTGAAGATGAAACAGGTAAAAACGTATCGATATCCACAGTAAAACGAGTCCTATATCGGCATAACCTGAAAGGCCGCTCAGCAAGGAAGAAGCCACTGCTCCAAAACCGCCATAAAAAAGCCAGATTATGGTTTGCATCTGCACATGGGGACAAAGATCATACTTTTTGGAGAAATGTCCTCTGGTCTGATGAAACAAAAATAGAACTGTTTGGCCATAATGACCATCGTTATGGCGGAGGCTTGCAAGCTGACGAACACCATCCCAACCGTGAAGCACGGGGGTGGCAGCATCATGTTGTGGGGGTGCTTTGCTGCAGGAGGGACTGGTGCACTTCACAAAATAGATGGCATCATGAGGTGGGAAAATTATGTGGATATATTGAAGCAACATCTCAAGACATCAGTCAGGAAGTTAAAGCTTGGTCGCAAATGGATCTTCCAAATGGACAATGACCCCAAGCATACTTCCAAAGTTGTGGCAAAATTGCTTAAGGACAACAAAGTCAAGGTATTGGAGTGGCCATCACAAAGCCCAGACCTCAATCCCATAGAAAATATGTGGGCAGAACTGAAAAAGTGTGTGCGAGCAACGAGGCCTGCAAACCTGACTCAGTTACACCAGCTCTGTCAGGAGGAATGACCCAAAATTCACCCAACTTATTCTGGGAAGCTTGTGGAAGGCTACCCGAAACATTTGACCCAAGTTAAACAATTTAAAGGCAATGCTACCAAATACTAATTGAGTGTATGTAAACTTCTGACCCACTGGGAATGTGATGAAAGAAATTAAAGCTGAAATAAATAATTCTCTCTACTATTATACTGACATTTCACATTCTGAAAATAAAGTGGTGATCCTAACTGACCTAAGAAAGGGAATTTTTACTAGGATTAAATGTCAGGAATTATGAAAAACTGACTTTAAATGTATTTGGCTAAGGTGTATGTAAACTTCCGACTTCAACTGTAAGTATTCAGACCCTTTTCTATGAGACTCGATATTGAGCTCAGGTGCATCCTGTTTCCATTGATCATCCTTGAGATGTTTTTACAACTTGATTGGAGTCCACATGTGGTAAATTCAATTGATTGGACATGGTTTGGAAAGGCACATACCTGTCTTTATAACGTCCCACAGTTAGAGCAAAAACCAAGCCATGAGGTGTCCGTAGTGCCCTGAGATAGGATTGTATTGAGGCACAGATCTGGGGAAAGGTACCAAAACATTTCTGCAGCATTGAAGGTCCCCAAGAACACAGTGGCCTCCATCATTCTTAAATAAGATCATTTTTGAACCACCAAGACTCTTCCTAGAGCTGGCTGCCCGGCCAAACTGAGCAATCGTGGGAGAAGGGCCTTGGTCAGAGAGGTGACCAAGAACCCGATGGTCACTCTGACAGAGCTCAAGAGTTCCTCTGTGAAGATGGGAGAAGCTTCCAGAAGGACAACCATCTCTGCAGCACTCCACCAATCAGGCCTTTATGGTAGAGTGGCCAGACAGAAGCCACTCCTCAGTAAAAGGCACGTGACAGTCCGCTTAGAGTTTTCCAAAAGGCACCTAAAGGACTCTCAGACCATGAGAAACAAAATTCTCTGGTCTGATGAAACCAAGATTCACTTTCTGGCCTGAATGCCAAGTGTCACATCTGGAGGAAACCAGGCACTGCTCCTCACCTGGCCAATACCATCCCTGTGGTGAAGCATGGTGATGGCAGCATCATGTTGTGGGGATGTTTTTCAGCAGCAGGGACTGGGAGACTAGTCAGGATCGAGGGAAAGATGAATGGATCAAAGTATAGAGAGACCCTTGATGAAAACCTGCTCCAGAGCGCTCAGGACCTCAGACTGGGGCAAAGGCTCACCTTCCAACAGGACAATGACCCTAAGCACACAGCCTGTGGTTTCAGGACAAGTCTCTGAATGTCCTTGAGTGGCCCATTCAGAGCCTGGACTTGAACCCGATCAGACATCTCTGGAGAGAACTGAAAATATCGGAGTAGCGACGCTCCCCATCCAACCTGACAGATCTTGAGAGGATCTGCAGAGAGTAATGTGAGAAACTCCCCAAATACAGGTGAGCCAAGCTTGTAGTGTCATACCTAAGAACCCTTGAGGTTGTAATCGCTGCCAAAGGTGCTTCAACAAAGTACTGAGTAAAGGGTCTGAATACTTATGTAAATTTGATAATTAAGTTATAATTTTTTGTACACATTTGCAAAAATGTATAAAAACCTGTTTATGCTTTGCCATTATGGGGTATTGTGTGTAGATTGATGAGTGGAAAAAACAATTTAATCCATTTTAGAATAAGGCTGTAACGTAACAAAATGTGGAAAAGGTGAAGGGGTCTGAATATTTTCCGAATGCACTGTAAGTCTTCAACTCCTTTGTTATGACAAGCCTAAATAACTTAAGGAGTATAAATGTGCTTAAAAAGGCACATAATAAATTGCATGGACTCACTCTGTGAGCAATAATAGTGTTTAACATGATTTCTGATGACTACCTCATCACTGTACCCCAAACAGTTATCTGTAAGGTCCTTCAGTCGAGCAGTGAATTTCAAACACAGACTCAACTACAAAGACCAGGGAGGTTTCCAGTGTCTCGCAAAGAAGGGCACCTATGTAAATGAGTACAACATTTAAAAAGCAGACATGGAATATCCCTTTGAGCATGGTTAAGTTATTAATTACACTTTGGATGGTTTATCAATAAACCCAGTCACTAAAAAGATACAGGCATCCTTCCTAACTCAGTTGCCGGAGAGGAAGGAAACTGTTCAGGGATTTCACCATGAGACCAATGGTGAATTTAAAACAGTTCAGAGTATAATGGCTGTGATAGGAGAAAACTGAGGATGGACCAACAACATTGTAGTTACTCCACAATACTAAACTAATTGACAGAGTGAAAAGAAGGAAGCCTGCACAGAATAAAAATATTCCAAAACATGCATCCTGTTTGCAACAAGGCACTAAAGTAATATTGCTAAAGAAAATATGGCAAGGCAATTAACTTTTTGTCCTGAATACAAAGTGTTATGTTTGGAGCAAATCCAATACAACACATTACGGAATAACACTCTCGATAGTGGTGGTTGCATCATGTTATGGGTAGGCTTGTAATCGTTAAGTTCTGGGGAGTTTTCAGGATAAAAAAGAAACAGAATGGAACACCTGACGCTGAAAGATTAAATGACTTTTCAGCAGGACAATAACCTAAAACAGAAGGCCAAATCTACACTGGAGTTGCTTACCAAGAAGACAGTGAATGTTCCTGAGTGTCCGAGTTACAGTTTTAACTTAAATCTACTTGAAAATCTATGGCAAGACCTGAAAAAGGCTGTCTGCCCCTGAACAAGGCAGTTAACCCACTGTTCCTTGGGTAGACCGTTATTGTAAATAAGAATATTTTCTTAACTGACTTGCCTAGTTTATTTTTTTAAATTAAAAATGTATTACACCTTTATTTAACCAGGTAGGCCAGTTGAGAACAAATTCTCATTTACAACTGCAACCTGGCCAAGGTAAAGCAAAGCAGTGCGATAATAAACAACAACCCAGAGTTACACGTGGGATAAACAAATACAATCAATAACACAATAGAAAAATCTATATACAATGTGTGCAAATCCAGTCCCTAGACTTCCTGGCGCTGACGGAAACATGGATTACCACAGATAACACTGCTACTCCTACTGCTCTCTCCTCGTCTGCCCACGTGTTCTCGCATACCCCTAGAGCATCGAGCCAGCGGGGTGGTGGCACTGGAATCCTCATCTCTCCCAAGTGGACATTCTCTCTTTCTCCCCTGACCCATCTGTCTATCTATGCTGTCATAGTTACCAGCCCTTTCAAGCTTAACATCCTTATCATTTATCGCCCTCCAGGTTCCCTTGGAGAGTTCATCAATGAGCTTGACAAGTTCCTTTCCTGAGGATGGCTCACCTCTCACAGTTCTGGGTGACTTTAACCTCCCCACGTCTACCTTTGACTCATTCCTCTCTGCCTCCTTCTTTCCACTCCTCTCCTCTTTTGACCTCACCCTCTCACCTTCCCCCCCTACTCACAAGGCAGGCAATACGCTTGACCTCATCTTTACTAGATGCTGTTCTTCCACTAATCTCATTGCAACTCCCCTCCAAGTCTCCGACCACTACCTTGTATCCTTTTCCCACTCGCTCTCATCCAACACTTCTCACTCTGCCCCTACTCGGATGTTATTGCGCCGTCCCAACCTTCGCTCTCTCTCTCCCGCTACTCTTTCCTCTTCCATCCTATCATCTCTTCCCTCTGCTCAAACCTTCTCCAACCTATCTCCTGATTCTGCCTCCTCAACCCTCCTCTCCTCCCTTTCTGCATCCTTTGATTTTCTCTGTCCCCTATCCTCCAGGCCGGCTCAACAACCTGCCCACTTGACCCTATCCCCTCCTCTCTTCTCCAGACCATTTCCGGAGACCTTCTCCCCTACCTCACCTCGCTCATCAACTCATCCTTGACCGCTGGCTACGTCCCTTCCGTCTTCAAGAGAGCGAGAGTTGCACCCCTTCTGAAAAAACCTACACTCGATCCCTCCAATGTCAACAACTACAGACCAGTATCCCTTCTTTCTTTTCTCTCCAAAACTCTTGAACGTGCCGTCCTTGGCCAGCTCTCCTGCTATCTCTCTCAGAATGACCTTCTTGATCCTAATCAGTCAGGTTTCAAGACTGGGCATTCAACTGAGACTGCTCTTCTCTGTGTCACGGAGGCTCTCCGCACTGCTAAAGCTAACTCTCTCTCCTCTGCTCTCATCCTTCTAGACCTATCTGCTGCCTTGATACTGTGAACCATCAGATCCTCCTCTCCACCCTCTCCGAGCTGGGCATCTCCGGCGCGGCCCACGCTTGGATTGCGTCCTACCTGACAGGTCGCTCCTACCAGGTGGCATGGCGAGAATCTGTCTCCGCACCACGTGCTCTCACCACCGGTGTCCCCCAGGGCTCTGTTCTAGGCCCTCTCCTATTCTCGCTTTACACCAAGTCACTTGGCTCTGTCATATCCTCACATGGTCTCTCCTATCATTGCTATGCAGACGACACACAATTAATCTTCTCCTTTCCCCCTTCTGATAACCAGGTGGCGAATCGCATCTCTGCATGTCTGGCAGACATATCAGTGTGGATGACGGATCACCACCTCAAGCTGAACCTCGGCAAGACGGAGCTGCTCTTCCTCCCGGGGAAGGACTGCCCGTTCCATGATCTCGCCATCACGGTTGACAACTCCCTTGTGTCCTCCTCCCAGAGTGCTAAGAACCTTGGCGTGACCCTGGACAACACCCTGTCGTTCTCCACTAACATCAAGGCGGTGACCCGATCCTGTAGGTTCATGCTCTACAACATTCGCAGAGTACGACCCTGCCTCACACAGGAAGCGGCGCAGGTCCTAATCCAGGCACTTGTCATCTCCCGTCTGGATTACTGCAACTCGCTGTTGGCTGGGCTCCCTGCCTGTGCCATTAAACCCCTACAACTCATCCAGAACGCCGCAGCCCGTCTGGTGTTCAACCTTCCCAAGTTCTCTCACGTCACCCCGCTCCTCCGCTCTCTCCACTGGCTTCCAGTTGAAGCTCGCATCCGCTACAAGACCATGGTGCTTGCCTACGGAGCTGTGAGGGGAACGGCACCTCCGTACCTTCAGGCTCTGATCAGGCCCTACACCCAAACAAGGGCACTGCGTTCATCCACCTCTGGCCTGCTCGCCTCCCTACCTCTGAGGAAGCACAGTTCCCGCTCAGCCCAGTCAAAACTGTTCGCTGCTCTGGCACCCCAATGGTGGAACAAGCTCCGTCACGACGCCAGGACAGCGGAGTCAATCTCCACCTTCCGGAGACACCTGAAACCCCACCTCTTTAAGGAATACCTGGGATAGGATAAAGTAATTCTTCTACCCCCCCCCCTTAAAAGATTTAGATGCACTATTGTAAAGTGGTTGTTCCACTGGATATCATAAGGTGAATGCACCAATTTGTAAGTCGCTCTGGATAAGAGCGTCTGCTAAATGACTTAAATGTAAATGTGAATGAGTAAGGAGGTAAGGCAATAAATAGGCCATAGTAGCGAAGTAATTACAATTTAGCAAATTAACACTGGAGTGATAGATATGCAGATGATGATGTGCAAGTAGAAATACTTGTGTGCAAAAGAGAAGAAAAAAAAGTAAATAAAAACAATATGGGGATGAGGTAGGTAGCTGGATAGGCTATTTACAGATGGGCTGTGTACAGCTGCAGCAATCAGTAAGCTGCTCAGATAGCTGATGCTTAAAGTTAGTGAGGGAGACATAAGTCTCCAACTTCAGCGATTTTTGCAATTCGTTCCAGTCATTGGCAGCAGAGAACTGGAAGGAAAGGCGGCCAAAGGAGGTGTTGCTTTGGGGATGACCAGTGAGATATACCTGCTGGAGCGCGTGCTAGGGGTGGGTGTTGTTATGGTGACCAATGAGCTGAGATAAGGCGGAGCTTTACCTAGCAAAGACTTATAGATGACCTGGAGCCAGTGGGTCTGGCGACAAATATGTAGCGAGGGCCAGCCGACGAGAGCATACAAGTCGCAGTGGTGGGTGGTATTTGGGGCTTTGGTGACAAAATTGATGGCACTGTGATAGACTGCATCCAGTTTGCTGAGTAGAGTGTTGGAGGCTATTTTGTAAATGACATCGCCGAAGTCAAAGATCAGTGGGATAGTCAGTTTTACGAGGGTATGTTTGGCAGCGTGAGTGAAGGAGGCTTTGTTGTGAAATAGGAAGCCGATTCTAGATTTAATTTTGGATTGGAGATGCTTAAAATGAGTCTGGAAGGAGAGTTTACAGTCTAGCCAGATACCTAGGTATTTGTAGTTGTCCACATATTCTAAGTCAGAACCGTCCAGAGTACTGATGCTAGTCAGGAGGGCAGGTGAAGGCAGCGAGCAGTTGAAGAGCATGCATTTAGTTTTAGTAGCGTTTAAGAGCAGTTGGAGGCCACGGAAGGAGTGTTGTATGGCACTGAAGCTCGTTTGGAGGTTTGTTAACACAGTGTCCAAAGAAGGGCCAGATGTATACAGAATGGTGTTGTCTGCATAGAGGTGGATCAAGGAATCACCCGCAGCAAGAGCGACATCATTGATATATACAGAGAAAAACAGTCGGCCCGAGAATTGAACCGTGTGGTACGCCCATAGAGACTGTCAGAGGTACGGACAACAGGCCCTCCGATTTGACACACTAAATAAAGATTAAATAAAGGTTAAATAAAAAAATTATAATAATCGCTGCCAAAGGTGCAAAGTATTGACTCAGGGATCTGACTACTTATGTAAATTAGATATTTCTGTATTTCATTTTCAATAAATTTGCAAACATTTCTAAAAACATGTTTTCGCTTTGTCATTATGGGGTATTGTGTATAGTATAGTATAGTATAGTATTGTGTATCAATTTTGAATTTAAGCTGTAACAACAAAATGTGGAATAAGTCCAGGGGTATGAATACTTTCTGAAGAAACTGTACACCTACCTGGAAAGGACAGGGTATGTGGTAGTCTCTGCAGCGCTCCTGAACCCAGGTGGTCTCCCAGACAGACCTGTAGCTGTGTTCATACAGGTAGCAGGAGATGACCGTAAGCAGGGGCACCAGGTAAAGCACAGAGAACACCCCGATACGGATCATAAACTTCACCAGCTTGTCCTGGTTCTCCTTCTCCAGAGGGATCTCCATACGCACACGGTTCAGCGCCACGATCCCCGTCAGAAGCAGAGACACACCCACCTAGAGGCAGATATATAGGGATTAGACTAGATTAGAGAACAAGGGGGCAATCTTCAGATATTGATTATGTATTGATTCAAGGGGACCATCTTCAGATATTGATTATGTATTGATTCAAGGGGACCATCTTCAGATGTTGATAATGTATTGATTCAAGGGGACCATCTTCAGATGTTGATAATGTATTGATTCAAGAGGCTATCTTCAAATATTGATAATGTATTGATTCAAGAGGCCATCACATGTATGTTAGTGATGCATAGGTCAGATTCTAAAGGCTTCTACACATCCATCCCACAGCTAACCCAACCGTCTATGGACGTTTGTTGAAAGAATCTGCCCCTTGTGTAATCTCAGTTGTTCGCCGCTAGACATTCTCCATCGTAGTTGGTCCAGATTTAACACGTAGAATCAGCCACGGACAGCTGGTCTGAGTTGGGGAAAACTACCCAATTCAAGATGGATAATTCATTTGCTGTAGTTAAACAGAGGTGTAAAAGCCTTTAGAATGAACAACTCTCCTTTCTAGAGCATTAAACACTCACCGCCACGTTGAGGCAGAGCGGCGCCAGCAGGAACCAGCGCAGCGCAGTGACGTCGTAGAGGCCCACGAAGCACACGCCACTCACGCCGTCGCCCTCGATCTTGTTGAGGGCCAGCAGGGCCACGGTGAGGCAGCCGGGCAGGCCCCAGGCACATGCGTGAAAGAGAAGGGCCTTCTTCTCGATGGCCTCGCTGCCCCACTTGGGCACGGCCGCCAGGAACCAGGTGATGGTGAGGATGACCCACCACACGCTGCCCGCCATAGTGAAGAAGTAGAGCACCATGAACAGCAGCGTGCACGCCTGGAAGGGGGGACATTGAAAATATCTCACACTTTACATCCTATCATTGCTACCTTCTTTGATATACAGTAGTAGCCCTGAATGTCACAGAGTAAAGCAGCTAATCAATAAATCACTAAGACAACAGATGGGGATGGCTCACCTTGTTGTGGGAGCCCTGTGTGATGGTGGCCGCCCGGTACTGGGTGGGGCTCGCCGCGTTGCAAGCCACCCTGTCCTCCAATAGGAAGCCCAGGAAGAACACAAGCGACACCATCATGTAGCACGCGGCGTAGAAGATGATTGGCCGCTCCGGGTAGCGGAACCTCGTCACGTCGATGAGGAAGGTGAGAAAGGTGAAGAGTGTCGC
Source organism: Salmo trutta (assembly GCF_901001165.1). Taxonomy (NCBI): domain Eukaryota; kingdom Metazoa; phylum Chordata; class Actinopteri; order Salmoniformes; family Salmonidae; genus Salmo; species Salmo trutta. The sequence goes on from NC_042989.1 coordinate 28,224,047, forward strand.
AGAGAGACAGACGATGGACACCACGCCGATGAAGTAGCGGGCGAAGGTGAGCTCCGGGCGCTGGAAGTACATGTTAGGGCAGGGGGGCGAGCACTCCCTCACGCCCAGGAACGAGTAGCCCAGGTCGGGTTCCATTTTGAGCTTGCGGGGGCACCAGAAGCCGAAATCCCTCTGGACAGACATGGGAGAGATATCGGTGGGATTTGCGCTGGTCTGGAGGTCCACCGCACGGGGGTAGGGCTCGTCACAGTCTGGGAACCTGGGGGCAGGAGGGGGAGAGAGAGAGATTATAAAAATAGTTAAGGTTGAGTTTAGGTTGTAAGAGGGATTGTGATGTTTGAGTTGAGAACCAGTCAGGGTTCAAGGTTCAGGCTCTACATGGAGATCAGATTAGGGTTGTGGTGATGGTGATACTGGGCTATGGACAGTTTAAAATTTCTCCAACAATTTAAGAGTAAGTTCAGGTTAAAGTAAACTCAGGCTAAGTTCAGATTAAAGTAGGCTCAGGATAAGTTCAGGTTAAAGTAAGCTCAGGATAAATTAAAATTAAAGTAGGCTCGGGGTAAATTCAGGTTAAAGTAGGCTCAGGGTAATTTCAGGTTAAAGTAGGCTCAGGGTAAGTTCAGGTTAAAGTAGACTCAGGGGTAAGTTCAGGTTAAAGTAGGCTCAGGGTAAGTTCAGGTTAATGTAGACTCAGGGGTAAGTTCAGGTTAAAGTAGACTCAGGGGTAAGTTCAGGTTAAAGTAGGCTCAGGGTAAGTTCAGGTTAATGTAGACTCAGGGGTAAGTTCAGGTTAAAGTAGGCTCAGGGTAAGTTCAGGACACAGTGTTGTGTAAAGCCAACCCAGAAACAGTCCCATACATACCTGCTACACTCTGTCTCGTCTGGCCAGGCCACCCCAAACATCTCCATGAGATTGTGGCAGTCTCTCTTGGTGCGGTGGCACAGGGCTCGGCAGGGCATGGACACCCGGCCATACTCCATACAGACTGGAGCGTAGAGGGCACACAGGAACATCCTCAGGTCCTCCGAACACTGCAGGTTCACCATGGGGTGGAAGGGCTGAGGGAGGAAAGGAGAGAGGGAGGGAAACAATGTGGGAGAGGTGGGAGAGAGAGAGAGAGAAGGGGATAGAGAGAGAGAGGGCGATAGAGAGAGGGGGATATAGAGAGGGAGAGAGGGGGGTATAAAGAGGGAGAGAGGGTGATAGAGAGAAGGGGATAGAGAGGGGGATAGAGAGAGGGAAAGAGGGGTATAGAGAGAGGGGGAGGGAGAGAGTGATAGAGAGAGGTGGGATATAGAGAGGGAGAGGGGGATATAGAGAGGGGGATAGAGAGAAGGCGATAGAGAGAGGTGGGATATAGAGAGGTGGGAGGAGGGGAGAGAGGGGGATAGAGAGAGGGGGATATAGAGAGGGAGAGAAGGGGATAGAGAGAGGGGAGGGATAGAGAGAGGGGGATATAGAGAGGGAGAGAAGGGGATAGAGAGAGGGGGAGGGAGAGAGTGATAGAGAGAGGTGGGATATAGAGAGGGAGAGGGGATAGAGAGAGGGATATAGAGAGGTGGGAGGAGGGGAGAGAGGGGATAGAGAGAGGGGAATATAGAGAGGGAGAGAAGGGGATAGAGAGAGGGGAAGGGATAGAGAGTGGGGGATATATCGAGGGAGAGAAGGGGATAGAGAGAAGGGGATAGAGAGAGGGGAAGGGATAGAGAGTGGGGGATATATCGAGGGAGAGAAGGGGATAGAGAGTGGGGGATAGAGAGAGGGGGATAGAGAGAGGGGGCGGGAGAGAGACTGAAAGTTGTTGTCAGAAGCACCATAAATATTTAGTTCAGGCTATGAAATATTCACAGGCAGTCCTCACATCAGAGAACAGTCAGGACACACACAGTGAATATCACGCCTTTGGCCAGCCACAACCAGCCACAGCATCACATCACCCACAGAGAGCAACGAGATAAACCTTTATGCTATTGAGCAGGGATGGAACTCTGGTCCTTTGGGGCCCGAGTGTCTGCTCTACTGGTAAACACACCTGGTTTCCCAGATGTAAATCAGATGCTGGTTTGAAGAAGAAGAAACAGCAGATACTTCAGGGTTAGAAAGACAGACAGAACCCATCCCTGCTCTAACAGCTGGGTAGCTAGCTAGTGGCTACATCAGTGCTTTTGTCTGCATGCATTTTCTCTACAAGCCCTAGCAATCTGTGTACTGAGCCCTTGTGTCAAAACACACACACTCTGTATGCACACACACAATCCCACTAATTTGCCCTGTCTATCACTTTAATGCTGTGAAAAAGGATTAGTGCTCTTTCTTAGGCATGTAAGGGCTCACAGAAAACAGAAATCTCTCACACACACACACACACACACACACACACACACACACACACACACACACACACACACACACACACACACACACACACACACACACACACACACACACACACACACACACACACACACACACACACACACACACACACACACACACCTAGTAGATATAATCCCCAGCAGAGAAATAGAGAGACAGAGGCAGACAGACGGAGATGGGATTTCCCTGTTTGACTAGCAGACAGGCAACCAGTGTGAGGGATTTACACTGTCTAAATGTCACCTCATATGAACAGCTCATACATCTAACACCAACACAGATACACAGGGGGCCAGTCAAAACAACCTGTGTGTACGTCCATGTGTAATTTGTACAATAGTAGCAGGCGTGTGTATACTGTGAGTGTGTGTCTCCAGCTGGCAAGTGTCTTCACTGACCTCTCCCTAACCCAATCTGTAATACCTACATGATTCAAGCAGACCACCATAGTACCTGTGCCTAAGAACGCCAAGGTAACCTGTCTAAATGACTTTCGCCCCGTAGCACTCACATCTGTAGCCATGAATTTTTTTACATTTTAAGTTCTCATTTACAATTGCGACCTGGCCAAGATACAGCAAGCAGTTTGACACATACAACAACACAAAGTTACACATGGAGTAAAACAAACTTACAGTATAGTAGAAAAATAAGTCTATATACAAAGTGAGCAAATGAGGTGAGATAAGGGAGGTAAAGGCAAAAAAGGCCATGGTGGCAAAGTAAATACAATATAGCAAGTAAAACACTGGAATGGTAGATTTTCAGTGGAAGAAAGTGCAAAGTAGAAATAGAAATAATGAGGTGCAAAGGAGCTAAATAAATAAATAAATACAGAAGGGGAAGAGGTAGTTGTTTGGGCTAAATTATAGATGGGCTATGTACAGGTGCAGTAATTTGTGAGCTGCTCTGACAGCTGGTGCTTAAAGCTAGTGAGGAAGATAAGTGTTTCCAGTTTCAGAGATTTTTGTAGTTCGTTCCAGTCATTGGCAGCAGAGAACTGGAAGGAGAGGCGGCCGAAGGAGGAATTGGCTTTGGGGGTGACCAGAGACATATACCTGCTGGAGCGCGTGCTACAGGTGGGTGCTGCTATGGTGACCAGCGAGCTGAGATAAGGGGGAACTTTACCTAGCAGGGTCTTGTAGATGACCTGGAGCCAGTGGGTTTGGCGACGAGTATGAAGCGAGGGCCAGCCAACAAGAGCGTATAGGTCGCAGTGGTGGGTAGTGTATGTGGCTTTGGTGACAAAACAGATGGCACTGTGATAGACTGCATCCAATTTATTGAGTAGGGTATTGGAAGCTATTTTGTAAATGACATCGCCGAAGTCGAGGATCGGTAGGATGATCAGTTTTACGAGGGTATGTTTGGCAGTATGAGTGAAAGAAGCTTTGTTGCGAAATAAGAACCCAATTCTAGATATAACTTTGGACTGGAGATGTTTGATGTGAGTCTGGAAGGAGAGTTTACAGTCTAACCAGCCACCTAGGTATTTGTAGTTGTCCACATATTCTAAGTCAGAACCGTCCAGAGTAGTGATGCTGGACGGGCGGGCAGGTGCAGGCAGCGATCGGTTGAAGAGCATGCATTTAGTTTTACTTGTATTTAAGAGCAGTTGGAGGCCACGGAAGGAGAGTTGTATGGCATTGAAGCTCGTCTGGAGGGTAGTTAACACAGTGTCCAAAGAAGGGCCAGAAGTATACAGAATGGTGTCCGCTGCGTAGAGGTGGATCAGAGACTCACCAGCAGCAAGAGCAAAATCATTGATGTATACAGAGAAAAGAGTCGGCCTGAGAATTGAACCCTGTGGCACCCCCATAGAGACTGCCAGAGGCCCGGACAACAGGCCCTCCGATTTGACACACTGAACTCTATCAGAGAAGTAGTTGGTGAACCAGGCGAGGCAATCATTTGAGAAACCAAGGCTGTTGAGTCTGCCGATGAGGATGTGGTGATTGACAGAGTCGAAAGCCTTGGCCAGGTCAATGAATACGGCTGCACAGTAATGTTTCTTATCGATGGCGGTTAAGATATCGTTTAGGACCTTGAGCATGGCTGAGGTGCACCCATGACCAGCTCTGAAACCAGATTGCATAGCGGAGAAGATGCGGTGGGATTCGAAATGGTCGGTAATCTGTTTGTTGACTTGGCTTTCGAAGACTTTAGAGAGGCAGGGTAGGATAGATATAGGTCTGTAGCAGTTTGGGTCAAGAGTATCCCCCCCTTTGAAGAGGGGGATGACCGCAGCTGCTTTCCAATCTTTGGAGAGGTTGAACAGGCTAGTAATAGGGGTTGCAACAATTTCGGCAGATCATTTTAGAAAGAAAGGGTCCAGATTGTCTAGCCCGGCTGATTTGTAGGGGTCCAGATTTTGCAGCTCTTTCAAAACATCAGCTGACTGGATTTGGGAGAAGGAGAAATGGGGAAGGCTTGGGCGAGTTGCTGTGGGGGGTGCAGTGCTGTTGACCGGGGTAGGGGTAGCCAGGTGGACAGCATGGCCAGCCGTAGAAAAATGCTTATTGAAATTCTCAATTATAGTGGATTTATCGGTGGTGACAGTTTCCTATCCTCAGTGCAGTGGGCAGCTGGGAGGAGGTGCTCTTATTCTCCAAGGACTCTACAGTGTCCCAGAACTTTTTTGAGTTTGTGTTGCAGGAAGCAAATTTCTGCTTGAAAAAGCTAGCCTTGGCTTTTCTAACTGCCTGTGTATATTGGTTTCTTCCCTGAAAAGCTGCATATCACGGGGGCTGTTCGATGCTAATGCAGAACGCCACAGGATGTTTTTGTGTTGGTCAAGGGCAGTCAGGTCTGGAGAGAACCAAGGGCTATATCTGTTCCTGGTTCTAAATTTCTTGTATGGGGCATGCTTATTTAAGATGGTGAGGAAGGCTTTAAAAAAAAATAGCCAGGTCGATTAGAAAGGCCTGCTCTCTGAAGTGTTTCAGGGAGCGTTTGACAGTGATGAGTGGAGGTCGTTTGACCGCTGACCCATTACGGATGCAGGCAATGAGGCAGTGATCGCTGAGATCTTGGTTGAAAACAGCACAGGTGTATTTAGAGGGCAAGTTGGTTAGGATGATATCTATGAGGGTGCCCGTGTTTACGGCTTTGGGGTGGTACCTGGTAGGTTCATTGATAATTTGTGTGAGATTGAGAGCATCAAGCTTAGATTGTAGGATGGCTGGGGTGTTAAGCATGTCCCAGTTTAGGTCACCTAGCAGCACGAGCTCTGAAGATAGATGGGGGGTAATCAGTTCACATATGGTGTCCAGAGCACAGCTGGGGGCAGAGGGTGGTCTATGGCAGGTGGCAACGGTGAGAGACTTGTTTTTAGATAGGTGGATTTTTAAAGGTAGAAGTTCAAATTGTTTGGGTACAGACCTGGATAGTAGTACAGAACTCTGCAGGCTATCTCTGCAGTAGATTGCAACACCGCCCTCTTTGGCCGTTCTATCTTGTCTGAAAATGTTGTAGTTAGGGATGGAGATTTCAGAGTTTTTGGTGGTCTTCCTAAGCCAGGATTCAGACATGGCAGGACATCCGGGTTGGCAGAGTGTGCTAAAGCAGTGAATAAAACAAACTTCGGGAGGAGGCTTCTAATGTTAACATGCATGAAACCAAGGCTATTACGGTTACAGAAGTCGTCAAAAGAGAGTGCCTGGGGAATAGGAGTGGAGCTAGGCACTACAGGGCCTGGATTCACCTCTACATCGCCAGAGGAACAGAGGAGGAGTAGGATAAGGGTACGGTTAAAGGCTATGAGAATTGGTCGTCTAGGACGTCCGGAACAGAGAGTAAAAGGAGCAGGTTTCTGGGGGCGATAAAATAGCTTCAAGGTATAATGTACAAAGGTATGGTAGGATGTGAATACAGTGGAGGTAAACCTAGGCATTGAGTGATGATGAAAGAGATATTGCTTTGAAAGGCTGGTCATGGCTCACATCAACATCATCTTCCCAGACACCCTGGACCCACTCCAATTCGCATACCGCCCCAAAAGATCCACAGACGATGCAATCTCTATTGCACTCCACACTGCCCTTTTCCACTTGAACAAAAGGAACATCTATGTGAGAATGCTATTCATTGACTACAGCTCAGCGTTCAACACCATAGTGCCCTCCAAGCGCATCAATAAGCTAAGGACACTGGGACTGAACACCTCCCTCTGCAACTGGATTCTGGACTCCCTGACAGGTTGCCCCCAGGTGGTGAGGGTAGGCTACAACACATCCACCACACAGGCCCTGAACACGGGGACCCCTCAGTGGTGCGTGCTTAGTCTCCTCCTGTAGTCCCTGTTCACCAACGACTGAGCACGACTCCAACACCATCATTAAGTTTGCTGACAACACAACGGTGGTAGGCCTGTTCACCGACAACGATGAGACAGCCTATAGGGAGGAGGTCAGAGACCTGGCAGTGTGGTGCCAGGACAACAACCACTCCCTCAACATTAGCAAGATAATGTAGCTGATCGTAGACTACAGGAAACGGAGGGCCGAGCCCCCATTTGTGCACACCCCCATTCACATCGACGGGACTGTAGCGGAGAGGGAATATACCTTATACCCTGGTATTTGGAAAACTAAACAATTTCTTTGAAGTTTTTTAATACATTTGAATATTCGTAGCTACTTTTAAGTAAATACCTGCAGTCAACTTGTGCAATACGTTAGGAGATAAAGAACATTGCGTTCTTCATTTCACCTGTCACATTATTATGAATAATGAGAGGCACTCACTGTTGTGCAGCATGGGCCAGGTGAATTAATTACAGTATGCAATTTACAAATAAATGTTTGCCAGCTAGATATCTTATAACTATTATGTTAACTGTATAAAATCTGCTAAATGCTCAGCAGTTGTGCATTTGGTTTGATAATTTAGTAACTAGTTAGCTATATAGCTAAGAGGTTAGCTTCTTCCAAAATCAAGCATTCACTTGGTAACAGCAGAGAATCCCCTCCTGGATCAAGAGCCTTGCTGGCTAATATTTGTTTTGTGCGTGCAGCAAACTGGAGTGTTGTTACTTGTATACTTTAGGTCAGAAACTGAACAAATTCTTTGCAATGCGCTCGTTAGCATTTAGTTAGCATTCTCTATGGGGTTTTACATGTACTTGTTAGCATTGCTAACCTTTGGATTACAGAGTATCAGTGAGGTTTGAAAACAGCACCCCTTGTGTTCAGTGTTTGGCATCCGACCGTAAGGCGCTACAGAGGGTAGTGCATACGGCCCAGTCCATCACTGGGGCTGAGCTCCCTGCCATCCACGACCTCTATATCAGGCGGTATCAGAGGAAGGCCCTAAAAATTGTCAAAGACTCCAGCCACCCAAGTCATAGACTGTTCTCTCTGCAACCGCAACGCAAGCGGTACCGATGCACCAAGTCTGGAACCAACAGCACCCTGAACAGCTTCTACCCCCAAGCCATAAGACCTGTAAATAGTTAGTTAAATAGTTAACCAAATATACTGAACACAAATATAAACGCAACATGCAACCATTTCTAAGATTCTACTGAGTTACAGTTCATAGAAGGAAATCAGTCGATTGAAATAAATTCATTAGCCCCTAAACTATGGATTTTACGACTGGGTAGGGGTGCAGCCATGAGTGGACCTGGGAGGGCTTCCATGTGGAAGTCCTGGGCTGGCATGGTTACCTGTGGTCTATAGTTGTGAGGCCGGTTGGACGTACTGCCAAACTTTCTAAAACGACGTTGGAAGAGGCTTATGGTAGAGAAATGAACATTCAATACTCTGGAAACAGCTCTGGTGGACAATTACATGCTCCTTCAAAACTTGAGACATCTGTGGCATTGTGTTTGTGCAAAACTGCACATTTTAGAATGTCCTTTTATTGTTGCCTAAAGGAAGATGGTTATTCAGGCAAGTGGATTTTGAAGCGATGAGCAGCGCTCAGACATTATGTGACGGTAATGAATCAAGACAAATGTAGAGGAATAAAAAGCTGCACTTAGAGCACGGCCCACCCCACCCCACTCTCTCTGTGTGTGTGTTGGCCTCCCTGCCCCGTTTGAAATCTGTTTTGATCATTCTCGATTGATGCGTTCCAGATCTGTGCACGAGAAAAGATGTTCTACCCGCAAATGAGTGCAGCGACGCATGAGATCCCATGTTTTTTAAGACAGTAACAGCACACCCCCACACACCATCACAACAGCCTCAAATGACTGAGCACACACACACAGCCAGCAGCATACCACCCTGCATCCCACTGCTGGATTTCTTCTGAAGCTTAGCAGGGTTGGTCCTGGATGGGAGACCAGATGCTGCTGGAAGTGGTGTTGGAGGGCAAAAGTAGGAGGTACTCTTTCCTATGGTCTAAAAAAAATATCCCAATGGCCCAGGTCACTGTTTGTGGATATTGCCCTGTGCAGAGAAATGTTAAACTGCCCTCATACCATCAAGGCCACCTAATCATCCCCAACTGCCAATCGGCTCATTCATCCTCCTTCCTCTCCCTTGTAACTTTTCCCCAGGTCGCTGCTGTAAATGAGAATGTGTTCTCAGTCAACTTACCTGGTAAAATACAATAAAATGTAATATGGTGAGATCTTGGTCATTCATAAATGCCTTTGTGAGAAAGAGTGGTAGAGTGTGTGAGCTTGGATTTACGGGCCAAAGCTCACAGGTGAACATGTTGGCACCACAAATGGACACCCCAAGATAGTGTCTGTATGTGTGTGTGTGAGAGAGTAGAAAGAGCATGAGTGTATGTTTGTGCGTGAGTGTGTGTATGACCATTTCTGTCTCAGTGTTCATCTGGTCCTGTCCTGCTCTACCTATCAGAACGGCTGAATGGGAGCACCTCACTTTAAAACTACCAATCAGAGGTCTTCTTGTGATATCCCCCACCATGCACGCACACTCTCTCTACATTCCTATTGAGTGCCATGTCCTTACAGAAGCATGGGGAAACCCTTAACACAGCTCTCTTTCTGCATGACTGTGTTACAGGCCAGCCGAATGGAGTGTTCTCTCATACCATCTCCTGCTGTGTGTGTGCATGTGACTCTCTCTACCACTGTGTGTGTGTACTGTGGTGGTCTCTCTCTCTCTCTACCACTGTGTGTGTGTACTGTGGTGGTCTCTCTCTCTCTACCACTGTGTGTGTGTACTGTGGTGGTCTCTACCACTGTGTGTGTGTACTGTGGTGGTCTCTCTCTCTCTACCACTGTGTGTGTGTACTGTGGTGGTCTCTCTCTCTCTCTACCACTGTGTGTGTGTACTGTGGTGGTCTCTCTCTCTCTACCACTGTGTGTGTGTACTGTGGTGGTCTCTCTCTCTCTACCACTGTGTGTGTGTACTGTGGTGGTCTCTCTCTCTCTACCACTGTGTGTGTGTACTGTGGTGGTCTCTCTCTCTCTACCACTGTGTGTGTGTACTGTGGTGGTCTCTCTCTCTCTACCACTGTGTGTGTGTACTGTGGTGGTCTCTCTCTCTCTACCACTGTGTGTGTGTACTGTGGTGGTCTCTCTCTCTACCACTGTTTGTGTACTGTGGTGGTCTCTCTCTCTACCACTGTTTGTGTACTTTGGTGGTCTCTCTCTCTCAACCACTGTGTGTACACTGTGGTGGTCTCTCTCTCTCTACCACTGTTTGTGTACTTTGGTGGTCTCTCTCTCTACCACTGTTTGTGTACTGTGGTGGTCTCTCTCTCTCTCTACCACTGTGTGTGTGTGTGTACTGTGGTGGTCTCTCTCTCTACCAGTGTGTGTGTGTACTGTGCTAGTCTCTCTCTCTACCAGTGTGTGTGTGTACTGTGCTGGTCTCTCTACCAAATCAAATCAAATTTTATTGGTCACATACATATGGTTAGCAGATATTAATGCGAGTGTAGCGAAATGCTTGTGCTTCTAGTTCCGACAGTGCAGTTATATCTAACAAGTAATCTAACAAATTCACAACAACTATCTTACAAACACGAATGTAAGGGGGTGCATAAGAATATGTACATATACAGTTGAAGTCGTAAGTTTACATACACTTAGCTTGGAGTCATTAAAACTCGTTTTTCAACCACTCCACAAATGTCTTGTTAACAAACTATAGTTTTGGAAAGTTGGTTAGAACATCTACTTTGTGCATGTGTAACAGTGTAGGTTCCGTCCCTCTCTTCACCCCAACCTGGGCTCGAACCAGGGACCCTTGCACACATCAACAACTGACACCCCACGAAGCATCGTTACCCATCGCGCCACAAAAGCCGCGGCCCTTGCAACGCAAGGGGAAACCCTACTTCAAGTCTCAGAGCGAGTGACGTCACTGATTGAAATGCTATTAGCGCGCACCACCGCTAACTAACTAGCCATTTCACATCGGTTACACATGACAAGTAATTTTTCCAACAATTGTTTTCAGACAGATTATTTCTCTTTTTATTCACTGTATCACAATTCCAGTGGGTCAGAAGTTTACATGCACTAAGTTGACTGTGCCTTTAAACAACTTGGAAAATTCCAGAAAATGATGTCATGGCTTTAGAAGCTTCTGATAGGCTAATTGACATCAGTTGAGTCAATTGGAGGTGTACCTGTGGATGTATTTCAAGGTCTACCTTCAAACTCAGTGCCTCTTTACTTGACATCATGGGAAAATCAAAAGAAATCAGCCAAGACCTCAGAAAAAAATTCTAGACCTCCACAAGTCTGGTTCATCCTTGGGAACAATTTCCAAACGCCTGAAGGTACCACGTTCATCTGTACAAACAAAAGTACGCAAGTATAAACACCATGGGACAATGCAGCTGTCATACCGCTTAGTAAGGAGACACGTTCTGTCTCCTAGAGATTAAGGTATTTTGGTGCGAAAAGTGCAAATCAATCCCAGAACAACAGCAAAGGACCTTGTGAAGATGCTGGAGGAAACGGGTACAAAAGTATCTATATCCACAGTAAAACGACTCCTATATCGACATGACCTGAAAGGCCGCTCAGCAAGGAAGAAGCCACTGCTCCAAAACCGCCATAAAAAAGGCAGACTACAGTTTACAACTGCACATGGGGACAAAGATTGTACTTTTTGGAGAAATGTCCTCTGGTCTGATGAAACAAAAATAGAACTGTTTGGCTATAATGACCATCGTTATGTTTGGAGGAGAAGGTTGGGAAGCTTGCAAGCCGAAGAACACCATCCCAATCGTGAAGCACGGGGGTGGCAGCATCATGTTGTGGGGTGCTTTGCTGCAGGAGGGACTGGTGCACTTCACAAAATAGATGGCATCATGAGGAAGGGAAATTATGTGGATATATTGAAGCAACATCTCAAGACATCAGTCAGGAAGTTAAAGCTTGGTAGCAAATGGGTCTTCCAAATGGACAATGACCCCAAGCATATATCCAAAGTTGTGGCAAAATGGCTTAAGGACAACAATGTCAAGGTATTGGAGTGGTCATCACAAAGCCCTGACCTCAATCCTATAGAAAATTTGTGGGTATAACTTAAAAAGCGTGTTCGAGCAAGGAGGCCTACAAACCTGACTCAGTTACACCAGCTCTGTCAGGTGGAATGGGACCCCGAAACATTTGACCCAAGTTAAACAATTTAAAGGCAATGCTAACAAATACTAATTGAGTGTATGTAAACTTCTGACCCACTGGGTATGTGATCAAAGAAATAAAAACTGAAATAAATCATTCTCGCTACTATTATTCTGACATTTCACTTCTTAAATTAAAGTGGTGATCCTTACTGACCTAAGACAGGGGATCTTTACTAGGATTAAATGTCAGGAATTGTGAAAAACTTACTTTAAATGTATTTGGCTAAGGTGTATGTAAACTTCCGACTTCAACTGTAAATATATGGATGAGCGATGGCCGGACGGTATAGGCAAGATGCAGTAGATGGTATAGAATACAGTATATACACATGAGATTAGTAATGTAGGATATGTAGACATTAAAGTGCCGTTATTTAAAGTGACTCGTGATACCTTTTATTAAATCAATTTATTACATTTATTAAAGTGGCCAGAGATTTGAGTTTTTATGTTGGCAGCAGCCACTCAATGTTAGTGATGGCTGTTTAACAGTCTGATGGCCTTGAGATAGAAGCTGTTTTTCAGTCTCTCAGTCCCAGCTTTGATGCACCTGTACTGACCTCGCCTTCTGGATGGTAGCGGTGTGAACAGGCAGTGGCTCGGGTGGTTGTTGTCCTTGATTATCTTTTTGGCCTTCCTGTGACATTGGGTGCTGTAGGCATCCTGGAGGGCAGGTAGTTTGCCCCCGGTGATGCGTTGTGCAGACCTCACTACCCTCTGGAGAACCTTGCGGTTGAGGGCGGTACAGTTGCTGTGTGTGTGTACCGCTGTGTGTGTGTACCACTGTGTGTGTACTGTGGTGGTCTCTCTCTCTACCACTGTGTGAGTACTGTGGTGGTCTCTCTCTCTACCACTGTGTGTGTACTGTGGTGGTCTCTCTACCACTGTGTGTGTACTGTGGTGGTCTCTCTCTCTACCACTGTGTGTGTGTACTGTGCTGGTCTCTCTCTCTACCACTGTGTGTGTACTGTGGTGGTCTCTCTCTCTCTACCACTGTGTGTGTGTACTGTGCTGGTCTCTCTCTCTACCACTGTGTGTGTACTGTGCTGGTCTCTCTACCACTGTGTGTGTACTGTGGTGGTCTCTCTCTCTACCACTGTGTGTGTGTACTGTGCTGGTCTCTCTCTCTACCACTGTGTGTGTACTGTGGTGGTCTCTCTCTCTCTACCACTGTGTGTGTGTACTGTGCTGGTCTCTCTCTCTACCACTGTGTGTGTACTGTGCTGGTCTCTCTACCACTGTGTGTGTGTACTGTGTGTACTGATAATATCGACATTAAGTGGTTTGATTGTGGCGTCAAAGGAGGGGATAAGAACGGTGATCAAATCTGTATTCATGGCGACCTGGTTTTATTTGGGTGCAAATGTTTTGTTCTGCAGTCCATGCTCAAAAACAAGACAAAAGCCTTCGCCCCTAAAATAAGCCTTGGGGTGATTGCACAACCCTTTGGGCTCAGTGTTTCAAAAGTTATTTATCTGGATTTCACCTATCGGATAGGATTCCATGCATAAAAATAGAACGAATAGAACGGACAAATCCTTGAATGGAGACACCCAATCTATGCATTATAGTTCTATGTATTTAATCCTATCCGATAGGCGAAGTCCAGATAGATAACTTTTGAAAAACTGGTCTCAGGAGAATAGCTATACGATGTGCATGCTTTTGTTTCAGCCCAGCTCTAAACTGAGGATTATGGTGAGTTGAGTATTCTGAACCCCTTTAATTAATGGAAGAGTTTTGTATCATAGTGTGTGCTACATAGACATGACGTTTCCAGAGGACACAAGGTCATGTTAGATTCTCCATAGGAGAGGAGTGTGTGCTGGCAGCAGCGTTGGGGGTGTTTATGGGGTGCTGGGCAGAAGGCTGTGTGGGTTGTGTGTGTAGGAGGAGATGTATGTGAAACAGGGAGGGTATTTTGGTTGGGGCGAAAAAGACCCCGTCTGTTCCTCCACTACTTCAATAGCCGGATTAAGTTTCCCTCCTTTCCTCTCTCTCTCTCCGGTAGAAGCCACGGTTTGTATAATGAAAGACTGAATGGAAGTTACCTTAGTGAGCCCCACGAGAGAGAGAGAGAGAGGGGGGGGGTAAATTTAATTTAATTGAAAGAGAGAGCGCGAGAGAGAGGGGGGGTAAATTTAATTGAAAGAGAGAGCGCGAGAGAGAGGCAGGCACAGGAGAGGGGTAGTTGTCTGGTGCAGACACCTAGCAGACTCTGCCTGTCCTGGGCTGTCAACTGAGAGTTTGAGGGGGACAGTGATGGATGGGTCTGGAGGATAGTTCCAGACAGGGAAATAAATCTCACTCTCTCTGTTTCATCTCTTTATCTGTCTCACAGCCTCCCTCTATCGCTATAACCTTTCATTCACCCTCTCTCTCCGTCCCTCCTTCCTCTCATCCCCAGATAGTTGTAAGGTACAGGGTGGGGCTGTTGGTAGCAGATACAGAGAAAAACAAGTTGCACCGTGTGTGCGTGTGTGTGTGAAGATTAGGGTTACGGTAGTAAAACCAGTTTGCCAACTCTTGAAGAAACTCTGTATAATGTCTCTGGCTTAAAGAAGAGAGAGGGAGAGAGAAAAGTGAAAAGAAGGAGAGAAAGGAAGGAGAGAAAGGGAGGAGAAAAGGGGAAAAGAATGGCAGTTTTCCTGAGGAGCAGAGAGTCAATGGGATTGGTGTTGGGAATGTGAGAACCTGCTACTTCTGTCTGACCGAGCCCTGTGTTTACCAGACACACACACAGCTTTATTTTCGTGAAATTTCTGGACTTTTGGGGGAGTCAAATGTTTTGACCATTCAAAATCCAACTTTTCCTAACCTCTAACACTACTCCTTAACCTAACCTTAACCCAAAAACCCTCAACCTAACCCTTAAACTTAAAATAGCATCAACCATTTCCATTTTCCAATCATTCTCTCTCTTGTTCCGTAACCTTATTGTCCATGCTGGGCTGCGTCTCTCCCTCCTCTCTCAACCGTTCCAGAGAGAGAGAGGGGGCTGGTCATGATTAGAGCAGGAGGACAAACAGTTTAATCTGCACTCCTATTCTCTGAAAAGAGAGGGACTAAAAGACAGCCCTCTCCCACACTCTCCAAGTCATTCGTTCATTCATTTTATTTATTCATTCCTCCATCATTCAATCCGGATCAGACAAGAGCCGTTCCTGGCATTCCAGCACATGCCCACTTCCCCTCCTCCCTCTCTCAACTCTTTTTGCCATCCCTATATACATCCACTTTCTACCCTTCCTATCCATCCTTGCAATACACCCACCTCCTTTCTTTCCTCTTCACCTCCCTCCATAAATATCTCTCTCTCATCAGATCTCTCCTGCTCCCCTCCTCTCTTCCTGGCATTCATCTTTTTGCATTTCCGCTCTGGGTACCATAGTAACCGGGGATGAGGAGAAACGGACCAATCTGACATCAAGGCTTCTGATGGTCCTCATCCTGCTGGAGGTCAGGGAGTATGTACATGAGTGCACACACCTACACACACTAGGAGTATTTATGCGCATACCCCTGTGAAGAGGTAATCAAAACATGTTCCCATGTTTTGTCTATTTGAATGTGTATGCACCACAGCCATCACAGCATACAATGAGTACCATCCCTACATACAGTCACACATACTATCACTACCACCCACACAGCTCCTGTCACACAACACTGCCCTCTGGGCTGCATCACACACCATTCAGTGTGTCAGACTCATATCAGACTCATATCAACTACTCTCCTATGTCACAACGGCTTTATAATACAGTCAATACATCATAGATAGAAGCTGCCACTATCCACAGATTTAGGACCAGCCTACCCTTTAAAGATCCTGACTTAATCATTGAGGATTTAAAACCAACAGCACTCCCTTAATCCTACACCAAAATGCACCATCTACAGCAGGGTTCTCAGGTACACTGGCGGCCCTGGTGTAGATGGCGAGCCCGAGTTCCTCTGTCCAGTGTCTGTTCTTTTGCCCATCTTAATCTTTTATTTTTATTGGCCAGTCTGAGATATGGCTTTTTCTTTGCAACTCTCCCTAGAAGGCCAGCATCCCAGAGTCACCTCTTCACTGTTGACGTTGAGACTGGTGTTTTGTGGGTACTATTTAATGAAGCTGCTAGTTGAGGACTTGTGAGGCGTCTGTTTCTCAAACTAGACACTCTAATGTACTTGTCCTCTTGCTCAGTTGTGCACCGGCGCCTCCCACTCTTTCTATTCTGGTTAGAGCCAGTTTGCGCTGTTCTGTGAAGGGAGAAGTACACAGCGTGGTACGATATCTTCAGTTTCTTGCCAATTTCTTGCATGCAATAACCTTCATTTCTCAGAACAAGAATAGACTGACGAGTTCTTTGTTTCTGGCCATTTTGAGCCCGTAATTGAAGTAATCGAGCTCCCAGCCTCACCAGACCGTGAGGCTGCCTGAGAGACAGGCCCATTCAACATCACCAGCTGTCATCATAGGCAGCTCTATGGTGAGAAACATCTTGGTCCCCAAAAACCCTGTGCTACCCAGGAGCACCAGTACAGGACATAACAAGGCTGCTTCTGACTGTCCTACCACAGATGCCGGGAGAGGACATTGTCGTAGTCCATGTGGGGTCAAACGACATCAGGAGGGCTAGCTCGGAACATTTGAAAATGGATTTTAAAGAACTGATTTTAGCGTTAAAAGACTCCAAAAAACGGCCAATAATTTCAGATCCAGTACCATCGTTGGGCCGCGGGTGTGAAAGATTCAGCAGACTGCTGGCATTACACATCTGGCTAAAAGACTACTGTAGCTCTGCTGGAGTCACTTTTATTGATAACTATGACACCTTCTGGAAACAGAAGATACTCTACAGGAATGACAGAGTCCATCCAAATAATCTTGGCTCCTGGACTCCTGACTGGTAAATGATCCAAGACCAGCTCAGTTAATCCCTACCATTGTGACAATGAGTCGTCATAATGCTGCATCAAATGTACATGTTCTTAGGGGCATTGGAAAACACAATGTAAGTCATTTAATTGCACCAAATACATCTCTTTATCCTACAGCTATTGTAAGCAGTAATCATGAGCCTATAAACCAGAGTTACACTGTTAGCACTGAGGCGGTGTGCAATACCCTGCACTATCAGCTCCAATGTAAATAACATGAGTAAGTCTACCTCTGATAAGCTTCCCAGTAAAGCATTAAAAACAATCAAGCAACCCAGAAAAGTGCTAAAAATAGCCCATATTAACATATGTATCCTAAGAAACAAGGTCCATGAAGTCAATAACTAGCTTGTAACAGATGACATTCATATTCTGACTATCTCTGAAACTCACTTAGATAATACCTTTGATGATACAGTGGTAGCAATACATGGTTATAACGTTTACCAAAAAGACAGAAATGCCAACGGAGGCGATGTTGCGGTCTATATTCAGAACCACATTCCTGTAAAGCTTAGAGTTGATCTAATGTTAAATACTGTTGAAGTAATATGGCTACAGGTTCATCTGCCTCACCTAAAGCCCATTCTGGTGGGAAGCTGCTATAGACCAGTGAGTGCTAACAGTCAGTATCTGGATAAAATGTGTGAAATGCTTGATAATGTATGTGATATCAACAGAGAAGTATATTTTCTGGGTGATTTAAATATTTACTGGCTATCATCAAGCTGCCCACTCAGGAAAACATGTCAAACTGTAACCAGTGCCTGTAATCTGGATCAAGTGTACAATCAACCTACCAGGGTGCAAACAGCACAGGAATTTGCTTTGGCAGCAACTAATGGGGATCCATAATAAATACAAATACACAAATGCTGATGCTCCAGATACTCAACTAGTCTAAAGAAGGCCAGTTTTATTGCTTCTTTAAATCAGAACAACAGTTTTAAGCTGTGGTAACATAATTGCAAAAGGGTTTTCTAATGATTAATTAGCCGTTTAAAATTATAAACTTGGATTAGCTAACACAACGTGCCATTGGAACACAGGAGTGATGGTTGCTGATAATGGGCCTCTGTACGCCTATGTAGATATTCCATTAAAAATCAGCCATTTCCATCTACAATAGTCATTTACAACAATAACAATGTCTACACTGAATTCCTGATCAATTTGATGTTATTTTAATGGACAAAAAATGTAATTTTCTTTCAAAAACGAGGACATTTTTAAGTGACCCCAAAATTTTGAACGGTAGTGTATATATAATAAATATTTGGGGGGGGGGGCTTGCCTGTTTTGCATGTTATTTTGGCATTAATACATGTTACATATCAGTTGTAGCCTATAACTGACGCAAGCAGTAAAATTATATTTAAAAAATAAGGAAAAAACAACTTATGGAACAGCGGGGACTGTGAAGCAGCACAAACATTTGCACAGACACATGCACAGACACATGCACAGACACATGCACAGACACACACACACACACACACACACACACACACACACACACACACACACACACACACACACACACACACACACGATAACATAGGCACTATACATACACATGGATTTAGTTATGTAGATATGTGGTAGTGGTGGAGTAGGGGCCTGAGGGTATACAGTGAGTGTGTTGTGAAATCTGTGAATGTATTGTAATGTTTTAAAATTGTATAAACTGCCTTAATTTTACTGGACCCCAGGAAGAGTAGCTGCTGCTTTGGCATCAGCTAATGGGGATCCATAATAAATACAAAATACAAATAATCAAATATTGTAAGAGCTTTCATTGTCTGTTTACATGCCCTCTTTATTTATCCTACGGTTCTGACTTGCTGTACAAGGAGTACACTGTAAGAACGGCCCCTGTTCTGATTTCTGTCGCTGTACATTTCAAAAGTGCAGAACAAATAGTTATATTGACTACGTCCGTCATCGCTCGCTAATTAATGTCTTAATCAAAATTACAGATTGCCTCTTATCCGCTTGTCATCTCCTTATGCCATAGTTTGTACATCTCAGTCGTCAGTAGAAACCACATTTGTTTAAGCAAGTCAGCCATATCAGCTATGTTTTTTTAAAGGCAGTAAATGAGTCTGAATAAACTGTTTTGCTGCCAGACCAGGCTCCGCTGATAGCCAGGTGTAGTGGTGGTACGGTGTTGGGACAGCTTTATGTAGGCCCTAACAGTTTGTGGGCACCGTTTGTTACCGTTATAGTGCAATTCATGTATTGTTTAGTGTTGTGTTGTGTAGTCACTTTGCTGGCATGCATCCCACATTATATTGTTTTGCCCCACCAAGATTTACATGCTAAAATCGCACTGCATTTACATAAGTATTCAGACCCATTACTCAGTACTTTGTTGAAGCACCTTTGACAGCGATTACAGCCTCGAGTCTTCTTGGGTATGACGCTACAAGCTTGGCACACCTGTATTTGGGGAGTTTCTCCCATTCTTCTCTGCAGATCTTCTCAAGCTCTGTCAAGTTGGATGGGGAGCGTCGCTGTACAGCTATTTTCAGGTTTCTCCTGAGAGATGTTTGATCGGGTTCAAGTCCGGGCTCTGGCTTGGCCACTCAAGGATATTCAGAAACTTGTCCCAAAGCCACTCCTATTTGGTCTTGGCTGTGTGCTTAGGGTCGTTGTCCTGTTGGAAGCTGACCCTTCAGACCCAGTCTGAAGTCCTGAGCGCTCTGGAGCAGGGATCAAGGATCTCTGTGTACTTTGCTCCATTCACCTTTCCCTCGATCCTTACTAGTCTTGCACCACCACGAATCACCGTAGGGACGGTGCCAGGTTTTCTCCAGATGTAACGCTTGGCATTCAGGACAAAGAGTTCAATCTTGGTTTCATCAGACCAGAGAATCTTGTCTCTCATGGTCTGAGAGTCCTTTAGGTGCCTTTTGGCAAACTTCAAGCAGGCTGTCATGTGCCTTTTACTGGCTTCTGTCTGGCAACTCTACCATAAACGCCTGATTGGTGGAGTGCTGCAAAGATGGTTGTCCTTCTGGAAGGTTCCCCCATCTCAACAGAGCTCCACAAAGCTCTGTCAGAGTGACCATTCGGTTCTTGGTCACCTCCCTGACAAAGGCCCTTCTCCCCCAATTGCTCAGTTTGGCCGGACGGCCAGCTCTCGGAAGAGTCTTGGTGGTTCCAAACTTCTTCCATTTAAGAATTATGGGGCCACTGTATTCTTGGGGACCTTCAAAGTTAGTTACAGATTTTTGTTTGTACCCTTCCCCAGAGATCTGTGCCTCAACACATTCCTGTCTCGGAGTTCTACAGACAGTTCCTTCGACCTCATGGCTTGGTTTTTCTCTGACATGCACCGTCAACTGTGGGTCCTTATATAGACAGGTGTGTGCCTTTCCAAATCATGTCCAATCAACTGAATTTACCACAAGTAGACTACCATCAAAAATAATGTTTATTATTTGTAATAAATTAGCAAAAATTTCTAAAAACGTATTTTTGCTTTGTCGTTATGGGGTATTGTGTGAAGATTGCTCAGGACATTTTTTAATATTTAATCCATTTTAGAATAAGGCTGTAACGTACCAAAATGTGGAAAAAGTAAAGGGGTCTGAATACTTTCCAAATGCACTGTATATGTGCTTGTATACCAAATGTAAGCAAGGTTTGAAATTATTAGGTTTTAGTCAAATATTATATCTGTTTGGGCTTCTG
The DNA here is from genome assembly GCF_901001165.1 of Salmo trutta. NCBI lineage: Eukaryota > Metazoa > Chordata > Actinopteri > Salmoniformes > Salmonidae > Salmo > Salmo trutta. The sequence goes on from NC_042989.1 coordinate 28,244,625, forward strand.
TCGAAAAACATAATTCCACTTTGACATTATGGGGTATTGTGTGTAGACCAGTGACAAAATATCACAATTTAACAAAATGTTGAAAAAGGTCAAGGGGTGTGAATACTTTCTGAAGGCACTGTAAGTATGCTTTTCATCACGGGACTGTTCTGCTCTTCAGCACTTTGCTCTCTGCACACTGAGGATAAGCCATCACCATATAGGATATAGCTACTACTAGCCTACACAGTTTAGAACGATGAATGGGTTTGATTTGTCTCACCAAGGTGTGGGCTAACCAGTGCTATCCCAGCCAACTGTCTGTCTCTGGTGAAGGCTATGTGTGGAAATGCATTGACGTTCTGATTGTTTCTCTGTATTTTAACTAAGCTCTATAGAAATGGCAAGATAATTAAGGCTTTTAAGACTAAATACTAAAGGCTTCCCTTCATTTCTCTGACACTTTGAATGGCATAATCACCCAATTCAGGGTAGCTGTGTGTGTGTGTGTGTGTGTGTGTGTGTGTGTGTGTGTGTGTGTGTGTGTGTGTGTGTGTGTGTGTGTGTGTGTGTGTGTGTGTGTGTGTGTTTGCGTGTGTGTGTGTTTTAAGGACCTGGTGGTCAAGTGGTGTTCCCAGGGTTTAGTGTAGTTGATTAGAGCAGCAGAGTAGAGTCTGTGGGCTGAGGCAGCCAGGACCCCATGCTGGGAGAGAGAGACAGACAGACAGAGAGCCACCATGGTGGAGAAAGACCTCCCACACACCCTGACTGTCCCTCTCTTCCAGTCTGAGACACTTTCTCTTTCTATCCCACTCACCCACTTTCCCTCTCCTGTTCTACCTCCTTTACTCTGTCTCTCTCATGTAGTTGTCCCTCAGCTCAGGTCTATCTGGTCTCTCGTGTACAGGGTTATTATTAGAGGGTAGAGGGGATAAATCCAATCAGTTATTATTAATGAAATATCCTTATTATTCTCCTGTCAGACCAGGCCAACTCCAGAGTGATGTATGTCATCATGCACCATTTCCCCCGGGAACCATAAGACCCTGGGACCCACCTGGCTGCCACCACTGCGTCAAATCAAATCTTATTTGTCACATGCGCCGAAAACAACAGGTATAGACCTTACCGTCAAACTCTTACTTACAAGCCCTTAACCAACAATGCAGTTCAATAAATTGAGTTAAGAAAATATTTACTAAATAAACAAAAGTAAAAAAAAAACAATAAAATAAAATAACAATAACGAGGCTATATACAGGTGTGTGTGTGTGTGGGGGGGGGGGGGGGGTGCAACATTGGGTGCTCTGTTGTGACTCAGGAGCTCATTCGGCTGTTCACACACTCTTTCTCTCCCTTTTAATCTCAACCCTCTCGCCACATCCCTTTCTCCCCCCTCTCCTCCCCCTAGGCTTAATTGACTGCAGTGTCGGGTGGGAGAGAATCGTTCCACGCTGAGAATCAAACCCTCGATTGTGGAGCGTTGGGGAAGATTAGCGGCTAGTTAGCACTGGTGAATAATGTCAGCTGGCACCAATAGACCTGCTGTCAATCACACAGGATACACAGCACAGCTACAACACCAACCAGGGCTACAGGCCTCAGACAAACATACAGCACTAAACCCAGGGCCCAGCTACAGCTCAACAAGCCATTCACACAGCATTGTATCAGCCAGGGCTACAGCTCTACTCGATATAACTTGTTTTCTGTTGCTGTAATTGGATGTGGTTCACTAAAGGCAGAGCTTACACAGCGTTCTGGTGAGACAGATGTAAGCCGTGTTCGCGTACACACACACACACACACACACAAAGACACTATGAATCAGAGCGGGTATAGCCAGTGTCCCGTGAGGGATATTATTAAATTTCCTCTGCGGGTTCCCACATCCAGAGCCCTCCACTGATGCTGCCAGGGTGACTGGGAGAGAGAACTAGAACACTCTCACATTGCAGCTCCTCTTGTTGCAACAATTTTGCAAAGCTGCCTTCTGGGGCTGCAGGGTAGGGTTTAGGTTAGGCATCTTCTCTACTGGATTAAATCAAGTTCAACAACAGATGTTAGTTTAAAATCTTAACATTAATATATGTTGATACAATTCAACAACAACAAAAATGCTCAATGATTGAATACACAGAAAAGAAATCATCGCCTGGTTGATTTTCCCCATGTGTTGTTTTCGGGTGATTCAGACTGGGTCAAGATAATCTGAAAATGAGGAACAGCTGTGCTGGGAATTTCTGGACCAGATTGGATTTTTACACTTCATTCATAATATATTTACATAACTGGTCCACTGCAGCAAAACATAAGTTATGTCATCATCATCATCATGCTACAACTAGATTTAGACAGAGGACAGAAAGCGAGGCAAAAGATGAAAGTACAGCTACATGGTTTCTGGAAGCTATATACACACTGAGTGTACATGTGTAGTAAGGTGATGGATAACAAAACAGATGAGGGCATTTTGAAAAGTTGGAGATAACATTATGCCATCATAGTCATTAATGGTACTAATGCATCTAACTGGATGACAAGCAGATGACACACATACACAAGTCAGACCTTTCATCATCCAATCAGAAAATACTGTGTCTCTGACACATCGCCTACAAGCCACAGGCATACGGACAGAGAAAGACATGTATTTACAAGGTTTTACCCCTAACTGTACCCCTTTACAAGGTTTTCCCCTACAGAACAAAACTCTACTACAGAAAAATGGCAGCCTTGAAATCTGCTGAGAAATAATTACTAGTAGGCTAAAGCTAGTACCCTACTGACTGTAAAAACCTATCCTTGCCCATTCATTCTGAACAGGATAGAACAGCCAGTAACCTGAGTCGGTTGGATTCTATGTCAGCTCAAACACTCCAATTACAACCTCATATCAGTCTCTATTCATAAACCATTATCCCTTTGGGGCAGCAGCAATGCCCATATATACAGACACAGCTATAGTCCGTACCTCCATGGCGAGCGCGGCCGTCTGCTGGTCGTAGTGGTTGAGGAGGTTGGGCATGAAGGTGGCATTGTAAGGCAGGTCCTGGCACATCCGCAGTCCTATTGGCTCACAGGTAAACGTACTGTGGCTCTCTGCTGTCTCCACATGGATGGATAGACAGGTGGAGCAGAGGGATGAGAGGAAGAGAAGCAAGAGGAAGAGTGACCTATGCATTACCCTCTCTCTGTGCGAGTCCGCCGTTGAAGGTGACGTGTAGTTCCACCTCATTCTCATCCTCAATGAGCAGGGGAGGGGGAGAGAGGGATGAAGAGAGGAAAGGAGGGATGAGATAACAGCAGGGCTATTCTTCTTCTTCCACACAATCACACCATGGAGATCTGTGGCACTCACAGGGGAGTCCTGCTGCTTCCATCCCCCAGAGGAGTGCACCCTGTCTGGCTACAGGATCCACACAGTCAGCCTCCTCTGTCTAGGTCTGTACCCACTGGAGGGCTGTGATCATCAGCCTAGATTTTCCACCGTTTCCCCCAGCACAGCTATGGTCTTCTCTCTCCAATGAAAGAAGAGACTGCCTATTGAAAGTATTCAGTGTTTCTTCACAAAGAACGTCCAATGGCCCAGTAGCACAAGTCAAGCAAGACCTACAAGTTAAAATACAAAAGAATGTTTAGACAAGTGGCAAGACAGTCCTATACAATTGTAAATAAGTGAAAAACAGCAACCCCACCCCTCATTTACACAAGTCCCCATAGATTGTCTTTATTACAGTATTATTACAGTCACTGCTATTGTTTTATGCATTTATTTATGTTCAAACAGACGGAGCATTGATGAGGGTGAAAACAATTGGGTGTCAGTTCAACTTCACTGGTAAACATAAGCTTACATACAAGCAGATATATACTGCTCAAAAAAATAAAGGGAACACTTAAACAACACATCCTCGATCTGAATGAAAGAAATAATCTTACTAAATACTTTTTTCTTTACATAGTTGAATGTGTTGACAAGAAAATCACACAAAAATAATCAATGGAAATCCAATTTATCAACCCATGGAGGTCTGGATTTGGAGTCACACTCAAAATTAAAGTGGAAAACCACACTACAGGCTGATCCAACTTTGATGTAATGTCCTTAAAACAAGTCAAAATGAGGCTCAGTAGTGTGTGTGGCCTCCACGTGCCTGTATGACCTTCCTACAACGCCTGGGCATGCTCCTGATGAGGTGGCGGATGGTCTCCTAAGGGATCTCCTCCCAGACCTGGACTAAAGCATCCGCCAACTCCTGGACAGTCTGTGGTACAACGTGGCGTTGGTGGATGGAGCGAGACATGATGTCCCAGATGTGCTCAATTGGATTCAGGTCTGGGGAACGGGCGGGCCAGTCCATAGCATCAATGCCTTCCTCTTGCAGGAACTGCTGACACACTCCAGCCACATGAGGTCTAGCATTGTCTTGCATTAGGAGGAACCCAGGGCCAACCGCACCAGCATATGGTCTCACAAGGGGTCTGAGGATCTCATCTCGGTGCCTAATGGCAGTCAGGCTACCTCTGGCGAGCACATGGAGGGCTGTGCGGCCCCCCCAAAGAAATGCCACCCCACACCATGACTGACCCACTGCCAAACCGGTCATGCTGGAGGATGTTGCAGGCAGCAGAACGTTCTCCACGGCGTCTCCAGACTCTGTCACGTCTGTCACGTGCTCAGTGTGAACCTGCTTTCATCTGTGAAGAGCACAGGGCGCCAGTGGCGAATTTGCCAATCTTGGTGTTCTCTGGCAAATGCCAAACGTCCTGCACGGTGTTGGGCTGTAAGCACAACCCCCACCTGTGGATGTCGGGCCCTCATACCACCCTCATGGAGTCTGTTTCTGACCGTTTGAGCAGACACATGCACATTTGTGGCCTGCTGGAGGTCATTTTGCAGGGCTCTGGCAGTGCTTCTCCTGCTCCTCCTTGCACAAAGGCGGAGGTACCGGTCCTGCTGCTGGGTTGTTGCCCTCCTACGGCCTCCTCCATGTCTCCTGATGTACTGGCCTGTCTCCTGGTAGCGCTTCCATGCTCTGGACACTACGCTGACAGACACAGCAAACCTTCTTGCCACAGCTCGCATTGATGTGCCATCCTGGATGAGCTGCACTACCTGAGCCACTTGTGTGGGTTGTAGACTCCGTCTCATGCTACCACTAGAGTGAAAGCACCGCCAGCATTCAAAAGTGACCAAAACATCATCCAGGAAGCATAGGAACTGAGAAGTGGTCTGTGGTCCCCACCTGCAGAACCACTCCTTTATTGGGGGTGTCTTGCTAATTGCCTATAATTTCCACCTGTTGTCTATTCCATTTGTACAACAGCATGTGAAATTTATTGTCAATCAGTGTTGCTTCCTAAGTGGACAGTTTGATTTCACAGAAGTGTGATTGACTTGGAGTTACATTGTGTTGTTTAAGTGTTCCCTTTATTTTTTTGAGCAGTGTATTATAAAATGCAATTCTATCAGGATTGGCTTCTGTCAACATGATACTGTCCTATAGGTCTATGACACACACCTATAGGTATACAGGCCTATAGTTGTGTGTCGTCCAATACAGTATGTATCTATGTAGTGGTTACTACGCAGAGCAATTTATAGTCATTTTTGCAGGACAACCTTATTGGGCGTTGCTACTACACAGCTGCGCACACGCCCTTCCAGTCAATTCAATCTATTATGCCTAGAAAATCATGCATCATCGTCTCGCATTTCCACTCTCTTTCCATTTAAATGTACCCCCATGCAGGCCGACCCACCACCATAGCCGGGCAACTAACGTATTCTCCCAATGTTTCGCATGGGTTGATCACCCTGTCACTGCCGGTGTCTGAAAGAAATGCCATTTAAACGGTGTATAGGAGATACAGCAACCGCTGTAAGTGTGTAGTAATGTAGATACGCCGGTTAATAGTAACAAAATGCAACGCAATAATAGTGTAACATCGTTTTTCTATCTAGCTAAAATAGCCCCATGTCATTTAGAATGTCTGACAATCTCTGAACTCGCTCGCGAAATAACTTCTCTGTTTTAACGCTACCATTTGCGTTGCATTTTTTATAGGAAGCAAAGAAAACAAATCATGTATTGGCTTGTTTTAGTAATTGTAAAATTGTATACGATAGCTAACTCGTAAACGTGACATGGTTACATTGCAATTTGTGCCGCAACCTCAAACTGATAAAGTGACTAAATATGCAAGCTATAACAAGAACAAACGCTTCGAATAAACGTCTTGTGCATAATGAAATAAAACCCAAGCCCCCCGCCCTCCAAAAAAATACAAAGCAAAACTTCACCTTCAATTGGAATAATCGTCGATCTGCACTGCTCTTTGCCGCTGTTTCTTCCAGTGACAATACACAACCACGTCCCTAGCTCTCTCCGTCTTCTCTCTCGCTGCTGCACGCAAATCCACGAAATGATCTATTCCCCGGACGCGCGCTTTGAGCTAGAGCACCAGTGTATAATCATCGATCAGTTCAATTGATTTGTGTGATATACCAGAGAAATCCCAGTATAATCCACATCGTGTCCTGTTATATATACTGTGCATTCCTTCATGATTGAATAGTTTGCCGACTGAATAAACCTGAAAGTCCCCATCCCACCTTAACACTGTGGTGTAAACAGTCATGTGAAGAGCACACAGAGGATAGTAATGATAAATCAAAGAGTTAACATTTATTTGAAGAAAATTATTTCATATAAAAACTTTGAACACATTGATTGGTGCAGTCCTTAAATATAAAATCAACTAAACACATGCAACTTAATGTAAAAACACTGCAGGCAACCAAAACACACCATGCATGAAATGTAGATTGAGATGGTCAGGATCAATTCAGGAAGTTCAACTGACTTCCTGAATAAAACAATGTAAGACCTCAACCCTTACACATAAAACGTTATTGGACCACCTTCCAGTGACAATCCACCAGGGTTTAAACTCAGTGAAATCCAGCTCATTCTAATGAGTAGCCTACACTAGTTTATCCCTTCAAAGTGGTCGACACTAGTTAACACAAAGTCAAACACCCCAGCCATTTCTACAATTAAAGTCTTCAAATTTGATTTTAAACCTAACCTTAGCCCTGAACTTAACCACACTGCTAACCTTATATTAAAACCAAAAAGCTTGTTTTGTAGCCAATTACGACTGTGACTGTGGAATATGACTTTGTGGTTATGGAAGCTAGTGGACACCCACTACAGTAGTAGTACGACAGTACAACAACATATGGCAGCCCTGGAGGAACAACATTCAGCTGGCCACGCATAGAAAACAACCTCTGTTGTGACAGGGTCAGTCACCTCCTTATATCAATATTGATTCCCCCCTCAGCTCGGGGGATTAGCATTGTGTGCAAAGATTACGACCCGCTTGATTTAACCCAGCACCAGATTAACCGTTTCAGCACTGAGCTGATCACTTCTGCTTGGTGTCGGGGAATGTGAGCCCATCCCAGCTACGCCTGTTTGGCCTACATACTGGCTTCCACCTGACCACTCATGCACCCCGGCCCCCAGGGGCTGCTCTGCTGCATTGGGTTTCAGTCAAAATCTCAGGGTGCGTCTCAGTACACTAAAGTGGTTCAGCTCTCCCTGTTCCCCTTCTATACGTACCTGCAGGAGAAATACAATTGGGCGAAAACTGCAATGTGGGAGATTTGTTTCTAGGAATTGGAAAGAAGAGGATGCATTCTATTCCTATATCCCCACAGTATACATTCAAGCCAGGGAATAACAGTAGTAAACACTATGGAGCGCATGGAGGCCTGGTAGATCAGGCAGGTAGACATAATCAGGTTACAAAAACACACATGACAATAAAACACATCTTTGGCTGAGATTGGTAGTTAAATACAAGAGTAGAGTCATAAAAAAACATCTTTGGCTTAGCTGAGAGTTAGTCGTTAAATTTAACGAGGTATATAACAGCGTGCTGCTGTTAAAAGGAGGAAATAACATGTGCAGAAAATGAAAAAAAGCATGAAGCATGATAAACGCCAAATGTGATTAAATGCAATTATTTAAAATACTATAAGGAAGATATTGATCCATAAATAATCTCTACACTACAGGCGTTTGTAATTTTGCATTTGGGAAATGTTGGCGGATCGAGGGGAGGACAGACATTTTGAGGCAGACAGAGACAACGTCATCCAGCAGTCTAGCTAGCCTATCACGTTGAGGCAGAGGAGTCTTTGGTATGAATGGAGGTAAAGAAACCAGGGAGGTTCTCTGAAGACGAAGAGGCTCAGTCACACCTTCGTCATCAAACACTGTTGACAAGAAAGCATGAGGAGAGATGTTACTTCAGCTCAGTTGAAACATATCTTTAGTATTGGCAGATCTGAAGGAAGCAGATTACATGTAAAATGGTAGCACTTCCGTTTACCAGACAGAAATAACCTCAAATTAAATGGTAATCACACAAGTCATAACCCCATGAACTACTTGTGTTTTGCGGATTCACTAAAACAAGCACCATTATGCACCGTGGTGCCCCCTAGAGCAGGGATGGGTAACTTTGATGGGGTGTGGGGGCCACAAAAATCTTAACTCATGAGGGGCCACAGTGGCTCGTGGGTCTGCGTACCCACATCCATACCCACACATGCAGTCAAAATTTCACTGAGGGGCCCCCCCACCTTGCGAACAAAACATTTTAGCGGCCCTCCCTCTTGACAAGTTTTGAAGTTAATTTCCTGCAATTCTACACATTTTGCCTTTGGACATAGAGAAATTGTTGCAGTTTTAAATATGATATCTGAGTGAGAGTAACAAACAAAATCAATGAGGGCCCCCCGGTCGTTAATTTGATCACGATTAGTACATGTTTAGATAGCTGGCGAGATTACAATTTTTTAGCTGACATGGGCTAATTGAGTGACTGTCAGTGACTGACATAACTGCTGATGCAAAACCGCATTTTTAAATTGCACCTTGTGTATTATACTATTCTTTTTATCCTGGGGGGGATTGATCCAATTCTCAGACAACCCAAAGATTCCTAGGTGCCCTTCCAGACTCCCCCTGCCTACCCAAGGACATCAGAGTACAAAAATCAGTTAACCACCTAACTGAGGAACTCAATTTAACCTTGCGCAATACCCTAGATGCAGTCGCACCCCTAAAAACCAAAAACATTTTTCATAAGAAACTAGCTCCCTGGTATATAGAAAATACCCGAGCTCTGAAGCAAGCTTCCAGAAAATTGGAAAGGAAATGGCGCCACACCAAACTGGAAGTCTTCCAACTAGCTTGGAAAGACAGTACCGTGCAGTATCGAAGAGCCCTCACTGCTGCTCGATCATCCTATTTTTCCAACTTAATTGAGGAAAATAAGACCAATCCAAAATTTATTTTTGATACTGTCGCAAAGCTAACTAAAAAGCAGCATTCCCCAAGAGAGGATGGCTTTCACTTCAGCAGTGATAAATTCATGAACTTCTTTGAGGAAAAGATCATGATCATTAGAAAGCAAATTACGGACTCCTCTTTAAATATGCGTATTCCTTAAAAGCTCAGTTGTCCTGAGTCTGCACAACTCTGCCAGGTCCTAGGATCAAGGGAGACACAAGTGTTTTAGTACTATATCTCTTGACACTGATGAAAATAATTATGGCCTCTAAACCGTCAAGCTGCATACTGGACCCTATTCCAACTAAACTACCGAAAGAGCTGCTTCCTGTGCTTGGCCCTCCGATATTGAACATCATAAACGGCTCTCTATCCACCGCATGTGTACCAAACTCACTAAAAGTGACAGTAATAAAGCCTCTCTTGAAAAAGCCAAACCTTGACCAAGAAAATATAAAAAACTATCAGCCTATAACGAATCTCCCATTCCTCTCAAACATTTTAGAAAAAGCTGTTGTGCAGCAACTCACTGCCTTCCTGAAGACAAACAACGTATACGAAACGCTTCAGTCTGGTTTTAGACCCCATCATAGCACCGAGACTGCACTTGTGAAGGTGGTAAATTACCTTTTAATGGCGTCAGACCGAGGCTCTGCATTTGTCCTCGTGCTCCTAGACCTTAGTGCTGCTTTTGATACCATCGATCCCCAGTCTTTTGGAGAGATTGGAAACCCAAATTGGTCTACACGGACAAGTTCTGGCCTGGTTTAGATCTTATCTGTCAGAAAGATATCAGTTTGTCTCCGTGGATGGTTTGTCCTTTGACAAATCAACTGTAAATTTCAGTGTTCCTCAAAGTTCCGTTCTAGGACCACTATTGTTTTCACTATATATTTGACCTCTTGGTGATGTCATTCGGAAACATAATGTTAACTTTCACTGCTATGCAGATGACACACAGCTGTACATTTCGATGAAACATGGTGAAGCCCCAAAATTGCCCTCCCTGGAAGCCTGTGTTTCAGACATAAGGAAGTGGATGGCTGCAAATTTTCTACTTTTAAACTCAGACAAAACAGAGATGCTTGTTTTAGGTCCCAAGAAACAAAGATCTGTTGAATCGGACAATTAATCTGGATGGTTGTACAGTTGTCTCAAATAAAACTGTGAAGGACCTCGGCGTTACTCTGGACCCTGATCTCTCTTTTGACGAACATATCAAGACTGTTTCAAGGACAGCTTTTTTTCCAACTACGTAACATTGCAAAAATCTGAAACTTTGTCCAAAAATGATGCAGAAAAATGTATCAATGCTTTTGTCACTTCTAAGTTAGACTACTGCAATGCTCTACTTTCCGGCTACTCGGATAAAGCACTGAATAAACTTCAGTTAGTGCTAAACACGGCTGCTAGAATCTTGACTAGAACCCCCAAAAAATGTATCATATTACTCCAGTGCTAACCTCTCTAAACTGGCTTCCTGTTAAGGCCAGGGCTGATTTCAAGGTTTTACTGCTAACCTACAAAGCATTACATGGGCTTGCTCTACCTATCTTTCCAATTTGGTCCTGCCGTACATACCTACATGTACGCTACAGCCACAAGACGCAGGCCTCCTAACTGTCCCTAGAATTTCTAAGCAAACAGGAGGAGGCAGGGCTTTCTCCTATAGAGCTCCATTTTTATGGAATGGTCTGCCTACCCATGTGAGACACAGACTCGGTCTCAACTTTTAAGTCTTTATTGAAGACTCATCTCTTCAGTAGGTCCTATGATTGAGTGTAGTCTGGCCTAGGAGTGTGAAGGTGAACGGAAAGGCACTGGAGCAACAAACCGCCCTTGCTGTCTCTGCCTGGCCGGTTCCCCTTTCTCCACTGGGACTCTCTGCCTCTAACCCTATTACAGGGGCTGAGTTACTGGCGCTCTTCCATGCTGTCCCTAGGAGGGGTGCGTCACTTGAGTGGGTTGAGTCACTGACGTGATCTTCCTGTCTGGGTTGGCGCCTTGGGTTGTGCCGTGGCGGAGATCTTTGTGGGCTATACTTGGCCTTGTCTCAGGATGGTAAGTTGGTGGTTGAAGATATCCCTCTAGTGGTGTGGGGGCTGTGCTTTGGCAAAGTGGGTGGGGTTATATCCTGCCTGTTTGGCCCTGTCCGGGGGTATCGTCGGACGGGGCCACAGTGTCTCCCGACCCCTCCTGTCTCAGCCTCCAGTATTTATGCTGCAGTAGTTTATGTGTCGGGGGGCTAGGGTCAGTCTGTTATATCTGGAGTATTTCTCCTGTCTTATACGGTGTCCTGTGTGAATTTAAGTATGCTCTCTAATTCTCTCTCTCTCGGAGGACCTGAGCCCTAGGACCATGCCACAGGACTACCTGGCCTGGTGACTCCTTGCTGTGACCAGTCCACCTGGCCGTGCTGCTGCTCCAGTTTCAACTGTTCTGCCTGCGGCTATGGAAACCTGACCTGTTCACCGGACGTCCTACCTGTCCCAGACCTGCTGTTTTCAACTCTCTAGAGACAGCAGGAGCGGTAGAGATACTCTCAATGATCGGCTATGAAAAGCCAACTGACATTTACTCCTGAGGTGCTGACCTGTTGCACCCTCGACAACCACTGTGATTATTATTATTATTATTCTTCTTCAACCCTGCTGGTCATCAATGAACTTTTGAACATCTTGGCCATGTTCTGTTATAATCTTCACCTGGCACAGCCAGAAGAGGACTGGCCACCCCTCAAGGTTTCTTCCTAGGTTCTGGCCTTTCTAGGGAGTTTTTCCTAGCCACCGTGCTTCTACACCTGCATTGCTTGCTGTTTGGGGTTTTAGGCTGGGTTTCTGTACAGCACTGAGATATCAGCTGATGTAAGAAGGACTTTATAATTACATTTGATTTGATCAACAGGCCTACAAATAGTGGCCGTTGTTGCCCATCCCTGACCTAGAGCAATGGGAAAGGAGAAGGGGCTAGAATCTGGTGGAAGGATCAAGCTCCAGTGGACTGAACCCTCACCTCCCGGTCTGTGGCAGTCCTCTATGTGTAGGCAGAGTGTTGACCAATCAAGCTCCGGCCCTGGAGTGAGTACTCTGGATCTGCTGCTGCCCTATTAGCCTCCTCCTCCAGCTGGCACAGAGAACAGAAACAGGAGAGATGGATAAAGAAGTGAGTGAGTGAGTGAGTGAGTGAGTGAGTGAGTGAGTGAGTGAGTGAGTGAGTGAGTATTACCTGTTCTTTAAGGTACGTGTGAGAGCAGGGTCCTAGACCCCTCAGTACCAGTCCCACTATGAAGCACCAGATAGAAAGTCCTGATTCCAGTCCAGCCAGAAGTACACATGGGAACCACAGAGACAGGGCAGTGTCCTGGAGAGAACAAAAGAGATATATACATACACACACACAGCCTTTGGAAAGTATTCAGACCCCTTGACTTTTTCCACATTGTTACAATACAGCCTTATTCTTAAATTGATTAAATTGTTTATCCCCCCTCATCAATCTACACACAATACCCCATAATGACAAAGCAAAAACAGGTTTAGAAATGTTTGCAAATGGATTATTTACATAAGTATTCAGACAGGATTGTGTCGAGGCACAAACCTGGGGAATAGTACCAAAAAATGTATTCAGCATTGAAGGTCTCCAAGAACACAGTGCCCTCCATCCTTCTTAATTGGAAGAAGTTTTGAACCACCAAGACTCTTCCTAGAGCTGGCCGCCCGGCCAAACTGAGCAATTGGGGGAGAAGGGCCTTGGTCTCTCTGACAGAGCTCTAGAGTTCCTCTGTGGAGGTGGGAGAACCTTCCAGAAGGCCAACCATCTCTGCAGCACTCCACCAATCAGGCCTTTATGGTAGAGTGGCCAGACGGAAGCCACTCCTCAGTAAAAGGCACATAATAGCCAAACTGGAGTTCGCCAAAAGGCACCTAAAGACTCTCAGACCATGAGAAACGAAATTCTCTGGTCTGACGAAACCAAGATTGAACTCTTTGGCCTGAATGCAAAGTATCACGTCTGGAGGAAACCTGGCACCATCCCTACGGTGAAGCATGGTGGTGGCAGCATCATGCAGCGGATATGTTTTTCAGCGGCAGGGACTGGGAGACTAGTCAGGGAAAGATGAACGGAGCAAAGTACAGAGATCCTTGATGAAAACCTGCTCCAGAGCACTCAGGACCTCACTGGGGTGAAGGTTTTACCTTCCAACAGGACAACGACCCCTAAGCACACAGCCAAGACAACGCAGGAGTGGCTTCGGGACAAGTCTCTGAATGTGCTTGAGTGGCCCAGCCAGAGCCTGGACTTGAACCCTATCGAACATCTCTGGAGAGAACTGAAAATAGCTGTGCAGCAACGCTACCCATCCAACCGGACAGAGCTTGAGAGCATCTGCAGAGAAGAATGGGAGAAACTCCCCAAATACAGGTGTGCAAAGCTTGTAGCGTCATACCCAAGAAGACTCAAGGCTGTAATCGCTGCCAAAGATGCTTCAACAAAGTACTGAGTAAAGGGTCTGAATACTTATGTAAATGTGATATTTCAGTTTTTTTATTAATTAGCAAAAATTTATACAATTCTGTTATGGGGTATTGTGTGTAGATTGATGAGGAAAAAACAATTTAATCAATTTTAGAATAAGGCTGTAACCTACCGAAATGCAGAAAAAGTCAAGGGGTCTGAATACTTTCCCGAAGGCACTGTGTGTGTGTGGCAATGGTGAGGCTAATAGCCATATAGATTGAGAGAGAGAGACTTAATACATATGTATATTTGTGTGGTGTCAAAGGAGCATAGAGACAGAGAGAGAGGGATAGAGACTTACATAAATCCGTGTGGTGTCAAAGGAGCATAGAGAGAGCGAGAGAGAGAGGGATAGACTTACATAAATCCGTGTGGTGTCAAAGGAGCATAGAGACAGCGAGAGAGAGGGATAGAGACTTACATAAATCCGTGTGGTGTCAAAGGGGCATAGAGAGAGCGAGAGAGAGAGGGATAGAGACTTACATAAATCTGTGTGGTGTCAAAGGAGCATAGAGAGAGCGAGAGAGAGAGGGATAGAGACTTACATAAATCCGTGTGGTGTCAAAGGAGCATAGAGACAGGGATAGAGAGAGGGATAGAGACTTACATAAATCCGTGTGGTGTCAAAGGGGCAGTCTGCGTTGACTGGCGAGCGGGCGTTGATTGGCAAGTCAGTGAAGTTGCAGCCCAACATGAGGCCCCGCCCCTCGTTGGCAATGGTGATGCTAATAGCCAATAGGAGCCCGACGCCGCAGGCCGCAGAGAGTAGGGCATTCAGGAAGGAACTAATCAGAAGACCTATGTGCTGGAGTTGGGGAATAGAAGGACAGGGAGAAAGAGAAAGTGAGGAGAGAAAGAGGGGTGAAGTCAAGGAGGTGGGGAAAATTTTGACGAGAGGAGGTGAAGAGGTGACAGTTGCAGACTAAATGGTGTTCATTGTATCTTACAAATTATATTTTCTTGTTATTGATGGTCTTACCAGCTTCCAAACTGACAGATTTCTTGACACCAATATGGCAATGATTCCTGTTGCAATGCTCTGAAAATGGAAACAGAACATTTCAGTTTCTGTCTATAACATCACGTCATTACTAATTGTTACTATGGTAATCTATAGTTCTCTGACTGACCAGCAGTCCGGAGGTGACGGAGATGATGTTGGCGGCGGTGAACTCGGTGGTGATCTGGTCGTTGGGTTTAGAGACGTGGCGCAGGATGCTGCCGTGGATAATGGCTCCCAGGATGAAGTTAATGTGACCCACCAGGATCAGAGTAAATCCCTTCTTCATCAGACGCCCCGGACCCTTCTCCTTATCTGACAGATCAGCACACAGTCGTCATTGTATGGTCATTGTTGTAGAGTAGGCTACCAGTGTTGGGGTCAATTCCATTTCGATTCAGAAAGTAAACCAAATTCCAATTCCACATTTTCCTCATTGAAAAGCACTGAAGATAATTGAAATGTCAGTGTACTTCTTGAATGGACTGGAATTGAAATAAGATTACACAGTGGAGTGCACAGTAATCACCATAGAGAATGGCAGTTTAATCTCATTCTAGTTCTGTGAGTTTACCTATATAAAAGTAAGCCTCTTCAACTTTGGCCTATTTGTTGGTAGAAACATTTATAACAGAAAGAAGGTGTGGAATGTTGACCTACACAAACAATAGACTGATTGTTCTAATAGGCCTTACATGATGAAACAAGATGGTACTAGTCATTAGTCGGATTCCGTTGCTAAACGTTTTGCAACGGTCTACTCCAAATGGAAAATGTTTTGGTTTCTATTGGACAAATTCAGGTAGGACTCTCCCTGTTTCGTTCTGATTGTTCTGTTTGGTTCTTAAACGGTCACTTGTTTCCGTTGCAAGACTTAATGAATACACCCCAGATTTACCTGGAAACCCAATGTTGAATTGCATTGAATTCGAGTCAGGCAGAAATGAGCATGAATCAGGGAAGTTAACTCTCACGACCTCTACAAGCCAGAATTTTGAATACAATTATATTTTAACATACTTTACCGGACCGTGCGGTTGGTCATTTTGGTGGTAGGAATGTGAGACAATATATCCACATGAAAGTATAATTATATTACTTTCCAAAACTATGGTAGAGCAGTTCAGATGAAGCATATGCAGAACCATGTAAACGTGCACAAGCTCAGTAAATAGGCTATTCATGCATGTATTTTTTGTTGTGAGCATGATAGAAATCTGAACTCACTACCGGCGCTTTGAAAAGTTAATGTAATTACACTTTCGTGTGGACATATTGTCTCACATTCCTACCGCCAACAGGACCAACCGATAAAGTACGTTAAAAATGTACTTTTATTCAACATCATTGCTTGTAGAGGTGGTGAGAGGAAACTTTACCGATTCAAACGCTAATTTCTGCCTGACGTGGAATTCAATTCAACGTCGAGTTTACAGGCAAACCCCATATATGCATCTGAAACACTGAATCAACAGTGTCCCTTATTGGAGTCCTCAGTCCTCACCAAACCTTTAGCTAATGTACTGTTAAAAGCATCATTGGTGGATCATCGGTTTACTTTCGAAATACGCAAACGAACACCTGTGCAACCTAGACATAATGGTTGCATCGCTAAAGCGAAAACAAGAAGTTGCCTCCTCCACTAAAATAAGTTATTTAAAGTTAACTTACCGAAACCACACATATCGTTGCTGTATATTACGCAAGATTATTTATAAGAGTAAAACAAAACGGCAAATTATTTTTGTTTTCATGAAGCAGTTCCTCGCACTTTCCGAGTCGGTGACGTCACGGGCTTCACCTGTCGAGCGGAAGTTGGGCGTTCAATTTTGTTCTTCTTCATTTGGGGTTTTCAATAGTGCGCATCTGCAGCACGTATTCGGGGCGTTCCTGCCTGTGGGCGTTCCTGCGTTTGCGAAGCCCAGTGCCTACAAAAACACGCCATTACTATTGATCTCTATATTAAGGGAATTACTGCTGGTGTTGTGTAGTGAACTACATGTTATGCCGAGAGAGAAATAGTTATGGTGTCTTTTTGGAGGCACTAACCCCTCCATGGCTCGTTGGACAAAGCCTATGGGGAAATTAATGCCGTTTTTGTAGGGTTTTCTGATTAACGCAGAAAATAGGCTTAGAAGATCTTAAATGTTTTATTCTATGAGATAATCTTCATCAGCCAATGTCACTTTTTGTAAATTTTGAAACATTTATGTCAGAAAAAAAACACGCAAAGCACATAAAGGCTTCATAATTCATAAAGGTCATGTTAACGGACTGATATATCTCATAGGACAATACGTATAAGATCTCCTAAGCCTGTGTTAACCTCAGACCTTATTTTCAGTGTTTATCCCAAATCGATATTCTTTACCCATTCATTTTCTCCATAGGAATGGCTGAACAAACCAGAGGTAACTCATTTCTGTTTTTTAGGACTACAAGCTGGCGAGCTCTATTAGCTTGGTGGTAGTTGAACTAAATTCTTAACTAGGAAGTGTTTGAGTAGTTAACTTTTTTGCCATATAATGGTGCAGCTAACTACTGGAACTACACACTACTTTTTTGCAAAAATTAAACCAAATATGGGTGAAGTAGGCAATCATTTCTTGCCTGAAACATTGTTTTGGTGTTTAAAAAGCTAAATTACACATTCTGATAACATATTACCCCAAAGTCATCTGTTCTTGCAATTTATAGTCTATAACATTTCAGATTTACATATGATAATCTTTCACGAAGTAGTTTGGATGTAACCAACTACTTTTTCAATGTAACTTTAGTTAAGTAAACTATACAACTTCTTTCAGTCTGAAGTAATTGGTAGCTTTGTAAACCATCTTTTTAGAGTAGTTTCCCCAACACTAATTACCGCCACCTGCTGGGCTGAAAATGTGACGGAGACTTGTGCTGTTAAGGTGACCGTATTACCGCCACATCGGTTGTCACGAGTCATGACGGCAGTCGAATTCCACTTGACCGTTTAGTCACAGTAATTAGGCTTCTCCAAGCTCTGATGCTGCTGATGGTCATTAGTAGCCCATTAAACGTGCTAACTGCCTGGTACTCAGCACTCTGTTATCACTCTGGCATCAATACAAATGTTTTCATGAGAGCCAAAGAGCTCATGTTGTGCAACAGTTCTTTATGGTAACCTATAGGGAATCTATAGTTCTCTGACTGACCAGCAGTCCGGAGGTGACGGAGATGATGTTGGCGGCGGTGAACTCGGTGGTGATCTGGTCGTTGGGTTTAGAGACGTGGCGCAGGATGCTGCCGTGGATGATGGCTCCCAGGATGAAGTTAATGTGACCCACCAGGATCAGAGTAAACCCCTTCTTCATCAGACGCCCTGGACCCTTCTCCTTATCTGACAGATCAGCACACAGTCGTCATTGTATGGTCATTGTTGTAGAGTAGGCTACCAGGGTTGGGGTCAATTACATTTCGATTCAGAAAGTAAACCAAATTCCATTTCCAAATGTTTCTAATTGAAAAACGCTGAAGATAATTGGAATAGAGTGCTGTGTACCATCACTCTCTTTCTTGGTGAAATAGCTATTACACAGCCTGGAGGTGTGTTGGGTCATTGTCCTGTTGAAAAACAAATGATAGTCCCACTAAGCACAAACCAGATGGGATGGTGTATTGCTGCAGAATGCTGTGGTAGCCATGCTGGTTAAGTGTGCCTTGAATTCTAAATAAATCAGTGACAGTGTCACCAGCAAAGCACCATCACACCTCCTCCTCCATGCTTCACGGTGGAACCACACATTTAAAAAATATTGTACTTTTATTTAACCAGGCAAGACAGTTAAGAACAAATTCTTATTTACAAAGACAGCCAACACCGGCCAAACCCGGACGACGCTGGGCCAATTGTGAGCCGCCCTATGGGACTCCCAATCACGGCCAGTTGTGATACAGCCTGGATTCAAACCAGGGTGTCTGTAGTGACGCCTCTAGCACTGAGGAGATCATCCGGCCTGACGCCTCTAGCACTGAGGAGATCATCCGGCCTGATTCACACAGTCTCCTCTGAACAGTTGATGTTGAGATGTGTCTGTTACTTTTAAAATTTATTTGGGCTACAATTTGTGAGGCTGGAAACTCTAATGAACTTATCCTCTGCAGCAGAGGTAACTGGGTCTTCCTTTCCTGTGGCAGTCCTCATGAGAGCCAGTTTCATCATAGTGCTTGATGGTTTTTGCGACTGCACTTGAAGAAACTTTCAAAGTTCTTGAAATGTTCCGCATTGACTGACCTTCATGTCTTAAAGTAATGATGGACTGTCGTTTCTCTATTTGAGCTGTTCTTGTCATAGTATGGACTTGGTCTTTTACCAAATAGGGCTTTCTTCTGTATACCACCCCTACCTTGTCACAACTCAAATGATTGGCTCAAACACATTAAGAAGGATAGAAATTCCACAAATGTACTTTTAACAAGGCACACCTGTTAATTTAAATGCATTCCAGGTGACTACCTCATGAAGCTGGTTGAGAGAATGTCAAGAGTGTGCAAAGCTGTCATCAAGGCAAAGGGTGACTACTTTGAAGAATCTAAAATATAACATATATTTTGATTTGTTGAACACTTTTTTGGTTGCTACATGATTCCATGTGTGTTCTTTCATAGTTTCTACAATGTAGAAAATAGTAAAAAATAAAGAAAAACCCTTGAATGAGTAGGTGTGTCCAAACCTTTGACTGGTATTGTACATGAGTTTCAAATTTGGGGAAGATCATTTTCACCATAAAAATTAAAAGCATTACATGCATATCGCATTTGCGGTCACTTTTGAGAATGGTGTTTTCCCGCTAATGGACAATTCACGCTTATAGCCTAATACCGTGTGCATATTGCTGTGCTTATAACGTGAATAAATAGCCTAATAGTTTATCAACATTTTAAGCTAAATGTTGTGATCTGTTGCTTAAAAAGTTTTTTTGAAACTAGTGGTTGTATTAATTTGGGATCTATCGCATCCCACAACTGTCCCAGACTATGTTTGGAATATTTATTTCTCGCACAGAATAGAATAGGTCAACTTTTGTACTATGGGGATAGTAGATTGACATAGGCTAGTGTTTTTGCTGTTCTTTAGGCCTACTCATCTTGTTGGCTGATGAAAAGTAAATGTGGACAGTTCTTCCAATATCTTCAATATGTGCCTCGGAATGGGATAAGGACTCGCCCAGTTGCATCCCCAATGTGTCTGTCTTCACTTGTAGCCTGTGAGAAAGACCCGATCATTTGATGGAGAGCCATGTGAGTTAGAGGTGCTTCAGAGCATGCTGCCAGGAGAAGAGAATTATAATTATTATATTCTGCCCAAGGGCAAAACGGCCCCTGGCCGCAAAAGGCATGGATTTTTTAGGGGGCATTATGGCGACACAAAGGAGATACCACCGGAAACTTTTAGGCATTATCAAGTGCTTGTGAATGAGAGACTGATGAAGTGTGTACAGCCTGTGCAAAAAAAAACAAAGCAGAGCTCATGCCTTTCATGCAACTTTTTTCAAATGATCATTAGAGTCGTATCAT
Source organism: Salmo trutta (assembly GCF_901001165.1). Lineage (NCBI taxonomy): Eukaryota > Metazoa > Chordata > Actinopteri > Salmoniformes > Salmonidae > Salmo > Salmo trutta. Next base: position 28,265,043 of record NC_042989.1, read on the forward strand.
GCAGCCTTAGAATGTATTAAAACACTTAGCCCAATGTTTGTATCACAACTAAAGTTACATAAATAACTCTAAATGAAGCATATAGGAGTACCTGTTTCTTTGTTAACTACTCAACACAGAATAGCCGCTTATTGCATACTCCCTCAAATCATTTGGAGAAAATATCCTTTATTCAGCTATGTTAAATGGTATTCTTCATACTATAAAATAATGCCATGGAAGACTAAGCAAATCTTGTCTGGTAAATGATCTAGTGTAGCCCAAAGCCATATGGGATAGCCAGATCATGGCCTAACATAAGGACAACTCAGAGTATGGTATTCTGTTCTTCTGAAATAGACTACATTTTCTTCATATCATGTTTCTTTAGACCGGTATAAAATAAATAATGGATTTATTGTGATGGTGTAGGCTATATTACATGGATTTATTAGAGTTTTTAAAATGTAGATGTTCCAAAGGTCTGCATCAGTGGCTTGTAGGCTATGCATGGAAGCCAGGAAATGCTAAATGTGTTTATGTTCATTAACGGTCATTTACTGTGGGACCGGCGGTTATTTGCTTGACAATCACCAGCTGACGAAATTTCATGACCGCCACAGCCCTAATGGAGACTATGGAAGTGTTCTAGATTCTGCACTCTTGTCTACATGAATGGTGGAAGGAAATTATTTTTGAGTGAATTAGTTTGTTCTGGAAGGGTTTGAATAAATTGGGGAGGGTGAAGCTTATTCTCAGGGATGTGATGCCTTTGATGTTTGAGTTGGGCGTTCAAGGGAGGGCAATCTCGGTTAACCCAGAAGTAAAATCTCACATAATTTGGTCAACTGCGCAGAATCTTCCCACAGGATATTAACGGGACAAAGGTTATTGGGGTTACATGTTATGTTCATAGCTGTTGTTTAGTACTTAGTATACACTAAGGATCTATCATGGTCCAAACACACCAACACAGTTGTGAAGAGGCCATGACAACGCCTTTTCCCCCTCAGGAGGCTGAAAAGATTTCACATGGGCCTTCTGATCCTCAAAAAATTCTGCAGCTGAACCATTGAGAGCAGCTTGACTGGCCGCATCACCGCATGGTATGGCAACTGCTTGACATCCGATCGCAAGGCGCTGCAGAGGGTAGTGCGTATGGCCCAGTACATCACTGGGGCCGAACTCCCTGCCATCCAGGACCTCTATACCAGGCAGTGTCAGAGGAAAGCCCTAAAAATTGTCAAAGACTCCAGCCACCCAAGTCATAGACTGTTCTCTGCTACCGCACGGCAAGCGGTACCGGAGCGCCAACCGCTTCTACCCCCAAGCCATAAGACTGCTGAACAGTTAATCAAATAGCCACCCAGACTATTTAAATTGACCCCCAACCCCCCCTTGTTTTTACACTGCTGCTAATCGCTGTTTTTATTCTATGCAGTCACTTTACAAATTACCTCGACTAACCTGTACCCCCCACATTGACTCGGTACCGGTACCCCCTGTATATTGACTCGGTACCGGTACCCCCTGTATATTGACTCGGTACCGGTACCCCCTGTATATTGACTCGGTACCGGTACCCCCTGTATATTGACTCGGTACCGGTACCCCCTGTATATTGCCTCGTTATTGTTAATCATTTTCGTGTTACTTTTTTATTTTATTTTTTTACTTTAGTTTATTTAGGAAATATTTTCTTAACTCTATTTCTTGAACTGCGTTGTTGGTTAAGGGCTTGTAAGTAAATAAATAAGTATTCGGCTCATGTGACAAATAAAATGTGCTTTGATTTTATTATCTATCCTGACTGCATAGTCCCTTTTTTACCCCTACCTACATGTACACATTACCTTAATTACCTCAACTACCTCATACCCCTGCACATTGTCTCAGTACCGGTACCCCCTGTATATAGCCTCGCAATTGTTATTTTATTGTGTCACTATTTCCTTTTTTTCTTATTTGCTATTCTTTTCTTACTTTTTAACTCTGTATTGTTGGGAAAGGGCTCATAAGTAAACACTGTATCTGGCGCATGTGAAAAATAAAATTTGATTTAATTTGGATCATAATCCAAACACACCAACACAGTCGTTAAGAGGGCACGACAACGCCTCTTCTCCCTCAGGAGATTTGGCATGGGCCCTCAGATCCTCAAAAAGTTCTACAGCTACACCACTGAGATAATCTTACATTTACATTTACATTTAAGTCATTTAGCAGACGCTCTTATCCAGAGCGACTTACAAATTGGTGCATTCACCTATAATATCTTGACTGCACCACTGCATGGTATGGCAACTGCTTGGCATTCTACCGCAAGGTGCTACAGAGGGTAATGCGAACGGCCCAGTAGATGACTGCCATCCAGGACCTGTATACCGGGCAGTGTCTCCAGCCAACAAGTCACAGACTGTTCTCTGTGCTACCGCACAACAAGCAGTACCGATGCACCAAGTCTGGAACCAACAGGATCCTGAACAGCTTCTACCCCCCAAATAATATGATTGTGCAATAGTTAGTTAAACCCTCGCACCCTTTGCATATAGCCAAGTTTTCATTACTCATTGTGTATCTATTATTACATGTTTTACATATTCTTCTTCTCTGCATTGTTGGGAAGGTCCTGTAACCAGGGGCGAAAATCTGATATCCACTTTGGAGGGGACAATTACATGAAATTTTCTCAAGAGCAATTCCTGAGGGGGACACCAAAAGTAGTGCTGTAACACATAGCCTACATTGTAATATGGTAAATGTATATTGAGGAACCAAAGAAATAAGGTGTTTGCCGTACTCCTAACTACCGGTACCCAAAACTACACAACTAATCACAACAGCAATACCATTGCCTTTAACAAATCTTAGTTCAGTCACCAGTTTAAGTTGAGAGTGGGGGTATCCATGGCATTTTCCAATTATGTTCCTATTTTACAAGTCAAACAAATTGAGAACCTTTCATAATGTTGCCAAACAAAGACTCAACAAACTTACCTGAGACTCCCTGTCTCTGCCAGTCTGTCGCTGCCTATCTGTCCCCAACTCTGCTGTCTGTGTGCCATCTGTTGCCTGCTCTGCCTAATGACATCATTGTGAAACATTTCCATTAGAATTTCATTTCTTTCTTATGAACATTTTATCAACTAGTCTTTGAGATATTAGGCTACTAGGGTTCTTACTATGCGTTTTGGTGTATTGAAAAATACTCTGATGTCCGTCTTTTATTTTTCTGCCATTTTTCTACCTGGCTGGCTGGCTGGCTACACACACAGTGTGTAGGTTATTTACAGTAGGAGATGGGCTTCTATCATCTTCAATCATTCTATTTGGGCTTCGATCTAAAAGGTAGCTAGCAAATGTGAAACGGATTAAAATGACAAGAGTTGACAGCTGTATGAGTTCACCATTTACACAACATATGCTCCAACCTTTTGTAATTTTAATAGTTTGTTTCATATTGGCTGGCTTCCAACAATAGCTGAATTTGCAAAGCTAGCGAGCACCAATTCAGTTTCAGTGGTGTTTGCTATAATCTTTGCTACCCGGGTTAAATAAAGGTGAAACAAAATAAATAAATATAAGTTCCCCTGCGACAATTTAGCTTTTGCAACGAGACCATTAAATATATATAAGACAATGGTAGAAGAGAGTGTAGTTCTGTTCAGTTTGGACTTCAGTTTATCGCTAACATACAGGGACTTTGAAGCACTAACTTATATCATCTGCATGCTGATTCCATCTTTGACGACGCCACATAAATGGAATAGGTACTAGCTAGCTTAATAGTTAATATTTGCGCGCTAGCTCTGCATATTCAGCTAGTGTGTGTGTGCGCGATTGACTGGATGAACCTCACGGCAGTTACGTGCAAACTAAGGAACTGGCAGTGGATCAAACCATTGTGAGGCAAAGGGCGGGGGGGTCGCAATCTTTTGAAACTTAAAAACGCGGTATTAAGTGTCTATAATCAGCACAATTGCTTTCATTGCGTATTATTAATATTATTTAAATTACATAGTTATGTTTCAGTGATATATTGGGGGGGACAAATCATATTTTTCCCAGGATGGGGGGGTCGTGTCCCCCCGTCCCCCCCGGGATTTCCGCCCCTGCCTGTAACAAAGCATTTCACCGTTAGTCCCCACATGTTGTTTACAAAACATGTGACAAATACTACACTGCTCAAAAAAATAAAGGGAACACTAAAATAACACATCCTAGATCTGAATGAATGAAATAATCTTAGTAAATACTTTTTTCTTTACATAGTTGAATGTGCTGACAACAAAATCACACAAAAACAATTTATCAACCCATGGAGGTCTGGATTCGGAGTCACACTCAAAATTAAAGTGGAAAACCACACTACTGGCTGATCCAACTTTGATATAATGTCCTTAAAACAAGTCAAAATGAGGCTCAGTAGTGTGTGTGGCCTCCACGTGCCTGTATGACCTCCCTACAACGCCTGGGCATGCTCCTGATGAGGTGGCAGATGGTCTCCTGAGGGATCTCCTCCCAGACCTGGACTAAAGCATCCGCCAACTCCTGGACAGTCTGTGGTGCAACGTGGCGTTGGTGGATGGAGCGAGACATGATGTTCCAGATGTGCTCAATTGGATTCAGGTCTGGGGAACGGGCGGGCCAGTCCATAGCATCAATGCCTTCCTCTTGCAGGAACTGCTGACACACTCCAGCCACATGAGGTCTAGCATTGTCTTGCATTAGGAGAAACCCAGGGCCAACCGCACCAGCATATGGTCTTACAAGGGGTCTGAGGATCTCATCTCGGTACCTAATGGCAGTTAGGATCACCACTATTTTAAGAATGTGAAATGTCAGAATAATAGTAGAGAGAATGATTTATTTCAGCTTTTATTTATTTCATCACATTCCCAGTGAGTCAGAAGTTTACATACAGTCGATTAGTATTTGGTCGCATTGCCTTTAAATTGCTTAACTTGGGTCAAACGTTTCAGGTAGCCTTCCACAAGCTTCCCACAATATGTTGGGTGAATTTTGTCCCATTCCTCCTGACAGAGCTGGAGTAACTGAGTCAGGTTTGTAGGCCTCCTTGCTAACACACGCTTTTTCAGTTCTGCCCACACATTTTCTATAGGATTGAGGTCAGGGCGTTGTGATAGCCACTCCAATACCTTGACTTTGTTGTCCTTAAGCCATTTTGCCACAACTTTGGAAGTATGCTAGCTTTAACTTCCTGACTGATGTCTTGAGATGTTGATTCAATTTTTCCACATAATTTTCCTCCTCATGATGCCATCTATTTTGTGAAGTGCACCAGTCCCTCCTGCAGCAAAGCACCCCCACAACATGATGCTGCCACCCCCGTGCTTCACGGTTGGGATGGTGTTATTCGGCTTGCAAGCCTCCCCCTTTTCCTCCAAACATAATGATGGTCATTATGACCAAACAGTTCTATTTGTGTTTCATCAGACCAGAGGATATTTCTCCAAAAAGTACAATCTTTGTCCACATGTGCAGTTGCAAACCGTAGTTAGTTTTTTTTATGGCGGTTTTGGAGCAGTGGCATCTTCCTTGCTGAGCGGCCTTTCAGGTTATGTCGATATAGGACTCGTTTTACTGTGGATATAGATACTTTTGTGCCTGTTTCCTCCAGCATCTTCACAAGGTCCTTTGCTGTTGTTCTGGGATTGATTTGCACTTTTCGCACCAAAGTACGTTCAACTCTAGGAGACAGAACGCTTCTCCTTCTTGAGCGGTATGATGGCTGCGTGGTCCCATGGTGTTTATACTTGCGTACAATTGTTTGTACAGATGAACGTGGTACCTTCAGGCGTTTGGAGATTACTCCCAAGAATGAACCAGACTTGTGGAGGTCTACCATTTTTTTTCCTGAGGTCTTTGCTGATTTCTTTTGATTTTCCCATAATGTCAAGAAAAGAGGCACTGAGTTTGAAGGTAGGCCTTGAAATACATCCACAGGTACACCTCCAATTGACTCAAATTACATCAATTAGCCTATCAGAAGCTTCTAAAGCCATGACATCATTTTCTGGAATTTTCCAAGCTGTTAAAAGGCACAGTCAACTTAGTGTTTGTAAACTTCTGACCCACTGGAATTGTGATACAGTGAATTATAAGTGAAATAATCTGTCTGTAAACAATTGTTGGAAAAATGACTTGTGTCATGCACAAAGTAGATATCCTATCTGACCTGCCAAAACTATAGTTTGTTAACAAGAAATTTGTGGAGTGGTTGAAAAACAAGTTAATGACCCCAACCTAAGTGTATGTAAACTTCCAACTTCAACTGTATTCAAAGTTACTGTTAACACTTCCTGATTAAACATCCCAGTTGGAAGGAGATTAAGTAAATAATGAGACATTTGATCAGAGGTGGTGCATTACATATTTATTTACAAATAGAAAATACCAAACCATTTAAAGAGGAAACAGAAAACACAAACCATTTAAAGAAACAGAAAGTCATACATTGCAGAGGCTGTCATAGGATACACACTTGTCAGAAGGCACACGAGCACAAACTTACTTCTCATGCGCACGCACACACACACCCTCTTTCTCAACCACTAACTACACTGCTCAAGTGCTCCTCAGAACATAGAGATAGACTATAAAGAAAAAAAAGCACATTGAATATTACAGTAACCGTGAAACAGATTTTAATTCCACAACATTGTGTCCTACTGAATGTGACCCAGGTTACCTAACTGCATTCAACAGCATTTCATTGTTGCATTTGGCAAGACAACAGCTTGGCTAAAGCAGTACCAGTCACACAGCCAGGCCACTACATTAACAATTTGTCCACTTATATCTATATATTTACTCCTCATACAAACTCCTCTTTGGATGTGTACAGTAAAGTAAAACCCTTACCTGCTGTTCACAACAAAAACACATTCTCAATAGCCAGAATATTCAACGGAACGTCCAAAGGAAACCATTTCATTATCCAAGTACACTATAAGAAATAAGGTTTGCCAAACAATGTAAAGTATATCTTTTTTTACAGAACAGATAAAGTTGAAATAACAAAATCAGAGGCATGAATACTGTTCACCACCCAAACACCTCTTAGCTACAGCTCCAGCCATTGGACATCTCCAGTAAATCATTCCGCTTGTTCCTCTGCTTTGACTGACAGCCTGTAAATACAGCCCCTCCCAGACTATTGGCTCAGCCTCAATGGGGGTGTGGCTCCATCAGTTGAGACCACAGTAAACTACTTCAGAGTGTAAAAAACAAAAATGGGAAAGATACAATGACACATTTGTAACATAAATATAGCCCCTAAACTTCCCCTATCCCACTCATATATCTACATGACTGCGTTTAGACAGGCAGCCCAATTCTGATATTTTCTCCACTAATTGGTCTTTTGACCAATCACATCAGATCAGATCTTTTCATTGGTTAAAAGACTAAGTGGAAAAAAATATCAGAATTTGGCAGGCTGTGTAAACGCAGCCTACAATGGTCACCTACAGGTAAGTTCACTGCAGACATTCATGCACAGCCGTGCGTGACCACACTGAAGCAGAGAACTTTAAGGCGGATAGCGTGTGCATGTATACAGCCACTGAGAAGGCAAATGGCAAAGATATAAAACACAAACAAACAAGTAACACTGACATATGATAACTGTGTTGGCTTCCTTTCCAAAATAAGTTGCTACTGTGTATATAGAGAGAACTAAACAGAGAGGGACTGACTCGGACATCCCCATAATAAGGCTCTATGGTCCTCCAGAGAAATAGAAGACACCACACAAGGTTTTGGGTGAAAGAGTCCGAGGCAGGGGGTGTGGCGTGTATATGTGTGGTGGTTGGGGCCAGCAGGGGTATAGGTGTAGGCCTAAGCCTGCCTATAGGTGTATAGGTACTGAAGTGGGGATCCATGGGTCCTTAGGGGTAAGAAAGGGAGGGTTGAAACAAGCATGTAGGGGGTATTATAGGTAATGGAGTGGGGGTCCATGTTGATCCTGTTATGAGGACACAGTGACGGGATTGAGGGAACCGTTCCTGCTGAAGAACTTGGTGAAGGCCTCTTCTAGCACAGTGGCCATCCTGCTTTGGTCCACCTGTAGGGACAATCAATCAATTAACATGTTGTGGAGCGGCAACACATATCGAAGATTCAACAGCTGTGGGAGATATTATGGATGCCATGCTTCAGAGATATACAGTGCCTTCAGAATGTATGCATACCCCTTGACTTATTCCAGTTTGTTATTACAGCCTGAATTCAAAATGGATTCAAAATATGTTTTTCACACCCATCTATCTACACACAATATCCCATAATGAAGTGAAAACATGTTTAGATATTTTTACAAATTAATTGAAAATGAAATACAGAAATATGTAATTTACATAAGTATTCACACCCCTGAGTCAATACATATTAGAATCAATCACCTTTGGCAGCGACTACAGCCTAAGAGCTTTCTACACCTGGATTGTGTTCAAGCTCTGTCAGGTTAGTTGTTGATCATTGCTAGACAGCCATTTTCAAATCTTGCCATAGATTTTCAAGCTGATTTAAGTCAAAACTGTAACTAGGCACTCAGGAACATTCAACGTTGTCTTGGTTAGTAACTAGTGTCTATTTGGCCTTGTGTTTTAGGTACTTGTCCTGCTGAAGGTGAATTTATCTCCCAGTGTCTGTTGAAAAGCAGGACTGAACCTAGTTTTCCTGTAGGATATTGCCTGTTCTTAGCTCTATTTTGTAAAAAATAAATAAAACTCCCTAGTCCTTGCCGACGACAAGCATACCCATAACATGATGCAGCCACCACCATGCTTGAAAATATGAAGAGTGGTACTCAGTGATGTGTTGGATTTGCCCCAAACAACACTTTGTATTCAGAACAAAAAGTGAATTGCTTTGCCACATTTTTTGCAGTACTACTTTAGTGCCTTATTGCAAACAGGATACATATTTTTGAATGTTTTTCTTCCTTCTTTTCACTTTGTCATTTAGATTAGTATTGTGGAGTAACTACACTGTTGTTAATCCATCCTTAGTTCTATCACAGACATTAAAAGCTGTAACCATTTTAAAGTCACCACTGGCTTCATGGTGAAATCCCTGAGCGGTTTCCTTCCTCTCCGGCAACTGAGTTAGGAAGGCCGCCTATATCCTTGTAGTGACTGGGTGTATTGACACACCATCCAAAGAATAATTAATAACTTCACCATGCTAAAAGGGATATTCAATGTCAGTGTTTTTTACCGATCTACCAATAGGTGCCCTTCTTTGTGAGGCATTGGAAAACCTCCCTGGTCTTTGTGGTTGCATCTGTGTTTGAAATTCATTGCTCGACTGAGGGACCCATACAGATACTTGTATGTGTGGGGTACAGAGATGAGGTAGTCATTCAAAAATCATGTTAAACACTATTATTGCACACAGAGAGAATCCATGCAAGTTATTAAGCACATTTTTACTCCTGAACTTATTTAGGCTTTCCATAACAAAAGGGGTTGAATACTTACTGACTCAAGACATTTCAGCTTTTTATTTTAAAATTAATTTTAAAAAAAAACATCTAAAAAACATAATTCCACTTTGACATTATGGGTTATTGTGTGTAGGCCAGTGACACAAAATCTCAATTTAATACATTTTAAATTCAGGCTGTAAATGTGGGAAAAGTCAAAGGATGTGAATACTTTCTGAAGGCACAAAGTAAGAGTGGGAGAATATAAAAACAGTCAGTCCTATCTGTAGTAGAGTGGAGAGTAGGAGCTGATATCTGGCATTTGGGTGTGTGTGTTTATAGGGGTCAGTGAGAGCTGAAGTGGGTGCAGGGAATGACCCTCTAAATGGACACTCACTGCCTCTCCTATGCCAGCTACAACAATTACACTCTCACAAACCCTGACACACACCTCTCTACCACAGAACCCCTACACACACACACACACACTTATTTCTCTCTCTCACACAAGTACACCCTTACCTCGCTGATGAAGCCCAGTTGTACCAGCTCAACAGCCAGTTCCTGTACATTCTCATCTAAAGCAGAACAGACAGCAGGGTCAGTGGAAACACACACACACACATTGTCTAGCAGTGAAGTTGCCCTTAAGTTGAAAAATTAACTGTGTTGGTAACACCAGCATTAACCACAACAGAGTTACATTGGACTTCAGACAGAAACCGTAGTGACTAGTCTCTTCCTGTTATAATCTTACCATCACTGATAGACGCATAATGTGTGTTTACTGCAGGGAGTGTCAGTACCCAGCCCTCCCCAGAGAGCAGCTGCCAGCAGTATACACACATGCCTGCCATTCTCAACACGCAGGCCTGCAACACTAGACGCCTGTCATGAGTGTGTCTGGACACACCCACCGGGCCATGCAAAGACTTGTGTTCCATGTATATCCCTGACTTAAACCTCTATTCCTTACAGGGTTCAATAATATCCTGTTTGTACTGTCTAGGGATCCCTGATATGGCCTTCCATGCATTCCCCCCACCCTCCCCATTCCACCTTATCTGCACATTAGACTCTCCCGCTACTTTTCACACATACATGTACGTCCACGCACAGTCTGTTGGTGGCAGCTATGCATGCGATAGGAGCAGCCCCACTGGTGTGGGTTAGGCTGGGGTTACAGTACACTAGGACAGGCCAGTGTCTGGAGTCTAGACAAAAACACACACACACACACTCAGACAGGCTTGGATGGCCAAAGTCGTGCCATTCCCAGACAACACACACACAGAGTCCAACACAAGAGCTGGGAGGGTTATAACTGTAAATCTCTCCAATTGTGAAATCTGACATTGTTTTAATGCAGGAATGGGCAACTTTGATGGGGCCCACAATAAATCTGAACTCATCATGAGGGGCAGCAGTTGCTCGCAGGTCTGGTACCCACATCCACCTTGTGTATTCTACTATTCTAACTCACAACAGCAAGTTGAGACCCCGAATGAGTGTACCCCCCAAAAAAATATTATACATATACAGTACCAGTCAAAACCTTGGACACACCTACTCATTCAAGGGTTTTTCTTTATTTTTTACTATTTTCTACATTGTAGAATACTAGTGAAGACATCAAAACTATGAAATAACACATATGGAATTATGTAGTAACCAAAAAAGTGTTATATATTTTATATTTGAGATTCATCAAAGTAGTCACCCTTTTCCTTGATGACAGCTTTGCACACTCTTGGCATTCTCTCAACCAGCTTCATGAGGTAGTCACCTGGTATGCATTTCAATTAAAAGGTGTGCCTTGTTAAAAGCTAATTTGTGGAATTCCTTTCCTTCTTAATGCATTTGAGCCAATCTGTCAAGAACTTTGAAAGTTTCTTCGGGTGCAGTCGCAAAAACCATCAAGTGCAATGATGAAACTGGGACCTAGAGTTACCTCTGCTGCAGAGGATATGTTCATTAGAGTTACCAGCCCAAATAAATGTTTGAGTTCAAGTAACAGACACATCTCAACATCAACTGTTCAGAGGAGACTGCGTGAATCAGGCCTTCATGGTCGAATTGCTGCAAAGAAACCACTACTAAAGGACACCAATAAAAAGAAGAGACTTGCTTGGGCCAAGAAACACGAGCAATGGACATTAGACTGGTGGAAATTTGTCCTTTGGTCTGATCAGTCCACATTTGAGATTTTTGGTTCCAACCACCATGTCTTTGTGAGACGCAGAGTAGCTGAACGACATGAAGGAGGGGTGACGGTGCTTTGCTGGTGACACTGTCAGTGATTTATTTAGAATTCAAGGCACACTTAACCACAGCATTCTGCAGCGATACGCCATCACATCTAGTTTGCGCTTAGTGGAACTATCATTTGTTTTTCAACAGGACAATGACCCAACACACCTCCGGGCTGTGTAATGGCTATTTGACCAAGGAGAGTGATGGAATGCTGCATCATATGACATGGCCTCCACAATCCCATGACCTCAACCCAATTGAGATGGTATGGGATAAGTTGGACTGCCAAGTGAAGGAAAAGCAGCCAACAAGTGCTCAGCATATGTGGGAACTCTTTCAAGACTGTTGGAAAAACATTCCAGGTGAAACTGGTTGAGAGAATGCCAAGAGTATGCAAAGCTGTCATCAAGAAAAAGGGTGGCTATTTTGAAGAACCTAAAATATATTTGTTTAACACTTTTTTGGTTACTACATAATTCCATGTGTTATTTCATCATTTTGATGTCTTCACTATTATTCTACAATTTTAAAATAAAGAAAAATCCTTGAATGAGTAAGTGTGTCTACATTTTTGATTGGTATTGTATATATTTTAAATTGATCTGAGGGCTGCCAGTTGCCCATCCCTGATTTAAAGGAATGCTGTGTGGTTATGTTATCTTACCCTGTCTACAACACATAGTTTGATCGAGACTTGTGGTCTGTCTGGCCTGTTAGGAGAGGGACCATCCAGTAAGACTTAATCCTATTGGCCCCATTGGGAGCAGTACATGGGCTGTAGATTGTCAGGCTATTATTATAGAAGACCTAAGGGTCCAAGCATTGTCTAATAAAGCACACTGGGTTGCCAATAGCATAAATCTCAGTGTGTGTGCAGTCTTCCTTTTCTTTTGGCAGTTTGTGTACTTTGATCTCCAGCCCCTGCCTGCCCAGATCAATGTCTGTGTGTTTCTATCTCTTGTTCTTACTGGGTAACAAGTCACAGCTTAGGTGTCTGTTGAGTTTGTCCTCCAGCTTCAACAGTAGTGTCAGCTGTGGACGGAAAGGAGATGTAACGGTTAGACATTCAGTGACTGGCCACTAGAACACACTCGTCTATGGTCATCTAACTTTTATTCACTGATCTAAAGATAATTAGATTAACGCTACTTACATGATGTTTTGCACCCTCCTCCACCGGCTCAATATTACACTGCATCTGAACAACCTGCAGAAGGTGAGAAATGTAGATAGTAATCCAACAAATAAAATGTATTACGTAGTGTTACCATTATTAGTTCATTGAGTGGATTTGTATACTTTCCACACTCCCCCCTCACCTTGCGTGTCTCTAGTTCAGCAGGTTCTGGGGTGGGGGATTTGACAGAAGGGGTGACAATGGGGGACTTAACAGGGGACTGCTGGGGCTGCTGGTGAGAGGGCAGGCCGAATGCTGTCAGGGGGTAGATGCCATTCCTGTTGGGTAGGGAGGGAAGCGGGGTTACTTTACATGTCATGATTAGACAGGTAAAGTACACATTTTATTTATTTGTGACCAATCGGGGGGGGGGGGGGGGTCAAATCAGACAGGCAATAATCTTACACACATTTAATTAAGGCCAAAGTGAAGACCCCGGATTGTTCAAAACCTTGCAAAATCAACACTCTGGGAGCAAATCTTGAGTTTGCAGGTATTCTCATTCATCTTTCAAATAGAGATTCTAGCAATACTTCAACTAAAAGTAAGAGTGGCGGAAGGGCTGGATACAAACACATTTGAGATACAGGCAAAGCAGAATAACAGCCCAATTTAAATACTTCCACCCAGTGGTTGGATAGTGCATTACATGATCATTGTCTAGTACTGTAGTGGTAGAGTCTGAGCGCTGTGGGTTAACTACGCCCTCTAGTGGTGAGCATGCTGGACATCTGTCCCGTCGTGGTCAATAGTTGATGGGGAGTTACTTACCGGACATCCTCCAGGAACTTATCCAGCTCCAAGGCAGGAAACTGAGACAGCCTGATGAGGAAAGAAACAGGATCAGCACAGGTTTCTGAAGAAAATACCCTGAGATCAAAAAACAACTGACTTCCTTGAAGTATAAACTGTTGTCGCTTACTTGAGCTGCACACCCTCCTTTATCTCAGCGATGACGAGGTTGGGGTCCATGTTCTTAGTGATCTCCTCTAAGGCATTCTCAGGGATCATATCTGAAAGAGGTATGGAAAAGATTAGGGGTACTCACGCTGGTGGTGACAATGCAGTGTGTGTTTGTGAGAATGCGTGCGTCTTGTGTTTGAGACTCAAACTGGTGTGTGTGTGTGTGTGATAAGACTCACACTTGTGGCTGATGATGCAGAGTATGTGAGTGAGTGTGTGTACAATAAGACTCACGCTGGTGACTGACTATGCAGTGTGCAGCTAGCAGCTTCAACAGGGGCACCTCAAACAGAGCCTGGTGGAACAGCAGCTCTCTGGCTGTAGGTCTCTTAAACAGGTCAGCCTCCAGACAAGTCTGGATAAACTCCTGCAAGGTACACACACACACATGGCATCACACACGCACTTCCAGGGAAAATCTTATAATACATGCACGCAAATGTATGTATGTAGTTCTGTCCTTGAGCTGTTCTTATCTATTAATGTTCTGTATTATGTCATGTTTACGCACACAGACAAACACTCTCCTACCCTCTGCAGTGGGTCTTCCAGTGACTGTATGGCATTGTTGATGGCCTCCTGAGAGACGTAGGAAGATTCTCCATTCCCCTGGATCTCCAATACTGCCATCTACACAACACACAATGATATCACCACCACCCACCCAACACAAGTCGCAACGCCGTCACATAAAAATGATGCGGAGTGATGACATCACAGATTCTGGCACACAGAGATAAATCGATATGGGAAATTGGTGATGTTAAGTGTCCCATCTCACCTCCAAGGCACACATCCCAAAGGAATAGATATCCACTGCAGTAGTGACATCTGCAACAGCTACAGGTGGGAGAATGTAAGATGGGAAACAATGGATTGAGTTACTCAATAGTCTATCATTTCCTGAGAATATATACATTCCTTATACCCTACAAATAACCAAACATATAACCTATCCATAAATGTCCTTCTTTACCGCCATATTCTGGGGCGAAGAAGTGCAGGTTTTTCTGCTCCTCTCTGCAGGTCTTTACATGGTTGTTGATGGTGTCTGGAGCCACTGAAGGAGAAAAACACAGATATACTGGGTTAGACAGTCTATAAATCTATTATAACCAGTTATAAATATGTTATCTCTGGAAGATAAACCAATACAGGGCTGGCCTGGACAGTGCTGCTAAGCCAGTAATAAACCAGTAGTTATGACTAGAGTCCTACCTGATCCTATCTTGATGAGTCCGTTGTGTTGGATGAAGATGGTGTCACAGGTCAGGTTCCCGTGGATGATGGGTGGCTCACAGGAGTGGAGGTAACTACAGAGCCACATCAGAAAGCAGAGAAGAAAGTAAAGCACTGTTTTTTTGGCTTACCTCAAACCAGGGTAGGTTCAGTAGCACACTACACAGGAAAACATTTTGGAATGGAAATAAATGTTGACAACATCAGGTATTAGTACCTCCCCATTTCACTCGGTTTTAAAACGTTCAGCCCTGTTTCGTGCCTACTGAGCATGACCCTGGCTGCCCATTTGGATTAGATATGGGGTCCTGGTAATAGCGTTGCAGCTATGACAGAGTTGGGTCTGTGTGAGAGAAAGACTGACCTGAGGGCTGAGAGGATCTGGGTGCACCATCTCTTCCAGGCCTAAAGAACAAACAAACATACTTTCTGTTACATGTAGACGATTGAACGTCTTCTTATACGCTAAGCATCCTTTGATGTGCTACTGTGTTGTAGGTGACTTGGTGGGCAGGGTCAATTGTATTATGATATCTGCACCTTTTCATTCATAGTCTTGTGGTTCTTCTTGGTCTTCTTCAGAAACTGCTTCAGACTTCCCGAGGACATGTACTCAGTGATGAAAATAACCTGAGGTGTAGACAAAGGAAAAAATAAGTTAAGAAGAATCATTCAAATGATGTTGTTACATTGTTCCATCATTTCACTCACTCCTCACTCGCATTCAGTCCTGATTATATCAACCAGGCCAAACAAGGAAGGTTTCTCCTCTCGTAGCAGACAGAACTTACCCTGGCGCGGTTGATGTCATTGATGTCAGCCCAGTACTTGTGGAACTTGACGATGTTGAGATGTTCCAGCTGAATCAGGTTGTCAAACACAGACTTCACCTTCTCCTGTTCACAGAGGTGGATAGACATGGTAAACATTTAACTAAACAGGGTCTGTAGTGGTGGGATCAACTGTTTGTATCAGTGTGCAAGGCATATGAAATTAGATATTCGCTCAAGTGCAAAGATAACAGTTCTGCTAGACACAAGAGAGGAGGGGGGAAATACCAAATGCTCTCTCTTCCTCCAGGCCAGATTGCATCATGAGATAAAAGCCTCAAAGCAAGTGAGTGAAATGATGGAACAATGTGACAACATAATTTGAATGATTCTTCTTAACATATTTTTTTCCCTTTGTCTACACCTCAGGAAATTTTCATCACTGAATACATGACCTCATGAAGTCTGAAGCAGTTTTTCCCCCCTGTAAACAACACATTGCGTTGCATTCCATGTCTGAAATGCGGTGTATAAATAAAATTAGATTTTATTGTAAGGCCAGAGCTGCCTGTATTCAGCTACTTAGAAAGGAAGCTTTGAGCTGTTTGAATTTGAGTTCAGATTAAGTCATGAGTCAATAAAAGGACACTGGGGGTCTGATTTCAGACAGAGCATCCTGCTGGTGTCGCCGCTAGGCATACTGTACCTCCTGCAGCTTGAAGTTCTTCCTCTCTGAGAACATGACCTCGTTCCAGACCACCTCCACCCCTTCTTCCGTGTCCATGGCCAGGTAGGCAGCATCTATCCCTGGGACATTCCGCTGGTTCACCTGGGGGAGAGAACAGAGGCAGAGACCTGGTTCAGTACCTTCACAAACACAGTTGCAAAACGTTCATTGACAGTCCAATGGTCTCTCGTCTCACCTCCTCTCTGCGTTTCTGCCAGCGGCCGCAGGGGCTCTCCTCCAGGATCTCCGACTCGTCTTCGCTCTCCTCCTCCTCATCCTCTGTGGGGGTGGTGGCGGGGGGCCCCGTTACAGGGGGACACACAGACGCAGGTCCCTGGCCACTTGGGGTCACCGTCTCTGCCTTGGCTTCCGGAACCTGGAGGGGTTTACCGTCTCCCTCTGACATTACAGCAATACAGGTCTCTGAGAAGGACTATGCTACTCTTCTCCTCTGGGGGGTGTGAAGGCAGAACGCCTTTCTCGCTCTTCTCAAACTGTAGCAGTCGCGCCCCCTTCCACTCCCTCCTCTCTCTCACACACCCTGGGAGCTATGAGGCACTATAGGCAAACGGGACACTTAATATCACACACACACACACACACACACACACACACACACACACACATAGCAATCAATACCTTACCTGTTATAAGAAATAAGACCTCAACCTTTCTTTATGAACTACTAATCCAATTGGGTCAAGACTTGCTATGTCACTCCTCAACAACAACTCTATGGTTACCAGTAAAGGCAGCAAAGAAAATATATTTGCCAGAATTAAAATTGAAAAGTGGCCTACTTGCTATGCAGTTGTTATAGTAGACTGTAATTAATGAGGCAGCCAAGTAAATTGTTTTGTTAGTTTGCTAACGTTAGTTAGCAAGCTAACTGGCTGTCGCGACTCAAATTCAAGTTGCACACGTAGATTACTTTACACGCCTCTCTATCCCAAACTCAGGACACTAGATATAACTAACAGAAGCTAGCTAATTGATCAACTTTCACTAAAACGTAAAGTTATCCCCGGCCATGGGTCTCAACAACTACAAAATGCTACATAAACAGTTACATGCATTCAGAAAATATGTCTAGCACGAACTCCGATAAACAAACAAACAAGCTGAAAACACAACTTTAGCTAACGTTAGCAAAGTTACCTAGCTAGCTCGAGAACTAGCAAGATAACTTAGGCAAGCAGTTTATTAGCTATTGTCAGCTAGCTAGCGTATTAACAAGTCAGCAATAGTCCCATTGTTACCCAGCAATTATATCAACACACACGGTTAGCTACTTACTTAGAAGAAAGCGACGACATGTATTTATTGTAAAACCCCTCACAGTGCGTAATTTATCTAGCTAATAACGTTAGAAGCTAGCTATCTATAAATGGCAAGGGGGAGGGACACCCAATCGCAGAATATCAGAACTACTTCCACCATTGTGCGCAATGCGCATGTAAAGCGCAGCTTTGATAACCTATACCTCAGTGCTCGAGAGGTAAACATTGCTCCCCTACCACTGATCGAGGATCAGATTACATTACTCTACCTCCAACTCAACCCTATCCCATCCATTAATTAGGGCATTTGTTGGCTAAATATCCCCTTATTTATCAGCGCTTAGTTATCAATGTTGTATTCGCATCATGATACAAAGTAACCATGTTTGACTAGAAAAAATCTTACAAGGATACAAAAAGTAACGTTTAACGTAGCCACTGCACTTAACACGATTTTGAATTCGACTGATGGCCTGTGTATAAATTGAAGTCGGAAGTTTACATACACCTTAGCCAAATACATTTAAACATTTTTTACAATTCCTGATATTTAATTCTAGTAAAAAGTCCATGTCTTAGGTCAGTTAGGACCACCATTTTATTTTAAGAATGTGACATGTCAGAGTAATAGTAGAGAGAATGATTTATTTCAGTTTTTTATTTCTTTCATCGCATTCCCAGTGGGTCAGAAGTTTACACACACTCAATTAGTATTTGGTAGCATTGCCTTTAAAATGTTTAACTTGGGTCAAACGTTTTGGGTAACCTTCCACAAGCTTCCCACAATAAGTTGGGTGAATTTTGGCCCATTCCTCCTGACAAAGCTGGTATAACTGTGTCAGGTTTGTAGGCCTCCTTGCTTGCACACGCTTTTTCAGTTCTACCCACACATTTTCTATGGGATTGAGGTCAGGACTTTGTGATGGCCACTACAATACCTTGACTTTGTTGTCCTTAAGCCATTTTGCCACAACTTTGGAAGTATGCTTGGGGTCGTTGTCCATTTGGAAGACCCATTTGCTACCAAGCTTTCACTTCCTGACTGATGTCTTGAGATGTTGCTTCAATATATCCACATCATTTTAATCCTCATGATGCCATCTAATTTGTGAAGTGCACCAGTCCCTCCTACAGCAAAGCACCCCCACAACATGATGCTGCCACCCCCGTGCTTCACGGTTGGGATGGTGTTCTTCGACTTGCAAGCCTCCCCCTTTTCCTCCAAACATAATGATGGTCATTATGGCCAAACAGTTCTTTTTTTGTTTTTGTTTCATTAGACCAGAGGACATTTCTCCAAAAAGTACGATCTTTGTCCCCATGTGCAGTTGCAAAGTCTGGCTTTTTTTATGTCCGTTTTTGAGCAGTGGCTTCTTCCTTGCTGAGCGGCCTTTCAGGTTATGTCGATATAAGACTCATTTTACTGTGGATATAGATACTTTTGTACCTGTTTCCTCCAGCATCTTCACAAGGTCCTTTGCTGTTGTTCTGGGATTGATTTGCACTTTTCGCACCAAAGTATGTTCATCTCTAGGAGACAGAACGTGTCTCCTTCCTGAGCGGTATGATGGCTGCGTGGTCCCATGGTGTTTATACTTGCGTACTATTGTCTGTACAGATGAACGTGGTACCTTCAGGCATTTGGAAATTGCTACCAAGGATGAACCAGACTTGTGGAGGTCTACAATTTCTTTTCTGAGGTCTTGCCTGATTTCTTTTGATTTCCCCATGATGTCAAGCAAAGAGGCACTGAGTTTGAAGGTAGGCCAAGAAATATATCCACAAGTACACCTCCAATTGACTCAAATTATGTCAATAAGCCGATCAGAAGCTTCTAAAGCCATGACATAATTTTCTGGAATTTTCCAAGCTGTTTAAGGGCACAGTCAACTTAGTGCATGTAAACTTCTGACCCACTGGAATTGTGGAACAGTTTTACGAGGGTATGTTTGGCAGCATGAGTGAAGGATGCTTTGTTGCAATATAGGAAGACGATTCTAGATTTAATTTTGGATTGGAGATGCTTGATGTGAGTCTGGAAGGAGAGTTTACAGTCTAACCAGACACCTAGGTATTTGTAGTTGTCCACATATTCTAAGTCAGAGCCGTCCAGGGTAGTGCTGGACGGGCGAGGAGGTGCGGGCAGTGATCGATTGAATAGCATGCATTTAGTTTTACTTGCATTTAAGAGCAGTTGGAGGCCACAGAAAGAGAGTTGTATGGCATTGAAGCTCATCTGGAGGTTAGTTAACACAGTGTCCAAAGAGGGGCCAGAAGTATACAGAATAGTGTCGTCTGCATAGACGTGGATGAGAGAATCACCAGCAGCAAGACCGACATCATTGATATATACAGAGAAGAGAGTCGGCCCAAGAATTGAACCCTGTGGCACCCCCATAGAGACTGCCAGAGGTCCGGACAACAGGCCCTCCGATTTGACATACTGAACTCTATCAGAGAAGTAGTTGGTAAACCAGGCGAGGCAATCATTTGAGATACCAAGGCTGTCGAGTCTGCCGATAAGAATGTGGTGATTGACAGAGTCGACAGCCTTGACCAGGTCGATGAATACGGTAATGTCTCTTATCGATGGCGGTTATGATGTCGTTTAGGACCTTGAGCGTGGCTGAGGTGCACCCACGACCAGCTCTGAAACCAGATTGCATAGGCGAGAAGGTACGGTGGGATTCGAAATGGTCGGTAATCTGTTTGTTAACTTGGCTTTCGAAGACCTTAGAAAGACAAGGTAGGATAGATATAGGTCTGTAGCAGTTTGGTTCTAGAGTGTCACCCCAAGTGTATGTAAATTTCCGACTTCAACTGTATGTATATAGGGCAGCAGCCTCTAAGGTTGCGTAACCGGGTGGAAGGCGGCTAGTGAAGGCTATTTAACAGTCTAATGGCCTTAAGATAGAAGCTGTTTTTCAGTCTCTCGGTCCCAGCTTTGATGCACCTGTACTGACCTCGCCTTCTGGATGATAGCGGGTTGAACAGGCCGTGGCTCGGGGGGTTGATGTCCTTGATGATTATTTTGGCCTTCCTGTGACATTGGGTGCTGAAGGTGTCCTGGAGGGCAGGTAGTTTGCCCCCGGGTGGTGCGTTGGGCAGACCGTGCCACCCTCTGGGGAGCCCTGCGGTTGCGGACAGTGCAGTTGCAGTATCAGGCGGTGATACAGCCCGACAGGATGCTCTCAATTGTGCATCTGTAAAAGTTTGTGAGGGTTTTAGGGACAAGCCAAATTTCTACAGCCTCCTGAGGTTGAATATGTAACTACTATGATAAGGCGTTTTGGCTGATCCAAATGTGGTATTAGGTTGGGTGGAAAAGATGTTGGGTACTGTTAAATCGGTGAAGGTAACCTGAAGTGGACTTGTGATGTTTGTTTGTGTTTCTTCCGCCCAGAGGGAGTGGGCGCTCTGTGCCTTTTGAGTTTTGAATCAGAGTCTTTACCCGACAAAGTCATGTTAGGATATTTCAGTTATCCTGTTAGATCTTTAGTGCAAAATCCACTGCTGTGTTTCAGGTGTTACGTTTATGGTCATGTTGCAGCAGTGTTTAGGAGGGAGATTACATTTACATTTACATTTAAGTCATTTAGCAGACGCTCTTATCCAGAGCGACTTACAAGATGTGAGAAGTGTGCAGGAGGGCATGAGACAAAGGATTGTGTAGTTTCAGTGGTAAAAGTTCTGTGTCAACTGTAGGGGTGCCCATGTTGCTGGAGATCGGAAGTGCAGGTGTTGTATGCCGAGGCAGTGAAGAAAGTAGAGGAAGATGGGTGAAGGGTGAGTTATCCTGAGAGGATCCCTCTGAGTAGTAGATTTGTGCCAGCACAGAGGGATAGGCCTTTGAGTTATATATGCTTCAGTAAGGTTAGCTTCTTAGCGTTCATTCTGTAGCAATGGTTATCAACTGTACCGCAGAAATGGAAAGTAAATCACAGAAAATAGATGTTGTTGTGGCAGCAGCTGAGAGGTACTTGGGTGTACGAGATTTGACTTCAGAGGAGTTACAGGGTGTGTTGACTGGTGGTGTCCCGTCCTTCCAGGTCGTTGGCCTGGGGTAGGATCAGATTAAATTAGTGGAATAAGGTGGTGGGTTTTAATGAGTGTAGGGTTAGTTGGTAGGGGTATTAAAAATATATGTTTTATTACATTTTTCCCGTTTGCCCTATTCCCATGATGTATTGGAACGTGTAATGGATTTATACTATAGTTCAGTTGGGGGCGGTAATGCAACATATTGGATGCCAACCGCCATTAAACCTGATCTAAGAAGAAGATCACAGCATCGAGTCACCCCACGACACAGAAAACGGATCAGACCCTAAAATACACGCCACTAAAAACACACATGGATCTATAGGAACGAGTATATCGGTGAATACAGCAAAATTAGACGCGCCTGACTATTACCACAAGGTTACACACAGCCGTAGTTTATGCTAGGTTATGTATGCAGGGAGAATTGCAGTTGCTGCGTTGAAGTGAAACATTTTATGGAGGCTTAGAAGGACGCGGGGGAGCGAGGAGCCGAAGTGGGGAAACTGGAGATTGCTACAACATACTGGAAACAGTACAGCTTCTGCTGGCTACGAGTGACCCACGCGCACGGGACGGGGTGGAAACATGGCCGCGAATGGCAACAATTTAACATCTGGGATGGGAGAAATTATCCAACTGAACGTTGGTGGGACACGGTATTCCATCTTTTAAATATATCAATTCAGTCTAAAAGAACTCAATGTGCTCTCAGGGAGGGCAGGATAGTATTGACAGACTCGAACAGACAGACGGCTTGGTCGTTTCTTTTTAGGTTGATATGATGTCGCAGACGATAACATGGAATTCGGGCTGCGATAAATGCACGAAAAGCACGCAACACACGCGGCCGCATTGTCAAGGCGTGTTTACATTGTTGCAAAACGTAATCTTAGGAGATGTCTGGACAATGTGCAGTACATTGCCCGAATTATTGACGGTGTTCCAGTCACATATGTGTTAGTTATGTGTGTATTGATCTGTAACATGATACCACCTTGGCTTGGACATAGGAATACAATATGTGGTGATACACAAGCCCCGGTGTACGATATCTCTCTTCGGATGAATATGATGAAACACGTGAAACCTATGAGAATTCATGAAATATAGTATTGTACAATGCAATCCACTGTCATTGAATCTCATTCATTTTGCGTTGTCATGATATGTCTGAGTCGGTCTGATCTTCTCCCTCAGGTTCAGCACCTCTAGACAGACTCTCATGTGGATCCCAGACTCTTTCTTTTCAAGGTGGGTCAATCTACACATCTTTTTATCTCTGCTAAAATGTGATCTGGCTACAGCTCTGGAAAGGTTACCCAGTTCACTTCATGTTTATCTCCCAGCGAATCAATATTGATAATGTACAGTGTATCAAACAGCTTTAGGACTACAGGATTGCCCCACAGTTGAGAGAAAGCCAGAGTGAAAGCTGAGATGAGCTTTTTATGGCTAACTAGAGCAAGAGGTTAAGTGTGTGTATGTGCCTGTGTGTATGTGCCTGTGTGTGTTTCAGTTTGCTGAGTGGGACAATATCATCTCTACTGGATGAAACTGGAGCTGTGAGTCTTTCTATTACACAAACAAACATGTTTCAATGGTTTTTGGACAGGGGACTAAACATTCCACAGATGTACTCTCTTATGCTCTTTTATACAGTGATATTGCTGTATATGTAAACTGTACCAATGGTATTTACCCCCCCCCCCTAAAAAACCCCATGACTTCTAAATGTCCCTCTTGTCCTGTAGATATTTATTGACAGGGACCCAACAGCCTTTGCGCCCATCTTGAATTTCCTTCGAACCAAAGAGTTAGACTTAAGGTAAGAATACCTGACCCTCCTTACATACAGGGTCAATATGTGTATATAGTCTACATTATGGGGAAGCATATTGGGCCAGGTTAGGTCTTGACTGATGTTCTCTTCTCTTCGTAGGGGGGTAAACATTAACATTCTCCGCCATGAAGCTGAGTTTTATGGGATAACGCCACTAGGTATGGCCTCCATGCACTAAATTGAATAATTACTATGCTACTTTCTGGTATTACTAGTATTACTATGGTATTACATAGTTATTTATTTGCTATATTTCTCACTTAATGTGTTGAGCTAATCTGTGAAAATAATAATCACTTTATAGTTTTCCCTTGTCCACTTACCTATTAGCTATCAGATACAGTATACCTACCTATATAAAATATACAATATAAAACTACTTTCTGACACGAAGTGCTGATTTGGTGGCATAATTATGTTTGGTTTCTGAGGTATTTCTGAATATCTGCCTCTTGTGTTGTGGTGGCTGTCTTCAGTGAGGAGGTTGCTGCTGTGTGAGGAAATAGAACGTTCGTCCTGTGGCAGTGTTCTGTTCCATGGATACCTTCCCCCTCCAGGTACTGTATTCCCACAACTCCTCTTACCTGGAATTCTGTCCTCTGGCACAGGTGAATCACAGGACATTGTACTCTATTCCTCTGTTTGTTTACAAGGGAAATATAAGTGCTCTAGTGACGCCCTTTCTAGTGTTAGTTTTGTCTTTGTACTTTTGGTATTTTTGACATTTCTAAAATGTGTTAGTAATGTAGAATTTGATGTATTATTTCATGAGTTAGTTGGTTGATTGGTGGATTAAAGAATGTGCTTCTCCCACAGCTCTCCCAGCCCGTAACTCCAGTCCTACCCCTGCAGCCTCTGGCCTTGCCGCTGAGGATCGGCCTGGTCCTAGCGGAGCAGAGGGGGGGTTCCCCCAAACCTGTCCCCCCCACCCCTCCCTTCCCGGACCCCCTGGAGCCGAGGTGGCACGCAGACTGGGTAAGCAGGGAGGCAGTTAAGGGTTAAAAAACAAGGGTGTGTGTAATGAGGCATGGAGCAGGGCTGGAGCTGGGCTGTTCGTCTCCCCAGACTCATTAGAACACTGTGTGCTTGTTTAACGACCAATCAGAATATTCAGTCCTACCATTGGTCAGGAGATGGGCAGTGTGTGTGTGTGCCAGGGTTTCCGTTAGCCTGTAATAGCCGGCTTTTGTCCTCCCAAACTTTTTTTAGAAAAGCCGATAAATAAAATTGCCGCGAAATAATGCTTTTTAGCCTATTCACTGATGCAAATACCAGTCGATGGAAATACATTTGACTAGTCATGCTTATTGGTCTATAGGTCATTTGCATAATTTTATGAAATTAAATTGGCTATATTAGTATATTTGTTATTTATCTTATCACACATGTACAGCATACAAATGCAGAGCCTTTGAGTAGAAAATCTGTCAGACAACGCAGAGCTGCTGCTGCAGTAAATTGTGGTGCTTTCAACACAACTGGGAAAATACGAGGTCAAATCATGACGTCAGTGATCTTCAGTTCGGAAAGTCAGAGCTCTAGAAAGAGGCCAGAGTTTCCAAGTTGAAATGAGTTCAGAAAGTCAGAGCTCTAGAAAGAGCCTAGAGTTTCCTAGTTAAAATTAGTTCAGAAAGTCAGAGCTCTAGAAAGAGGCCAGAGTTTCCGAGTTGAAATGAGTTCAGAAAGTCAGAGCTCTAGAAAGAGGCCAGAGTTTCCGAGTTGAAATGAGTTCAGAAAGTCAGAGCTCTAGAAAGAGGCCAGAGTTTCCTAGTTGGAATTAGTTCAGAAAGTCAGAGCTCTAGAAAGAGGCCAGAGTTTCCGAGTTGAAATTAGTTCAGAAAGTCAGAGCTCTAGAAAGAGGCCAGAGTTTCCTAGTTGGAATTAGTTCAGAAAGTCAGAGCTCTAGACAGAGGCCAGAGTTTTTGAGTTGGAATTCCAAGTTGGATGACCGTTCAAAAATATTTTTTCCATTCTGAGTTTTTTTTTTTTTCTCAGTTGTCTTGAACGCTCGGAGTCTGAAATTTACGAGTTCCCAGTTTTGAACGCGGCATCAATCGGCAATGGAAGGCAGGCTTCATCAGCGCGTCACACACCACTTTACAATGTGCTGGAGGCAGTATGCATTTTGAAAACATACACTTAATTGTTTGAAACCTGAATGTTTTAATAGAGTATTATGAGGCATGTCTTACCTTGCTTCAAAGTAGCCTATTAGATCTCCTCTTTCTAAATTTCTAACAAATATTTTAATCTCTGTCACATGAAACCGCTCGCATGTGCAGTGCCCTTTTGACAACCACGTTGTCCCGCTAATTGCATTATGGAACGAACATTCACGCGTAGCCTCCTGCCTTGTGTGCATTGCTGCGCTTATAATGTCAATAAATAATAGTTTATCAACATTTTAAGCTAAAAGGTCTGATCTGTTGCATCAGACTCATTGCTTTTAAAGTTGAAGTTATTTTTTGTTTATGAGCCTAGGCCTACTGTCACGACTTCGGCCGCTCCTCTCCTTGTTCGGGCGGCGTTGGGTGATCGACGTCGCCGGCTTTCTAGCCATCGCCGCTCCATTTCTCATATATCCATTTGTTTTGTCTTGTTCCATACACACCTGGTTTTCATTCCATAATCACTGCATGTATTTAGTCCTCTGTTCCCCTCTGTGTCTTTGTGTGTAATTGTTTATTGTTATGTGGATTTTGTCAGGCGCCATACTTTTGTTATGTTCCGTGTTTTTGGCACGTTTATGTTGTTATGTGCTGTCATTTTTGGACCGGAATTAAAGTGCGCCTGTTTACTACACTCTGCTCTCCTGCACCTGACTTCGCCTCCCGTACACACCCCTAACAGAATTACACACCCAACCATGGAGTCAGCAGGAGCAGGTACCCCGGTTAGAGGAGTCGAGGAGCGCGTCCAGGAACATTCTGCTATGTTACATAATCTTGGTGCCATGATGGATCGCGTTGTCCAGACTATGGACCGCTGGGAAAGACAGGAAATCTGCCTCGACCAGCGCAACCGGGGTTACCTCTGCCCGTCCCGTCCGGAGCCAGTCCCAGTGGGATGCGTCTCTCCCTTCCCAGGGAGTATGATGGGACGGCAGCACAGTGCCAGGGATTCCTGTTACAACTGGACCTCTACCTGGCCACTGTGTACCCAGCTCCCTCGGGAAGGGAGAGAGTGTCTGAACTCGTCTCATGCCTCTCGGGGAGAGCTCTGGAGTAGAGGTCGACCGATTAATCAGAATGGCCGATTAATTAGGGCCGATTTCAAGTTTTTATAACAATCGGTAATCGGTATTTTTGGACACCGATTTACCGATATTTAAAAAATAAAAATTTTATAAAAAAAAAAAAGTGTTATAATTTCAAAAAAAAAAATACAAAAAAATGTACACCTTTATTTAACTAGGCAAGTCAGTTAAGAACACATTCTTATTTTCAATGACGGCCTAGGAATGGGGGTTAACTGCCTTGTTCAGGGGCAGAATGACAGATTTTTACCTTGTCAGCTCGGGGTTTCAATCTTGCAACCTTACGGTTAACTAGTCGGTTAACTAGTCCAACGCTCTAACCACCTGCTTTACATTGCACTCCACGAGGAGCCTGCCTGTTACGCAAATGCAGTAAGAAGCCAAGGTAAGTTGCTAGCTAGCATTAAACTTATCTTATAAAAAAAACAATCAATCAATCATAATCACTAGTTAACTACATATGGTTGATGATATTACTAGTTTATCTAGCCTGTCCTGCGTTGCATATAATCGATGTGGTGCGCATTCGCGAAAAAGGACTGTCATTGCTCCAACGTGTACCTAACCATAAACATCAATGTCTTTCTTAAAATCAATACACAAGTATATATTTTTAAACCTGCATATTTTGCTAAAAGAAATCCAGGTTAGCAGGCAATATTAACCAGGTGAAATTGTGTCACTTCTCTTGCGTTCATTGCACGCAGAGTCGGTATATGCAACAGTTTGGGCCGCCTGGCTCATTGCGAACTAATTTGCCAGAATTTTACATAATTATGACATAACATTGAAGTTTGTGCAATGTAACAGGAATATTTAGACTGATAAATACGGAACGGTTCCGTATTTCACTGAAAGAAAATATGTTTTGTTTTCGAGATGATAGTTTCAGGATTCGACCATATTAATGACCTAAGGCTCGTATTTCTGTGTGTTTATTATATTATAATTAAGCGCACTAATAGCGTTTCAAACGTTACTCGCTCTGAGACTTGGAGTAGTTGTTCCCCTTGCTCTGCATGGGTAACACTGCTTCGAGGGTGGCTGTTGTCGATGTGTTCTTCGTTCGAGCCCAGGTAGGAGTGAGGAGAGGGACGGAAGCTATACTGTTACACTGGCAATACTAAAGTGCCTATAAGAACATCCAATAGTCAAAGGTATATGAAATACAAATCGTATAGAGAGAAATAGTCCTATAATTCCTATAATAACTACAACCTAAAACTTCTTACCTGGGAATATTGAAGACTCATGTTAAAAGGAACCATCAGCTTTCATATGTTCTCATGTTCTGAGCAAGGCACTTAAACGTTAGCTTTCTTACATGGCACATATTGCACTTTTACTTTCTTCTCCAACACTTTGTTTTTGCATTATTTAAACCAAATTGAACATGTTTCATTATTTATTTGAGGCTAAATAGATTTTATTGATGTATTATATTAAGTTAAAATAAGTCTTCATTCAGTATTGTTGTAATTGTCATTATTACAAATAAAAATACAAATCGGCCAATTAAGCGGTATCTGCCTTTTTTTGGCCCTCCAATAATCGGTATCGGTATCGGCGTTGAAAATCATAATCGGTCGACCTCTACTCTGGAGTGGGCAAACGGCGTGTGGGGAGAAGGAGACGCGGCGTTGGACCACTTCGAGGAGTTCACCCGTCGCTTCCGGGCCGTCTTCGACCATCCGCCCGAAGGTAGAGCGGCGGGGGACAAGGAGCGCCCAGGAATTCGCCCTGGAATTCCGGACCTTGGCCGCCGGAGCAGGCTGGAACGACAGGGCCCTCATCGACCACTATCGGTGCAGCCTGCGCGAGGATGTCCGACGTGAGCTGGTCTGCAGGGATGCCACCATCTCCTTTGACCAACTGGTGGATTTGTCCATCCGGTTGGATAACCTGCTGGTCACCCGTGGACGTCCAGAGGGGGCTCTGTCTGTGCCATCTTCCAGCACCCCCGCTCCGGTGCCCATGGAGTTGGGAGGGGCTGCGCGTAGGGAGACTGGAGGAGGAGCCATCACGTGCAACATCTGTGGCCGCAGAGGGCACACTGCCGGTCGGTGCCGTGTCGGTTCCTCTGGGAGTCGAGGCAGCAGGCAGGGCACTCTGGCGTCACCCCAGGTGAGTCTGCACCACACTCATCCAGAGTCCTCTGTTGACCACCTCTTTGTACCTGTTTGTTTCCCTGATTTCCCCCCGCATTCCCAGCATAAGGCGCTCGTCGATTCAGACACAGCTGGGAATGTTATCGACAGAGCGTTAGCCCTTAGTTTATGGATCCCCATTGTTCCTGTAGTTAGACCTTTCCGGGTTCACGCTCTGGACAGTCGACCATTAGGGTTCGGGCTAATCAGGGAAGCCACCATCTCCCTGGCCATGGAGACGCAGGGGGGGTCACAAGGAGAAAATCAGTCTGTTCCTCATTAACTGTCCTGCGTTTCCCATGGTACTAGGCCTTCCCTGGTTAGCTCATCATAACCCCACTATTTCCTGGCAACAGAGAGCTCTCACGGGGTGGTCGCGAGAGTGCTCGGGGAGGTGTGTAGGGGTTTCCGTTGGTGCTACCGCGGTGGAAAGTCCAGACCAGGTCTCCACCATGCGCATCCCCCCCAGAATATGCCGATTTGGCTCTCGCCTTCTGTAAAAAGAAGGCCACTCAATTACCACATCATCGACGGGGGATTGTGTGATAAATCTCCTGGCAGACGCTGCGCTTCCCAGGAGTCACGTGTATCCCCTGTCGCAAGCGGAGACGGTGGCTATGGAGACATATGTCTCTGAATCCCTGCGTCAGGGGTACATTCGCTCCTCCATTTCACCCGCCTCCTCAAGTTTTTTTTTTGTGAAGACGAAGGATGGAGGTCTACGCCCGTGCATTGGCTATAGAGGTCTCAATCAAATCACGGTGAGGTACAGTTACCCGCAACCTCTTATCGCCACGGCGATTGAGTCAATGCATGGGGCGCGCTTCTTCACGAAACTGGATCTGAGGAGTGCGTATAACCTGGTGCGTATCCGGGAGGGAGACGAGTGGAAGACAGCGTTTAGTACCACCTCAGGGCACTATGAGTACTTAGTCATGCCGTACGGGTTGATGAATGCTCCATCAGTTTTCCAATCCTTTGTAGATGAGATTTTCAGGGACCTGCACGGGCAGGGGGTAGTGGTGTATATCGATGACATTCTGATATACTCCGCTACACACGCCGAGAATGTGTCCTTGGTACGCAGGGCACTTGGATGACTGTTGGAGCATGACCTGTACGTCAAGGCCGAGAAATGCCTGTTCTTTCAGCAGGTCGTCTCCTTCCTAGGGTATCACATTTCCACATCGGGTGGAGATGGAGAGTGACCGCATTGCAGCCGTGCGTAATTGGCCGACTCCCACCACGGTAAAGGAGGTGCAGTGATTTTTAGGGTTTGCCAATTACTACCGGAAATGTATCCAGGGTTTTGGCCAGGTGGCTGCTCCCATTACCTCACTGCTGAAGGGGGGTCCCATATGGTTGCGGTGGTCGGCTGAGGCGGACAGTGCTTTTGGGCAGCCAAGAGCTCTGTTTACTTCGGCTCCCGTGCTGGCCCATCTGGATCCCTCTTTGGCATTCATAGTAGAGGTGGACACGTCCGAGGCTGGGATAGGAGCCATGCTCTCACAGCGCTCGAGTACGCCACCAAAACTCCGCCCCTGTGCTTTCTTCTCGAAGAAGTTCAGCCCAGCGGAGCGTAACTATGATGCGGGGGACCGGGAGCTGTTGGCTGTGGTCAAAGCGTTGAAGGCGTGGAGACATTGGCTTGAGGGGGCTAAACACCCTTTCCTCATCTGGACTGACCACCGCAACCTGGAGTACATCTGGGCAGCGAGGAGACTGAATCCTCGTCAGGCAAGGTGGGCCATGTTCTTTACCCTGCCCTACAGACCAGGTTCCCAGAATACGAAGGCAGACGCACTGTCCCGGCTGTATGACACAGGGGAGCAGCCCATGAATCAGACTCCCATACTCCCGGCCTCTTTGCCTGGTAGTGCCGGTCATGTGGGAGCTGGACGCGGACATTGAGCAGGGGTTGCGTACAGAGCCCTCTCCCCTCCAGTGTCCTGTTGGGCGTATGTCCGTTCCGTCTGTTGTCCGTGACCAGTTGATCTATTGGGCCCACACGTCACCCTCCTCTGGTCATCCGGGGATCGGTCGGACAGTGCGCTGTCTGACTGGGTAGTACTGGTGGCCCACCTTGGCTAAGGACGTGAGGGTTTATGTTTCCTCCTGCTCGGTATGTGCCCAGTGTAAGGCTCCGAGACACCTGCCCAGAGGTAAGCTACACCCTTCACCCATTCCACAATGACCTTGGTCACACCTGTCTGTGGATTTTTTAACTGATCTACCTCTTTCACAGGGAAATACTACGATCCTGGTCGTTGTGGATCGTTTCTCGAAGTCCTGTCGTCTTCTCCCTCTGCCCGGTCTTCCTACGGCCCTACAGACTGCGGAAGCCCTGTTTACTCACGTCTTCCGGCACTACAGGGTTCCTGAGGATATAGTGTCTCATCGGGGTCCCCAGTTCACGTCGAGAGTCTGGAAGGCGTTCAAGGAACGTCTGGGGGTCTCGATCAGCCTTACCTCGGGTTTTCACCTGAGAGTAACGGGCAGGTAGATAGAGTCAACCAGGATGTGGGCAGGTTTCTGCGGTCCTATTGCCAGGACCGGCCGGGGGAGTGGGCTGCGTTCATCCCCTGGGCCGAGATGGCACAGAACTCGCTTTGCCACTCCTCCACTAACCTCTCCCCCTTTCAGTGCGTATTGGGGTACCAGCCGGTTCTGGCGCCATGGCATCAGGGTCAGACCGAGGCTCTTGCGGTGGACGACTGGTTCAGGCGCACAGAGGAGACATGGGAGGCCGCCCATGTTCACCTCCAGCCAGCCGAGCTTCGCCAAAAGACCAGAGTGGACCTTCACCACAGTGAGACCCCGGTGTTCACACCGGGGGACCGGGTCTGGCTCTCGACCCGAAACCTGCCCCTCCAGCTTCCCTGCCGGAAACTGGGTCCGAGGTTTGTGGGGCCCTTCAAAGTCCTGAGGAGGGTGAACGAGGCGTGTTACAGATTACAGCTTCCCTCTGATTACCGTATTAACCCCTCGTTCCATGTGTCTCTCCGCAGGCCGGTGGTGGCTGGTCCGCTCCAGGAATCTGAGGTGCGGGAGGTCCCTCCGCCCCCTCTTGACATCGAGGGGGCCCCGGCGTACTCCGTTCGTTCCATCCTGGATTCGAGGCGTCGGGCAGGGGGCCTTCAGTACCTCGTGGAGTGGGAGGGGTACGGTCCGGAGGAGAGGTGCTGGGTCCCGGTTGCGGATGTTTTGGACCCCGAACTGCTGCGGGAGTTTCGGCGCACCGCTGGAGCCGCGCGTCAAGAGGGGGGTACTGTCACGACTTCCACCGAAGTCGGCTCCTCTCCTTGTTCGGGCGGTGATCGACGTCGCTGGCTTTCTAGCCATCGCCGCTCCATTTCTCATATACATTTGTTTTGTCTTGTTCCATACACACCTGGTTTTCATTCCATAATCACTGCATGTATTTAGTCCTCTGTTCCCCTCTGTGTCTTTGTGTGTAATTGTTTATTGTTATGTGGATTTTGTCAGGCGCCATACTTTTGTTATGTTCCGTGTTTTTGGCACGTTTATGTTGTTATGTGCTGTCATTTTTGGACTGGAATTAAAGCTTTCCTGCACCTGACTTCGCCTCCCGTACACACCCCTAACACCTACTGGTTGTATGAATTTGGGATCCGTCTATAACTGTCCCAGGGTCTGTTTGGAATAGGCTATTTCTTTCTTTAAAAAGCTGACCAATAGAATAGGTAGCCTAAACTTTTCTACTATAGTAGATTGACATAAGATAGTGATTTTGCTACTTGTCTTGTTGGCTGAGAAAAAGCATATGTGGATAGTTATTCTAACATGTTCAAAGTGCACATCAGAATTAGGTAAGGACCGCATATCATTACATCCTAGACTTGCATGTTCTGTTAATATGAATTGACATATTCTAAATGTGATTTACATCATTCTTTGCACTGTGGGTGGACACCCTAATCAGGTTACGCATCCAATGCGTATGGGTCTGGTCAATTTCTCAAATGTCCAGTAAATTTAAAAGGTGCCTGCAAATGTCCGCCGCCACATTTTCCTAACGGAAACCTTGGTGTGTGCATGTTTGTGTGGCTGCGTTACAGCTGGAGTTAACATGAGCTGACACAGTCTGGATGGGGGTAAGAAGCACCAGAGTTAAAAGCTCCCAGTTAGCCTAGTTCTGAGATGGTGTGTGTGTGTGTGTGTGTGTGTGTGTGAGTGTGTGTTAGAGCCACAGCCGGTTTAAGCTGGTCAGAGACCATGACAGGGCTCTTAGTGTAGTATGCACAGAGCTGAATTATTCTATGAATTATATTGATGACATTTTGTTGGCACCCTCACCCAAATACATTGTACATGGTCATGTACAGACTTTTAAAAATCACATTGCATTTGTAAGCACGATTGCGCAATCATGGTAATGTTCAGCGCATGTCTAGCATAAAAAGTAGGGGAAAATGGTACCAGCACCGGCCTACCCAAACCAGGTAACTGACAAAATAAAGCAACACCATTCTTCCATGAGAAATTCCATCATTTGGTGTTTTATTGAAGGTGGTGGAAAATGCTGTCTCAGGCGTCGTGACAGATGATTTACATGACTTTCATGCTCATCAAACATTCAGTGACCACTCGTGCGGGACATTGTCATTCTGTGGGGGCATAGCCATGGTAGCCAAAATAATGACCTGCCTAGCATTTTTATACTTGACTCTAAGCATGATGGGATGATATTTTCACCTGTGTGAAAGCACCTGCTTTCAATATACTTTGTATTAATGTACAGTTACAATGTACAGTTAGTTACCTGTACATTGTACAGCATTGTGTGTGTGTCCAGGCAGTTAGTCAAGTACTATGGAAAGTACTATGTTATGTTTCCAGGTGCTGTGGTGGATCCTAGGAAGGTGCTGATTGTAGCTGGACATCATAACTGGATCGTAGTGGCTTATGCACACTTTGTCATCTGTTACAGGTAACTCTGGCATTAGTAGTTGGATCCATCGACTCAGTTGATATTATTGATAGATTATACTCATAAATCTTGAGTGTGTGTGTGTACTAACGCGTGTGTATTCTCCACTCCAGGATAAAGGAGTCGTCAGGGTGGCAGCAGGTGTTTTCTAGCCCCTATCTGGACTGGTCCATTGAGAGAATCGCTCTCAACGCCAAGGTACTGTTATACTGCTATAATCACAATGGATTGTCCTGAAAGTTGCGTTATCTATCATATGTATTGTTTTTAAGGTGGTAGGCGGTCCCCATGGCGATAAGGACAAGATGGTGGCAGCCGCCTCCGATAGCAACATCATCCTCTGGAGCATCCAGGACGGAGGGAGTGGCAATGAGATAGGTGGGGGGGGGTGTGTTTTGAGAGATTGTCTGTGAAAGAGAGACATGTTTGTCTGTGTGTGTGTGTGTGTGTTATTGACTCACTCTATCCCCTCCTCTCTCTATCTCGCTCTCGCTCTCTCTCTCTAGGTGTGTTTAGTCTGGGTGTACCAGTAGATCATCTGTTCTTCATTGGGAACCAGCTGGTGGCCACCAGTCACACGGGGAAGGTGGGGGTCTGGAACGCCGTCACACAGCACTGGCAGGTAGTAATACATAGGGTGTGTGTGGCTGTGTGTCATTGAAAGTGGGTATGTATGTGTTTGACAGTGTGTGTATGAGAAAGGGAGAGAGTTTAACCCTTTCTTTTCTCTCCATCAGGTGCAAGATGTAGTTCCCATCACCAGCTGTGACACAGCTGGCTCCTTCCTGCTTTTGGGCTGCAACAACGGATCCATCTACTATATAGGTACAAACACACACACACACACACACACACACAGTTCATTTAGGAAGTGGAATTGGATTTTTCGTTTACTTCCTGAATTGAAATGGAATTGACCCCAGCCCTTCTTGGTGTCATATGTGTTTCCACTCACTCACTCACTCACTCACTCACTCACTCACTCACTCACTCACTCACTCAGATATGCAGAAGTTTCCTTTGAGGATGAAGGATAATGATCTGTTGGTGACAGAACTGTACCACGACCCATCTAACGATGCCATAACTGCCCTCAGTGTCTACTTCACACCCAAGACCAGTGAGTACATACACACTCTCAAACACGCATGCGTACATGCATGCACACACACCAACAAAGACTGAAATATATTATTTGAGTTCAGCCTTTCTTAGCAATGATCTTTTGTAACGTATTCTCTCTCTTTCTATGCACAGTGTTGTAATAATGTGCAAATAGTTGAAGTACAAACAGTACTTTGTTTTCGGTGAGGGAGCGCCATTAACATTATTTTTTATGACATAATTCCTCAAAGTTTGTAGCCTACTGCCAGGTGTAGCCTACTGCCAGGTATAGTCTACTGCCAGGTGTGGCCTACTGCCAGGTTTAGCCTACTGACAGGTGTAGCCTACTGCCAGGTATAGCCTACTGATAGGTGTAGCCTACTGCCAGGTATAGTCTACTGCCTGGTGTAGCCTACTGACAGGTGTAGCCTACTGCCAGGTATAGACTACTGCCAGGTGTAGCCTACTGCCAGGTATAGCCTACTGCCTGGTGTAGCCTACTGCCAGGTATAGCCTACTGCCAGGTGTAGCCTACTGCCAGGTATAGCCTACTGCCTGGTGTAGCCTACTGACAGGTGTAGCCTACTGACAGGTGTAGACTACTGACAGGTGTAGCCTACTGCCTGGTGTAGCCTACTGACAGGTGTAGCCTACTGCCAGGTATAGCCTACTGCCAGGTGTAGCCTACTGCCAGGTATAGCCTACTGCCTGGTGTAGCCTACTGCCAGGTGTAGCCTACTGCCAGGTATAGCCTACTGCCTGGTGTAGCCTACTGACAGGTGTAGCCTACTGACAGGTGTATTCTACTGACAGGTGTGGCCTACTGCCTGGTGTAGCCTGCTGCCAGGTGTGGCCTACTGCCTGGTGTAGCCTACTGACAGGTGTAGCCTACTGACAGGTGCAGCCTACTGACAGGTGTAGCCTACTGCCAGGTGTGGCCTACTGCCTGGTGTAGCCTACTGCCAGGTGTAGCCTACTGCCAGGTAAGGTCTACTGCCAGGTGTAGCCTACTGCCAGGTGTAGCCTACTGCCAGGTGTAGCCTACTGACAGGTGCAGCCTACTGAC
This sequence comes from Salmo trutta, assembly GCF_901001165.1. Classification (NCBI taxonomy): domain Eukaryota; kingdom Metazoa; phylum Chordata; class Actinopteri; order Salmoniformes; family Salmonidae; genus Salmo; species Salmo trutta. The sequence continues at coordinate 28,301,290 of NC_042989.1, forward strand.
AGGTGTAGCCTACTGCCAGGTGTAGTCTACTGCCAGGTGTAGCCTACTGCCAGGTGTAGGCTACTGACAGGTGTAGCCTACTGCCAGGTGTAGCCTGTTGAATATCATTGTAGAATAGGCCTGTATATAAAATCCATCATCCAGTTGCCTATTTTTTTTAAACTTCAAACTCTAATTTCAAAATAGGCCATCATAAGTGTTAATCGTGAATGAAAGTAATTTACATTTTACCGGTGAAATGTCCAAGCTGCATGCCAGTAATTTGATCTCAATCAGTTTCATGGGAATATGCATTTAGATCTTCTTGAATTAGTATTTTGTGAGTGAATTAAAGCAGACGGTGTTAACAAACTATTAGCCTTTCTTGTATTTTGTTTCAGTCAGTGCATATATCCTGCCTAGTGGCATGCGTCGTTGAGTTTTGGCCGCATGAGGATTTTTTGGGGACTATTCAGCATCAGATTAGAAATAATTGAGGAGGTATTTTTGGTGTAACATATTATGCTACAGTGCATTTGGAAAGTATTCAGACCCCTTGACTTTTTCCACATTTTCTTACGTTACAACCGTATTCTAAAATTGATTAAATAGTTTTTTCCCCTCATCAATCTAAACACAATACCCAATAATGACAAAGGAAAACCAGTTTTTAGACATTTTTTCTAATAAAAACGGAAATATCACATTTACATAAGTATTCAGACCCTTTACTCAGTACTTTGTTGAAGCACCTTTGTCAGCGATGACAGCCTTGAGTCTTCTTGGGTATGACCCTACAAGCTTGGCACACCTGTATTTGGGGAGTTTCTCCCATTCTTCTCTGCAGATGCTCTCAAATTCTGTCAGGTTGGATGGGTAGCATCGCTGCACAGCTATTTTCAGTTCTCCCCAGAGATGTTCGATTGGGTTCAAGTCTGGGCTCTGGCTGGGCCACTCAAGAACAGTCAGACTTGTCCCGAAGCCACTCCTGCGTTGTCTTGGCTGTGTGCTTAGGTTCGTTGTCCTGTTGGAAGGTGAACCTTTGCCCCAGTCTGAGGTCCTGAGCGCTCTGGAGCAGGTTTTCATCAAGGATCTCTTTGTACATTGCTCCGAATATTGTTTCTCATGGTCTGAGAGTCCTTTAAGTGCCTTTTGGCAAACTCCAAGCGGGCTGTCGTGCCTTTTAGTGAGGAGTGGCTTCCATCTAGCCACTCTACCATAAAGGCCTGATTGGTGGAGTGCTGCAGAGATGGTTGTCTTTCTGGAAGGCTCTCCCATCTCCACAGAGAAACTCTGGAGCTCTCTTAGTGACCATCAGGTTCATGGTCATCTCCCTGACCAAGGCCCTTTCCCCCGATTGCTCAGTTTGGCCGGGTGACCAGCTCTAGGCAGAGTCTTGGTGGTTCCAAACTTCTTCCAATTAAAATGATTGAGGCCACTGTGTTTTTTGGGGACCTTCAATGCTGCAGACATTTTTTGGTACCCTCCCTCAGATCTGTGCTTAGACACAATCCTGTCTCGGAGCTCTATGGACATTTCCTTCGATCTCATGGTTTGGTTTTTGCTCTGACATGCACTTTCAACCATGGGACTTTACATAGACAGGTGTGTGCCTTTCCAAATCATGTCCAATCAATTGTATTTACCACAGGTGGACTCCAATCAAGTTGTAGAAACATCTCAAGGATGATCAATAGAAACAGGATGCACCTGAGCTCTATTTTGAGTCTCATACCAAAGGTTCTGAATACTTATGTAAATAAGGTATTTCTTTTTTCTTTACTTTTTTTTATTTGCTAAAAAATCTAAAAACCTGTTTTGTCGATTGATGAGGAAAATATGTATTTCATCCATTTGAGAATAAGACTAATGTAACAATGTGGAAAAAGTCAAGGGGTCTGAATACTTTCCCAAGGCACTGTATGCCATTATATTCAGTTCTGTTATGTAAAATACTAATGAATCATTGTGATCTTGCGAGACATTGATTCAGCTCTGATTTAACTTTACTAAACAAGCACCATTGTGAGAAGTGATAATCTTCTATTTGTAATAATAATAAGTGATTTTACATTTGTCATTTAGCGGACGCTCTTATCCGGATCGACTTACAGGAACAATTAGGGTTAAGTGCCTCGATCTAGGGAACATTAACAGGTTTTTCACGTACTGGTCCAACGTTCTTAACCGCTAGGATATCTGCTGTCCTAGTGATAAGTAGGACTATTAGGCGTAGGAAACAGATATTGATGAGGGTTATTTTAATTGATTTGAGCATCCTTCGAATCTTGGTGCAGAAAGGACAGCACAGTAACTAAGTGGTCACATATCGGTCTGGGTTCCACTGCGCAACAGGGCGTCCGTGGAGTTCTCTTAAGGATCGGCCCCTTTTTTTTTTCTCCAATTTTCGCCAAAAATGACATACCCAAATCTAACTGCCTGTAGCTCAGGCCCAGAAGCAAGGATATGCATATTCTTGGTACCATTTGAAAGGAAACACTTTGAAGTTTGTGGAAATGTGAAAGGAATGTAGGAGAAAATAACACATTAGATCTGGTACAAGATAATACAAAGAAAAAAACAACCTTTTTTTGTATTTTCTTTGTACCACCATCTTTGAAATGCAAGAGAAAGGCCATAATGTATTATTCCAGCCCAGGTGCAATTTAGATTTTGGCCACTATTTGGCAGCAGTGTATGTGCAACGTTTTAGACTGATCCAATGAACCATTGCATTTCTATTAAAAATGTTGTGTCAAGACTGCCCAAATGTGCCTAATTTGTTTATTAATAACTTTTCATGTTCAAAACTGTGTACTCTCCTCAAACAATAGCATGGTATTATTTCACTGTAATAGCTACTGTAAATTGGACAGTGCAGTTAGATTAACAAGAATTTAAGCTTTCTGCCAATATCAGATATGTCTATGTCCTGGGAAATGTTCTTGTTACTTACAACCTCATACTAATCACATTAGCCTACGTTAGCTCAACTGTCCCGCAGGGGACCCACTAATCCTGAAGAAGTATTTAAGAACTTGGATTCTAGATCTCCTTGGTGTGATGATTAGGTTAATTCGGTGGATCAGTTTGTGTGCATATGCATTTGAGGTGTTATTTTTCTGTAAACTAAGCACTCGGACAGTAGGGCGAGTTCAAGTGCGCCGTACATGAGCCCCAAGTCCATAACAAGCCGTTTTAGCCAGGGACAGATTAATACACCAAATAGCATAATTTAGCCACAGAAGATCAATAGTTTCCAAAAAATAACTGTGGGTTAATTTTTGATCACAAGCACAAACAGGTAACCGCCAAAATAAAAGAAACACCAACATAAAGTCTCTTAAAAGGGTGTTTTGCCACCACGAGCAAATTTATAGAAAAATTAAATACAGAAATCTATACTGAGCAAAAATATACATGCAACATGTAAAGTGTTGGTCCCATGTTTTATGAGCTGAAATAAAATGTATGAAATGTTTCAAATGCACAAAAAGCTTATTTCTCTCAAATGTACACACATTTGTTTACATCCATGTTAGTGTGCATTTCTCCTTTGCCAAGATAATCCATCCACCTGACAAGTGTGGCATATCAAGAAGCTGATTAAACAGCATGATCATTATACATGACAATAAAAGGCTACTCAAAAGTGTCAAGTTTTGAAGGAGCGTGCAATTGGCATGCTGACTACAGGAATGTCCACCAGAGCTGTTGCCAGAGAAATGAATGTTAATTTCTCTACCATAAGCTGCCTCTAACATCGCTTTAGAGAATTTGTCAGTACGTCCAACTGGCCTCACAACCGCAGACCACGTGTAACCACGCTAGCCCAGGACCTCCACATCTGGCTTCTTCACCTGTGGGATCGTCTGAGGCCAGCCACCCGGACAGCTGATGAAACTGAGGAGTATTTCTGTCTGTAATAAATCCCTTTTGTGGGGAAAAACTCATTCTGATTGGCTGGGCCTGGCTCCCCAGTGGGTGAGCCTGGCTCCCAAGTGGGTGGGCCTATGCCCTCCCAGACCCACCCATGGCTGTGCCCAGTCATGTGAAATCCATAGGTTAGGGACTAATGAATTTATTTCAATTGACTGATTTCCTTATATGAACTGTAACTCAGTGAAATTGTTGCGTTTATATTTTTGTTCAGTATAATTTACATAACTATTCACACCCCTGAGTCAATACGTTAGAATGACCTTGGGCAGCGATTACAGCTGTGAGTTTCTGGGTAAGACTCTAAGAGCTTTGCACACCTGGATTGTACAATATTTGCACATTTATAATTTTTTTAATTCTTCAAGCTCTGTCAAGTTGGTTGTTGATCATTGTTAGACAGCTATTTTCAAGTCTTGCCATAGATTTTCAAGCCTCTTTAGGTCAAAAGTGTAACTAGGCCACGTAGGAACATTCAAAGTCGTCTTGGTAAGCAACTCCAGTGTATATTTGGCCTTGTGTAATTGTCCCGCTGAAAGGTGAATTTGTCTCCCAATGTCTTTTGGAAAGCAGACTAAACCATGTGTTCCTCTAGGATATTACCTGTGCTTAGCTCTAATCCGTTTCTTTTTATCCTAAAAAACTCCATAGTCCTTGCCGATATCAAGCATACCCATAACTTGATGCAGCCACCACCATGCTTAAAAATACAGTGCATTCGGAAAGTATTCACGACAAAGTGAATTTCTTTGCCACATTTTTTGCAATATTACTTTAGTGCCTTATTGCAAACAGGATACATGTTTTAGATCTTTTTTTGTACAGGCTTCCTTCTTTTCCCCCTGTCATTTAGGTTAGTTTTGTGGAGTAACTACGTTGTTGATCGATCCATCCTCAGTTTTCTCCTATCACAGCCATTAAACTCTGTAACTGTTTTAAAGGTGCACTATGCTGAAATCGCCATTTCCTGGTTGCTGAAATTAATAATATTTTGCCTAATTTCAGTTTGTGACAAAACAACCAGTCATTGGGAAGAGAATCATTGTACCATCTAAACCACTGTGAAATATATTTTTCATAACCAAAAATATTGTATTTTCTGCTGTTTGAAGCTGGTGTACACTGAGTAAACCAAACATTAGGAACACATTCTTAATATTGAGTTGCACCCCCCCCCCCCCTTTTTCCTTTAAAACAGCCTCAATTTGTCAGGGCATGGACTGTACAAGATGTCCAAAGCGTTACACAGGGATGCTGGCCCATGTTGACTCCAATGCTTCCCACAGTTGTGTCAAGTTGGCTGGATGTAATTTAGGTGGTGAACCATTCTTTATTCACATAGGAAACTGTTGAGTGTGAAAAACTCAGCAGAGTTGCAGTTCTTGAAAAACCGGTGTGCCTGGCACCTACTACCATACCCCATTCAAAGGCAACAAAATCTTTTGTCTTACCCATTTACCCTAAGAATGGCACACATACACAATCCATGTCTCAAGCCTTAAAAATCCTTCTTTAACCTGTCTCCTTCCCTTCATGTACACTGATTGAAGTGGATTTAACAAGTGACATCAATAAGGGATCATAACTTTCACCTGGTAAGTCTGTCATGGAAAGAGCTGGTGTTCTTAATGTTTTGTATGGGAGTTTATAAAAAAATATTATGTTTCTCTCTGCCTCTCTCTCTCTCTTCTCTCTCTAGGTGTGAGTGGTAACTGGATAGAGATAGCGTATGGGACCAGTTCTGGAGCAGTGAGGGTCATAGTCCAACACCCTGAGACAGTAGGCTCTGGACCTCAGCTCTTCCAGACATTTACTGTCCACCGCTCCCCTGTCACCAAGATCATGCTCTCTGAGAAACACCTTGTCTCAGGTAAGAAGGGACAAGGGAAATATTGTGATATATTTGAGCCGAGTTATTAGTGCTGAGTGATTACAATTTTTTTTTTTTTAAATGTAGGTCTGTTTTTGAGGTCCTCTTTTTGAGGTCTGTTCGGTTTTGGTTCAATTATTACAAAAATAATCACGATTTTCGATTCGGTTTAGATAAAAAAAATGTAAAACATAATTAAATGCACTATGCATTATGTGGGTTGAATGCTGTAACAACAATGAATAAAAGTCCCATGGTAGTAGTGACTGCCCATGACTGTGTACACTTATTAACCATAATATATTCCCATTACTTTAATCAAATATTTCAGTGGTGTATATTACATTTGTTTTATTTGATGACTTTATTATTTAATTCAAACTCCTCATCTCTATAGAGATGCTGCCAATCAAAATCACTATTTTAGTAGTTCTTCAAAGTAAATAAGGCATACTTTTATGACTGCTATTTTATTTATCTATTTTACAAGGTAAGTTGACTGAGAACAAATTCTCATTTATAGCAACGACCTGGGGAATAGTTACAGGGATGAAAGAGCCAATTGGAAGCTGGGGGTGATTAGGTGGCCATGGAGGTATGAGGGCCAGATTGGGAATTTAGCCGGGACATCCGGGGTTAACACCCCTACTTTTATGATAAGTGCCATGGGATCTTTAGTGACCACAGAGAGTCAGGACACCCGTTTAACATCCCATCCAAAAGATAGCACCCTACACAAGGCGATGTCCACAATCACTGTCCTGGGGAATTGGGATATTTTTTAGACCAGAGGAAAGAGTGCCTCCTACTGGCCCTCCAACACCACATCCAGCAGCATCTGGTCTCCCATCCAGGGACTGACCAGGACCAACCCTGCTTAGCTTCAGAAGAAAGACATCAGTGGGATGCTGTTGATAGGGTTGCATGTTGCATTACTATTTTTGTTCAGTATATTTAAAAAGAAATAATTTACAGCCAATAATAAAGAGGAAAGACAGCAGTGGGATGCACTTAGATCATGTACAGTGTTTTCAGGTAAAAATACCTGGTGAAGCAACTGCTCTCTATGTATCCCCTTTTGATCTCGCATCCTTCTCTCTTCCGTTGCAGGCGTAAAATAAACACAGACCGGACACGTAGGCGCGCAATGGATTATGGTCATTGTAGTTGATTATCACATTTTCAACGCTAAACTATGTAGAATATTGGCCTGTTGGAAACTACAACTTCCTACTACATTGCACAGTTCGGGCACGATCTGATTTATCTCTAAAGAAACTGCAGCGCAATGTGCACATTGAGCTCACAGAAGAAGAAAAAAAGAACGAAATGAAATTCAAATAATTGAACCGACATCGGTCAAATTACCAACATTTCAGTTAATCGCTCAGCACTAGTTATTATGGAAGCGGGATAAGAAAATAACAGTGATGATGATGATAATGATATGTCTGTATGTATCCAGGGTGGGTCTGGCTCCAGGGTGGGTCTGGCTCCAGGGTGGGTCTGGCTCCAGGATTGGTCTGGCTCCAGGGTGGGTTTGGCTCCAGGGTGGGTCTGGCTCCAGGGTGGGTCTGGCTCCAGGATTGGTCTGGCTCCAGGGTGGGTCTGGCTCCAGGGTGGGTCTGGCTCCAGGGTGGGTCTGGCTCCAGAGTGGGTCTGACTGTGTTTCATATACATTGTGTGTCTCTCATCTGTCTGTCCGTGGCTGTGTGTTTTGTCTCCTTTCAGTGTGTGCGGACAACAACCATGTGCGTACGTGGACAGTGACGCGGTTCCGAGGCATGATCTCCACGCAGCCTGGCTCCACCCCCCTTGCCTCCTTTAAGATCCTCTCATTGGAGGAGACTGAGAGCCACGGCAGCTACTCATCTGGCAACGACATTGGTGAGAGAGGGGGAGAGGGAGGGAAGGAGAAAGGGAATAGATATGGTAAATGGAAGGGGTGGATGGACAATTGTTAAAGTAAATCTAGAGCCCAGTATCCAGGGTGGGTCTAGAGCCCAGTATCCAGGGTGGGTCTAGAGCCCAGTATCCAGGGTGGGTCTAGAGCCCAGTATCCAGGGTGGGTCTAGAGACCAGTATCCAGGGTGGATCTAGAGCCCAGTATCCAGGATGGGTCTAGAGCCCAGTATCCAGGGTGGGTCTAGAGCCCAGGATCCAGGGTGGGTCTAGAGGCCAGTATCCAGGGTGGATCTAGAGCCCAGTATCCAGGGTGGGTCTAGAGCCCAGTATCCAGGGTGGGTCTAGAGCCCAGTATCCAGGGTGGGTCTAGAGACCAGTATCCAGGGTGGGTCTAGAGACCAGTATCCAGGGTGGGTCTAGAGACCAGTATCCAGGGTGGGTCTAGAGACCAGTATCCAGGGTGGGTCTAGAGCCCAGGATCCAGGGTGGGTCTAGAGCCCAGGATCCAGGGTGGGTCTAGAGCCCAGGATCCAGGGTGGGTCTAGAGCCCAGGATCCAGGGTGGGTCTAGAGCCCAGGATCCAGGGTGGGTCTAGAGCCCAGGATCCAGGGTGGGTCTAGAGCCCAGGATCCAGGGTGGGTCTAGAGCCCAGTATCCAGGGTGGGTCTAGAGCCCAGTATCCAGGATGGGTCTAGAGCCCAGTATCCAGGGTGGTGTGGTCTCCCCTCAGGTCCATTTGGGGAGAGAGACGACCAGCAGGTGTTTATTCAGAAGGTCATCCCCATCACCAACAAGCTGTTTGTTCGCCTCTCCTCCACTGGGAAAAGGTATTACACATCAGTTATACACACATATCATGATGTCTAGCCTTGTCTGATAAACATGATCATTTAGCACTTTCATCCAGCTCACAGTAAACACTTAAATTCACCAAATGTGGTCCAAGTAGACATACAACCTATAACCTAGGTATTACTAGCACTACGCTCCAACCATAGAAATCCTATGAAATGACTATTCATTTACTATAACTATGGTATTGTAATTCATTTACTATTACTATGGTATTGTAATTCATTTACTATTACTATGGTATTGTAATTCATTTACTATTACTATGGTATTGTAATTCATTTACTATTACTATGGTATTGTAATTCATTTACTATTACTATGGTATTGTAATTCATTTACTATTACTATGGTATTGTAATTCATTTACTATTACTATGGAATTGTAATTAATTTACTATTACTATGGTATTGTAATTCATTTACTATTACTATGGTATTGTAATTCATTTACTATTACTATGGCTCCAACACACTGAGCTACCGGAACTGTGGCTGCTCTGTTCTGGTCTGAATGCAGTCAGTTCCGGTCTATTCCAGTCTGATGTGGTCTGTCCTGCTTGTCCCCACAAGGATCTGTGAGGTGGCGGCAGTGGATGGGACCACCATCTCGTGTTTCACGGTTAGGGAGTGTGAGGGTTCTAGCAGGATGGGTTCTAGACCCAGGAGGTACCTGTTCACGGGCCATGGCAATGGCAGCATTCAGATGTGGGACCTCACCACTGCTATGGACACTGCCAACAAGGGAGAGGAGAAGAAGAAAGATGGTAAGGATTGTGTGTGTGTGTAGTGGAAAGGTGTGTGTCTGTGTGAAAAGATAACAAATCATTTGTATAGGAACATTATGCATCTGAGGGCATTGTACATATCCATGGCTTGTAGTCTGTTTATTATCTATCCTGTTGCCTAGTCACTTTACCCCTACCTCAATTACCTCGTACCCCTGCACATCGACTCAGTACCTGTACCCCATGTATATAGTGAAGATATCGCTACTCATTGTGTATTTATTCCTCGTATTATTATTTTTCTATATTTTTCTCTCTGCATTTGACAGATAACATTTGATTTGATTAGTCATTGACACTGTTTTCACATGTAGTTTGACACTGATCAATTATAATGTGTTTGATTGACAGAGGTGGGTGGGCCAACAGAAGAGGAGCTGCTTCAGCTATTGGACCAGTGTGACCTCAGCACTTCCCGCTGTGCCACGCCCAACATCAGCCCGGCCCCCTCGGTGCTGCAGCCCAGCCGTCTCCGAGAGTCCTGCTCCAGGTCAGTCTCTACACCCCTGAGTCTGCCTCTTTATGTTGTGCACGTTTGTCTGTCTACTGTGTCTTTTTCATGCTGTCTATATCTATTTCTCTGACCCCCGTTGTCTTTCTCTCTCCAGCCTCCAGCTGCAGGCCCAGGAGCCCATTCCAGAGACGGCCACCTACGGAGCTCTGCGACCCTACAGAGCGAGCCCACTGCTGGCCCGAGCCCGGCGCACAGAGTCCTTCCACAACTACAAAGACTTCCAGAACTTCTCCCTAGGGAAAGGCCTGCTAGAGAGCCCTGAACAGGCTCCAGGACAGGGGGCATGCCCAGGTACAGAAGCCAGAACCCGGTCGCTGTGTGAGGCTGGGGGAGAGGAGGTGGAGAGGAGGGGCTCTGCCATGGAGCTCTGGGCTAGCCGAACCACTAACGCCGCTTACGCTAATGTTGTTGCTAACGTTGCTGTGGTCACAGATGCTGATGCAGCTGAGGGTATTACAGAATCGCCACGGCAACTGCCTGAGAGCCCTGGTGGAGACGTTCGTCGAAGGGTCCAATCAGAGGAGGAGGAGTGGGCGGGGCTTGGATCTGGGGCTGAGGCTAGGTCTGAGGTGAGGAGGAAGGCAGGGTTTGAGGGGGGGGTGTTTCTGGGCAGGAAGAGGGCACCTCCCGTCCCCCAGCTCTCCTCGCTGTCCTCAGGGGTGTCTGAGGGGGGATGCAGTGACTCCTCCTTCACCGCCTCCCCCTCCCCCACTAAGCTGGCCTCCACTTCCCCCCGACGCAGGAAGTGCAGCGAGCCGGCCAATCAGGACAGCAGCCTGTGAGTGAAGGACAGCTCTGATGCAGACACGCCCCTTGTGTCTGTCAGTCAACAGCTTCAGGTAGAAGTTACCCCCGTAAACACTGATCTAGGACCAGCCAACCCTCCACAACCCTAACCATTAGGAGGAACTGGCCTCAGATCAGTGTCTGAGGGCAACTTCATCTCACAGGCAACACTCATGTATGACATCTCAAAAGAAAGCCCTATATTCTCAGTCAAGAGGAAGAAACTTGACGCAGCCTAAGGATCATGACTTTAACCCTTTATATATCTCCATCATTGCTAGTATCTGGTAGCTACACAATTAATAATAATAAATCCTTTGGTGGGTGCTTATATTTGTTCTAACGTCATACATGTACAAGTGTGTATTAATACTTGTGTGTGAATTGGACATGTGTTTTTTGCATATCCCAACTCTCCGGGAGACACCCTTGGAGTGTGGGGTCACGGCCAGGATGCACCTATAATGTTTGTTCCAATAGTCCCTCAGGACATCATTCAGACTTTTTGTGTTGGATGCATGTAGTTTACCGACTGTTAACACAAAGTGCTACATACGTTTATTTCCCCCTTGTGGTTGAGGTCACTTTCCCCAAACACAGATAGTGAACCTTCACACAGTCATGCTGTTCTACCAGGCAGTGGCCATGTGTGTTGTGTTTTAGACATGAATGAATTCACCACTACACAGTAAATCACTTTATCTGTACTTCTTTATCGAAACAGACTGACGTCTCATGCTGAAGATCAATGTGACTTTCCATGGTATTGTTTCTTTAAATGTAAGGAGGATTACATTTTGTAGTGCCTTCTTTGACATTAGCCATAATCTAAGTATCCCCTGTGATGGCGAGAGGATCTAGAGTCTTAAGGGCTAGATTCAATCAGATTGGCAGCCGCATAGCGTTGTTTTGGAGATGTCGGAGGTGGAACTGCGTTAGAGCTGTCAAATCCACAAGAGGCTCGTTGCGTTACCTGTAATTGGATGCAACGAAACCGCACCAGACTATAATCCCAACAAATCCCATGCGGCCGCGTTAAAGTTCAAACACTCAAATTAGACTGGTGGGCATAAATCCTCCATCAAATGAACATGAAAACATGCATCAGCCTCACATCAATGACATCAGTCATTATTTTTAACATGATAGAGGCCGTTTTGAACCTTTAAGACAAAGAGAAAATAAGGAAGGACATTGATGTGTGACAGGAGCTCACCGATATGCCAGCTCATACCGCTGGTACACCTCCAACACATCCGATATGCCAGCTCATACCGCTGGTACACCTCCAACACATCCGATATGCCAGCTCATACCGCTGGTACACCTCCAACACATCCGATATGCCAGCTCATACCGCTGGTACACCTCCAACACATCCGATATGCCAGCTCATACCGCTGGTACACCTCCAACACATCCGATATGCCAGCTCATACCGCTGGTACACCTCCAACACATCCGATATGCCAGCTCATACCGCTGGTACACCTCCAACACATCCGATATGCCAGCTCATACCGCTGGTACACCTCCAACACATCCGATATGCCAGCTCATACCGCTGGTACACCTCCAACACATCCGATATGCCAGCTCATACCGCTGGTACACCTCCAACACATCCGGTATGCCAGCTCATACCGCTGGTACACCTCCAACACATCCGGTATGCCAGCTCATACCGCTGGTACACCTCCAACACATCCGGTATGCCAGCTCATACCGCTGGTACACCTCCAACACATCCGGTATGCCAGCTCATACCGCTGGTACACCTCCAACACATCCGGTATGCCAGCTCATACCGCTGGTACACCTCCAACACATCCGATATGCCAGCTCATACCGCTGGTACACCTCCAACACATCCGATATGCCAGCTCATACCGCTGGTACACCTCCAACACATCCGATATGCCAGCTCATACCGCTGGTACACCTCCAACACATCCGATATGCCAGCTCATACCGCTGGTACACCTCCAACACATCCGATATGCCAGCTCATACCGCTGGTACACCTCCAACACATCCGATATGCCAGCTCATACCTCTGGTACACCTCCAACACATCCGATATGCCAGCTCATACCGCTGGTACACCTCCAACACATCCGATATGCCAGCTCATACCGCTGGTACACCTCCAACACATCCGATATGCCAGCTCATACCGCTGGTACACCTCCAACACATCCGATATGCCAGCTCATACCGCTGGTACACCTCCAACACATCCGATATGCCAGCTCATACCGCTGGTACACCTCCAACACATCCGATATGCCAGCTCATACCGCTGGTACACCTCCAACACATCCGATATGCCAGCTCATACCGCTGGTACACCTCCAACACATCCGATATGCCAGCTCATACCGCTGGTACACCTCCAACACATCCGATATGCCAGCTCATACCGCTGGTACACCTCCAACACATCCGATATGCCAGCTCATACCGCTGGTACAACCTCCAACACATCCGATATGCCAGCTCATACCGCTGGTACACCTCCAACACATCCGATATGCCAGCTCATACCGCTGGTACACCTCCAACACATCCGATATGCCAGCTCATACCGCTGGTACACCTCCAACACATCCGATATGCCAGCTCATACCGCTGGTACAAACCTCCAACACATCCGATATGCCAGCTCATACCGCTGGTACACCTCCAACACATCCGATATGCCAGCTCATACCGCTGGTACACCTCCAACACATCCGATATGCCAGCTCATACCGCTGGTACACCTCCAACACATCCGATATGCCAGCTCATACCGCTGGTACACCTCCAACACATCCGATATGCCAGCTCATACCGCTGGTACACCTCCAACACATCCGATATGCCAGCTCATACCGCTGGTACACCTCCAACACATCCGATATGCCAGCTCATACCGCTGGTACACCTCCAACACATCCGATATGCCAGCTCATACCGCTGGTACACCTCCAACACATCCGATATGCCAGCTCATACCGCTGGTACACCTCCAACACATCCGATATGCCAGCTCATACCGCTGGTACACCTCCAACACATCCGATATGCCAGCTCATACCGCTGGTACACCTCCAACACATCCGATATGCCAGCTCATACCGCTGGTACACCTCCAACACATCCGATATGCCAGCTCATACCGCTGGTACACCTCCAACACATCCGATATGCCAGCTCATACCGCTGGTACACCTCCAACACATCCGATATGCCAGCTCATACCGCTGGTACACCTCCAACACATCCGATATGCCAGCTCATACCGCTGGTACAACCTCCAACACATCCGATATGCCAGCTCATACCGCTGGTACACCTCCAACACATCCGATATGCCAGCTCATACCGCTGGTACACCTCCAACACATCCGATATGCCAGCTCATACCGCTGGTACACCTCCAACACATCCGATATGCCAGCTCATACCGCTGGTACAAACCTCCAACACATCCGATATGCCAGCTCATACCGCTGGTACACCTCCAACACATCCGATATGCCAGCTCATACCGCTGGTACAACCTCCAACACATCCGATATGCCAGCTCATACCGCTGGTACACCTCCAACACATCCGATATGCCAGCTCATACCGCTGGTACACCTCCAACACATCCGATATGCCAGCTCATACCGCTGGTACACCTCCAACACATCCGATATGCCAGCTCATACCGCTGGTACACCTCCAACACATCCGATATGCCAGCTCATACCGCTGGTACACCTCCAACACATCCGGGCTGTATCACAACCGGCCGTGATTGGGAGTCCCATAGGGCGGCGCACAATTGGCCCAGCGTCGTCCGGGTTTGACCAGTGTAGGCTGTCATTGTAAATAAGAATTTGTTCTTGACTGACTTGCCTAGTTAAATAAAGGTTAAATAAAAAATCTGCTATGTGGTTGTCGGCAAACGCTGGTTAAAGCTCCATCTGAATGGATCCAGGCCTTAGACTAAAGGTTGTACTTCTGACAGTCCAGTTGTCACAGGTTGTTTTGTATTGTCACTCCTGTCACCCAATGATAGCTTTCAGATGGAGAAAGAGAATAGGGGGGAGAGAGAGAGAGATCATCCTTCAGTTCCCTTCCTAAGACATCCTCTACCCCATCACTAGACCAGACCTGGGTCAAGTACATTCAACTTGAGGTGCGCTTGATTTAGCTTGTCCACTACAATGGAATAGTTCCAAAAGTACAAACTCTGCCCAACACTCTAAATCAAGAGCACCCCTTGTATTTGAATGTACTGTATTTGACCCAGGTCTGTTTTAGACAGATGTTCAATAAGAGATGGAATGTTCAACAAAGATGTACATTTAAATAATATGCAACCTGATTATATTGTATATGAAGAGTATACCTACAAAATCCAAACTATAAATATATATATGTAACCATACTGATGCATTTAATATATATGTAACTATCTACATATTTGCTGTTGTTTGCGACGTCTGTTTGTTCTCATATAATCTATATTGATATGAATCATATTTTATCGTACCTAAATTGCATTTGCACTCGCACTATGAAGACTAAATGATGAAGTAACATTTTATTTGGTATGAGATGATTTTTAGCCCTTTGAGGAATAAAGCCAGTCCCTCTGTGTCTAAGGCCTGGATTTATTCTGATCCACGTTAGATCCGCCTTATAGCGCGATTTGACATTTAAAGGTAATTTCCTATTGAGCCGACATATGCAGCGTTTACGGTGAATGGGGTTTCTGCGAAAGTGGGAACATTGCCTTTAAAAGTTGTATGGGGGCGATCAGATTGAATCTATTTGAAAGCTTTATGGGGGCGATCAGATTGAATCTATTTGAAAGCTTTATGGGGCGATCAGATTGAATCTATTTGAAAGTTGTATGGGGGCGATCAGATGGAATCTATTTGAAAGTTGTATGGGGGAGATCAGATGGAATCTATTTGAAAGTTGTATAGGGGAGATCAGATTAAATCTAGGCCTAAACTACATCTCTTCTCATATTTACACTTTCACTCCAGCCAGATACTAAAGAAAATAAATAGATCTATTTATGTTGCTCGTTATAACATTTTGTATAACACCGTATGTACAAACGCATTATTATGTAGCTGTATATAGTATGTAGCAGTGCTTACTGACCTATGGTATAGTATTAATCTGTTATTCACCTGTTGGCACTGCTGTTGTGTCTGAGATGACTAGACAGGATGAAGTCTAAAGACTGGACCTATTTATAACCCTATGATTCAGCTTGGGTGTAGCTGGCTAGTAGTATTCACATTAACCTGGTAACCTTGTATTGTAAAGCCGGGTATAATAGGGGTGCAGGCTTTTGCTCCATCCAGCAATAGCAAACTTGATTGACTCATAGGGATAGATTCAATCAGTTTTGCCTTAACGACATAGCAGTTTCATTGTTTTTATTTAGGCAATGTTGGAGGTGTCGAATTAGTAAATGGCTCCCGGTGTTCTACATATCACGGACATTGCCATTGGGTGCGCCGAGTCGCATTAGTAATAATCCCATGCAGCCTTGTTACAAGTTTGAACTTTTTTTTTTACATTTGAGTAATTTAGCAGACGCTCTTATCCAGAGCGACTTACAGTAGTGAGTGCTTATATTTTCATACTTTATTCGTACTGGTCCCGTGGGAATCAAACCCACAACCCTGACATTGCAAGCGCCATGCTCTACCAACTGAGCCCCATGCTCTACCAATTGAGCCCCATGCTCTACCAACTGAGCTCCATGCTCTACCAACTGAGCCCCATGCTCTACCAACTGAGCTCCATGCTCTACCAACTGAGCCCCATGCTCTACCACCTGAGCTCCATGCTCTACCAACTGAGCTCCATGCTCTACCAACTGAGCTCCATGCTCTACCAACTGAGCCCCATGCTCTACCACCTGAGCCCCATGCTCTACCACCTGAGCCCCATGCTCTACCACCTGAGCCCCATGCTCTACCACCTAAGCCCCATGCTCTACCAACTGAGCTCCATGCTCTACCACCTGAGCCCCATACTCTACCACCTGAGCTCCATGCTCTACCAACTGAGCTCCATGCTCTACCAACTGAGCCCCATGCTCTACCACCTGAGCTCCATGCTCTACCACCTGAGCCCCATGCTCTACCACCTGAGCCCCATGCTCTGCCACCTGAGCCCCATGCTCTACCACCTGAGTCCCATGCTCTACCACCTGAGTCCCATGCTCTACCACCTGAGTCCCATGCTCTACCACCTGAGTCCCATGCTCTACCACCTGAGTCCCATGCTCTACCACCTGAGTCCCATGCTCTACCACCTGAGCTCCATGCTCTACCACCTGAGCTCCATGCTCTACCACCTGAGCCCCATGCTCTACCACCTGAGTTCCATGCTCTACCATTTGAGCTCCATGCTCTACCACCTGAGCTCCATGCTCTACCACCTGAGCTCCATGCTCTACCATTTGAGCTCCACGGGAATGTGTGTTGTAACATACACCTTTGTTAGTCTGATATAAATCCGTATTTTTTAGTTTATTGATTTCTCAATTTGAGTGTCATAACTATATAGCCAACACTTTCTCGTTCTGAACTTCTAACGTGAGTGGGATGGGTGTGACGGGCTTCGCGACAATGACCACACGAGCAGCTGATCACCGATTTGACAGCTCTAAGCAGTTATACCTACGACACCACCAAAACAACAGCTATGCGGGTGTCCACTATTGCCATTTAATGCTTGATCTGAATGAATCTAGGTCATAGTCTTTGGACAGACTGTCATGTGATCAACATGTCTGTTATATTTCAGTGGGTAACGCAGGGAGGAAGCGCCAGGTTGGTGTGGATACACTTGTCAGAGTGTGTGTGTGTCCCAGACGGTGTCTTTAACACACTTGGCAGCAGCGCTGACCTCAGGAGAGTAACCTTCCCTTTAGAGACGTTAGCAACTTTGTTGTCTGAAAATGGCATTTGATAGCAGTGTGATTTATGAGTGTAATAAAGTGATGTTGCTGCATCTGAATGTGTGAGCTGCCAAGGGCCATACTGTCTGCTACAAGCACTTTTTAAAACGTTGACAATAGCTGTGAATGTGCCTGTGAACATGCAGCTACTATTGCCCTTGTCAAAATGGCATCCTTGAGTTGGGGAACAGTCGTAACTGCCAGTTTGGTGTGTCCCTTTTTAAGGGACATAAAAACAAAACTGACAGCTACATGGCTCGCTGAAATACCATCCCCTTAGGCCTGTGTGTGTCTGTGATGTGAATTGGTTGACATGAAGGACCTAATACTTGTTGAATGGCAGGCCTTAGTTTTGCAGCTCCAGTTCTATTGCTTGGTAGAGTAGAGGGGTTTGGGTGGCCAAGGTGAGTTACTACAATGGGACTCCACTAGAGGGATCTGTGTAAACTCAAGGTTCAGACAACGCTGGGTACGTTGATAAATGTATGCCTATCTGTCACCTACTACATATGTCTAAACTTCATACAGTTCAGTGTGGTTTTAATATTGGTTTCTCCACAAAACGCTGTTGTTGACAAGCATTCTGTTTATCTGTTGGTAGATGATGACATTTTCATAAGGCTTTTTGTCAGTGTAATGTCTCGATGTACCACCTGTCATAGGCCTTCTGTCCTCTCTGACGTCTCCTCTAGTCTGTACTGATGGAGTAAAACACAATAACACAGTATATCAGCCTTCTGTCCTCTGACGTCTCCTCTAGTCTGTACTGATGGAGTAAAACACAATAACCCAGTATATCAGCCTTCTGTCCTCTCTGACGTCTCCTCTAGTCTGTACTGATGGAGTAAAACACAATAACCCAGTATATCAGCCATCTGTCCTCTCTGACGTCTCCTCTAGTCTGTACTGATGGAGTAAAACACAATAACCCAGTATATCAGCCTTCTGACGTCTCCTCTAGTCTGTACTGATGGAGTAAAACACAACAACCCAGTATATCAGCCTTCTGTCCTCTGACGTCTCCTCTAGTCTGTACTGATGGAGTAAAACACAATAACCCAGTATATCAGCCATCTGTCCTCTCTGACGTCTCCTCTAGTCTGTACTGATGGAGTAAAACACAATAACCCAGTATATCAGCCTTCTGTCCTCTCTGACGTCTCCTCTAGTCTGTACTGATGGAGTAAAACACAATAACCCAGTATATCAGCCTTCTGTCCTCTCTGACGTCTCCTCTAGTCTGTACTGATGGAGTAAAACACAATAACCCAGTATATCAGCCTTCTGTCCTCTCTGACGTCTCCTCTAGTCTGTACTGATGGAGTAAAACACAACAACCCAGTATATCAGCCTTCTGACGTCTCCTCTAGTCTGTACTGATGGAGTAAAACACAATAACCCAGTATATCAGCCTTCTGTCCTCTCTGACGTCTCCTCTAGTCTGTACTGATGGAGTAAAACACAACAACCCAGTATATCAGCCTTCTGACGTCTCCTCTAGTCTGTACTGATGGAGTAAAACACAATAACCCAGTATATCAGCCTTCTGTCCTCTCTGACGTCTCCTCTAGTCTGTACTGATGGAGTAAAACACAATAACCCAGTATATCAGCCTTCTGTCCTCTCTGACGTCTCCTCTAGTCTGTACTGATGGAGTAAAACACAATAACCCAGTATATCAGCCTTCTGTCCTCTCTGACGTCTCCTCTAGTCTGTACTGATGGAGTAAAACACAATAACCCAGTATATCAGCCATCTGTCCTCTCTGACGTCTCCTCTAGTCTGTACTGATGGAGTAAAACACAATAACCCAGTATATCAGCCTTCTGTCCTCTGACGTCTCCTCTAGTCTGTACTGATGGAGTAAAACACAATAACCCAGTATATCAGCCTTCTGTCCTCTCTGACGTCTCCTCTAGTCTGTACTGATGGAGTAAAACACAATAACCCAGTATATCAGCCTTCTGACGTCTCCTCTAGTCTGTACTGATGGAGTAAAACACAACAACCCAGTATATCAGCCTTCTGTCTCACCTCAAACACCAACCACAACTCTGACAACTGTGTCATACTCCAATCCTTGTGGTTTCCACACATTTAATGTTGCTGTTGGGAGAGTGTCTATTTTAAAGGCCAGGATTGAATGAGCTCGTGGATTTTTGGACAACGTGCCATTTAAAGGTAATGAGCCGATATATGCAGCGTTTACCGTGAATGTGGTCTCCGCGAACGCTGGAACGTTGCCTTTAAAACGTGCATTGCCGACAAAAGCGGCATCGGATGGAATTCCGGCTAAAGTGCGTGCATCTACCACCCACTGGTTTTCAATGCCATCAACAACAGCAGCATATCACACTATTTAAGTTACATCACAATATTTATTTCTCAAATACATTATTAATTGGGAGACATTCAAAAAAACAAATTCATTACAATATGATGTGTCTTATCATGAAAAAGTAAAAAAAGCATTCTAGTACATAGAATTTTGATGAACTGTTGGTGCCTAGCTCTCTACACAAAGCTGCACAAGAGTCAATTAGTTTTATTCAACTGGCCACTGTCTATGTTCTAACCAGGCCAGGTGCAGGAGAGGGGCAGAGGGGAGTGGGAGAGAGATCTAAACTAGGACACTAGAGTGGCCTGTCTCTCTTCAGCTATGTCGCTACACAGATCATCCAACTGTACAGCCAACCATGTGCCATCTCTCTAGCGCAGGCCTTCACAAACTAGGTCCTGGGGTCCTAACTCATCGTCAAGCTTTATTTGAATCAGCTGTGTAGTGCTAGGGGGAAAAAAACAAAAACATGCGCTCAGGGAGGGGGCCCCAGGACCTAGTTTTGGAATCCCTGCTCTGGAGGATGTCTCCTCAAACCAACTATTGTCTGGCCTAAGGATTGTCATAGTTGTCTGGGATAAACAGTTGACTCAAGACTAAGTTGAAGATGGAGATATGTAACACAGTTATAAGACATTATGAACATAGGCCAGACCACATTAAAGAAAAAAAAACAGTATATATAATACTTTTTACATTAATAAATTAATACTGCCAGTGTAAAAAAGCGAAACAACAACATTATTTACTGTACCAAGAAAACTTGCTGAAAATCTCTACGATACACTATATATACAAAAGTATGTGGACAACGCTTCAAATTAGTGGATTCGGCTATTTCAGCCACACCTGACATGTGTATAAAATCGAGCTGACAGCCATGCAATCTCCATAGACAAACATTGGCAGTAGAATGGCCTTACTGAAGAGCTCAGTGACTTTCAACGTGGCACCATCATAGGATACCACCTTTCTAACAAGTCAGTTCGACAAATTTCTGCCCTGCTGGAGCTGCCCGGGTCAACTATAAGTGCTGTTATTGTGAAATGGAAACGTCTAGGAGCATCAATGGCTCAACCGTGAAGTGGTAGGCCACAGATTCACAGAATGGGATCGCCGAGTGCTGGAGTGCATAGAGGCCACACAAAAATCGCCTGTCCTCTGTTGCAACACTCATAACTGAGTTCCAAGCTGTCTCTGGAAGCAACGTCAACACAAGAACTGTTTGTCAGGAGCTTCATGAAATGGGTTTCCATGGTCGAGCAGCCGCACACAAGCCTAAGATCACCATGCGCAATGTCGAGAGTCGGCGGGAATGGTGTGAAGCTCGCCAACATTGGACTCTGGAGCAGTGAAAACGTGTCCTCTGGAGTGATGAATCACGCTTCACCATCTGGCAGTCCGACGGACGAATCTGGGTTTGGCGGATGCCAGGAGAACGCTACCTGCCCGAATACCAGTGCCAACTGTAAAGTTTGGTGGAGGAGGAATAATGGTCTGGAGCTGTTTTTCATGGTTCGGGCTAGGCCCATTAGTTCCAGTGAAGGAAAATCTTAAAGCTAGAGCATACAATGACATTCTAGACGGTTCTGTGCTTCCAACTTGGTGGCAACAATTTGGGGAAGGCCCTTTCCTGTTTCAGCATGACAATGCCCCCGTGCAGAAAGCAAGCTCCATACAGAAATGGTTTGTCAAGATCGTTGTGGAAGAACTTGACTGACCTGCACAGATCCCTGACCTCAACCCCATCGAACACCTTTGGGATGAATTGGAATGCCAGGCTTAATCGCCTAACATCATTGCCCGACCTTACTAATGCTATTGTGGCTGAATGGAAGCAAGTCCCTGCAGCAATGTTCCAACATCTAGTGGAACGCCTCCCCAGTAGAGTGGATGCTTTTATAGCAGTAAGATGCAGCAGTAAAGGGGGGGACCAACTCCATATTGATGCCCATGATTTTGGAATGAGATGTTCCACGAGCAGGCGTCCACATACTTTTGGTCATGTAGTGTAGTTTGAAACACAATGTTAGGTGTGTGGAAGCACCACACAGCACTATGGTTAACCTCAAGAAAAATATTACCATATCAAAACTTCCGTCAACCACTTACCACAACATTGATCAACCAAACACTGTCAGATGATACATTTGTGGATATAGTTCATTCACATAAACAGTTGGCTTTTACACTGATTATAAAAATGTCATTGATGCTAGGTTTACTAGGCACAGTTACCACACACTTACAGTAGGTTAACTGTCATGATTGAAATGAAAGAGGTGAGAGGCATTGCTTTGACTTCCACACTTGCTGAAATGTTTAGCTGTTTCCAGGTTATGACAGTTGGCATAAAGTAATAATGACGAGTATAGGAGTTTTTTGAAAGCCTGGGATTCTTTCAGTTCTGAATCCAGGATTCTTAACTTGAGTTCAGGGTTCATGGTTTCAGTTTGAGGTCCATGGTTTGTGTTCATGTTTTGACTGCTGGGGGTTAGTAAGTTGAGTTCTGGGTTTTCAGTTCAGTTGTAGTGTGTCGAGAGCCCCGATGTTGTGGTTGTTGTGTGTGTGTGTGGGGGGGGGGAGTCCCCCATCTAGAGGTGTGTGTGTGTGTGTGTGTGTGTGGGGGGGGGGAGGCTCCCATCTAGAGGTGTGTGTGTGTGTCTGTGTGTGTGTGTGTGTGTGGGGGGGGGGGGAGTCCCCCATCTAGAGGTGTGTGTGTGTGTCTGTGTGGGGGGGGAGTCCCCCATCTAGAGGTGTGTGTCTGTGAACATGGTGTGTTCCTTCCTCACAGAGCTGAAGGCTTTGATGGCTTCAACAAACTCATCATCCTCCACATACTGCAACAGAAACAACATCATGGTTAGGAGATCATATAATGGAACACAATCTGAGATCATTAGTGGGATTTAAGCATTATATTGTAGGACTTTCTACTTCTCCCACTCTCACCAGTCCAGAGTTGTTCCCTCTCCTCTCCCTTTCCCACCTCTCACCAGTCCAGAGTTGTGTCCCCTCTCCTCTCCTCTCCCACCTCTCACCAGTCCAGAGTTGTGTCCCCTCTCCTCTCCTCTCCCACCTCTCACCAGTCCAGAGTTGTGTCCCCTCTCCTCTCCCTTTCCCACCTCTCACCAGTCCAGAGTTGTGTCCCCTCTCCTCTCCCACCTCTCACCAGTCCAGAGTTGTGTCCCCTCTCCTCTCCTCTCCCACCTCTCACCAGTCCAGAGTTGTGTCCCCTCTCCTCTCCTCTCCCACCTCTCACCAGTCCAGAGTTGTGTCCCCTCTCCTCTCCTCTCCTCTCCCACCTCTCACCAGTCCAGAGTTGTGTCCCCTCTCCTCTCCTCTCCCACCTCTCACCAGTCCAGAGTTGTGTCCCCTCTCCTCTCCCTTTCCCACCTCTCACCAGTCCAGAGTTGTCCCCTCTCCCTTTCTCACCTCTCACCAGTCCAGAGTTGTCCCCTTTCCCACCTCTCACCAGTCCAGAGTTGTGTCCCCTCTCCCTTTCTCACCTCTCACCAATCCAGAGTTGTGTCCCCCCTCCTTCTCAGTCCAGAGTCGTCTCCTCCCCCTCTCACCAGTCCAGAGTCGTCGCCTCCCCCTCTCACCAGTCCAGAGTTGTGCCCCTCCCCCTCTCATCAGTCCAGAGTCGTGTCCCCCCTCCTCCCCCTCTCACCAGTCCAGAGTCGTGCCCTCCCCCTCTCACCAGCCCAGAGTCTTGTCCTCCCTCCCCCATCAGAGACTTCCTGTCCTGTTCGATCAGCTGACTGACGCTGCGGTGCAGGGAGTTCTGGGAGTAGGCGTGGCTGAGCTGTGATTGGCTGGGCACGCGGAGGACCGACATGGGGCTGAACCGTGAGCCTCCGCCCACAATCTTACTGTCCGTCAGGCCCTGGGGGGGTGATGGGTAACAGGAAGTAGAGGTGGATGAAATGCAATGATATACCGACCTTCATCAACACAATCATCAGCCACACACCAATACAATAGAAGTATCCCACATACTAAAACATTAACCCACACACCAATACAATAGAAGTATCCCACATACTAAAACATTAACCCACACACCAATACAATAGAAGTATCCCACATACTAAAACATTAACCCACACACCAATACAATAGAAGTATCCCACATACTAAAACATTAACCCACACACCAATACAATAGAAGTATCCCACATACTAAAACATTAACCCACACACCAATACAATAGAAGTATCCCACATACTAAAACAGTATGTCACACATGTCCATATTAAATGGTCATTGTTAACCATTAAAATGTAAATTCTAAACAGAAGGACATAGGCCAGGCACAGCTGAATCAAGAATCACCCAAATCATCTCACCTCCAGGAGAAATCAATGACACCAGTTGATTGTAAACATGTTAGTCCGAGACTCAAATCATGCATGCTTCCATTTGGGGTTATAGGGTGGTACATGCACACTCTCATCCTGCCAAGTGTGTAAGAGTTAGTGGGATGCGTGCACACTCCCTTTCCGCCTTAACCAGTCAATAAGGTTGTATACAGTAGGGTGCATGCACACACTCCCTTTCCCCCTTAACCAGTCAATAAGGTTGTATACAGTAGGGCGCATGCACACTCCCTTTCCCCCTTAACCAGTCAATAAGGTTGTATACAGTAGGGCGCATGCACACTCCCTTTCCCCCTTAACCAGTCAATAAGGTTGTATACAGTAGGGTGCATGCACACACTCTCTCCCCTCCTACCTCATAGTTCATAGTGTAGCTCTTTAGAGTCACGTTGCTGTCCTCTAGACAGTCTGTTACCGTATCAAACTGCTGGGGCAGAGGCAGTGTGTGACACATCAGCTATGTGTGTGTGTGTGAGTGTGTGTGTGTGAGTTTGCAGTGCGTGTCAACTTAAGAGGAGGATACATACATACGGGTCATAACGGTGTTGAGTCACACATGTATTAATAACATGTAGAACAGGGATCATCAACTAGATTCAGCCGCAGGGCAATTTTTTTCTTGAGCGGAAGATCAGGGGGCCGGAACCTAATTACAATTTGCACACTGCAAATTGACCACAAGAAGCCCAAGCAGATATAATACTTGACTAAAACATAATCATTTCAAACCTTCCATTTGAATATGATCACATGTCTCTCTATTATGTGTGGGAATATTTGGGAACAGATTTCCAAAAATAAAAATCACTTGGAGCTGATTTGCTGGTGTTTTTAGTCTTTTATGTCCAACAACAAAACATTATTATTTTTTAAAATTATATATATATATTTTGGTAACACTTTACTTGACACCCAGCGTCATAACCTTTTATAATATGGTCATAACACTGTCATGACCCATATATTTAGACCAGCTGTGACATATAATGTGTTATTTTAGGGCTGGTTATGACACCTACAAAACCTACCACACAAGGCAAAACATTCCATTACACCATAGCCCACAGTATGTTTGTTATGGATACATTTATTTAAATGTACCTGTCACGTCCTGACCATATACTTAGGTATTTTTTGTATTATATTTGGTCAGAACGTGGCAGAGTTATGTTTGGTTATGGTATAGTGGGGTTGTGAGTGTTGGGTTAGGTTCTAGGTTAGGTTTTCTATGTGTAGGTGTATGTCTATGTTTGGTTAATTGGGGTTGGGACTCTCAGTTGAAGGCAGGTGTTGTCTATCTGCCTTTGATTGAGAGTCCCATATAGTGGGGTGTGTTTGTGTTTGGTATTTGTGGGTAATTGTATTTTGCACTGTGTTTTGTTTCACCTGTGAAACTGTCACCTTTCTCCTTTGCGTATTTATTTTGTTTTGTCGTTCCTATCTAAAATAAATATGATGTGGAACAGTCAACCTGCTGCGTATTGGTCATCGAGTGATTTCGATATATCTTCCGATGAGGGAGAATACGAGGATCGTGACAGTACCATATTAAATGACCATTGTAATTGTGCACACATTGATGTCAGACATGCACCTACCCCAATGCTCTGTTGCTGATGACTGGGATAAATGCAGGAGCAGATTTCATGAACATAAATGTGGGTTTTGACACTCTTATGTAGGTGTCATATCCAGCCATGAAATAACGCAATTTATGTCACAATAGGTGTAAATATGTGGGCCATGACAGTGTTATGACCATATTATGACAGGTTATGCCAAGTTATGTCAGCGGTTATGACATATTATGACATGGTTATTATGACTGTGTCATAACATGGTATGACACTGGCTGTCAAGTAAAGTGTTACCCGTTTTTTTTGGCTCAGAAAACTTGGAGGGCCAATTAAAATCACCCGTGGGATGCCAGTTGGGGAACCCTGATGTAGAAGCACACACGTGTTATTAGCATGTCGAGGCATACGTGTGTGGACAGAGACATATACAGACAGAGAGACAGGCTTACTGCAACAGTGGAGAGGTCAGTGAGGAGCAGAGTACTGGCGTGATGTTTAGAACACATGTCAGAATACGGCCTCTGAGAGGGAGGAGACAAGAGGAGGGGTAGGAGAGGAGAGCAGAAAGGACAAGTAGGAAAGAGGGCAAGGAGGAAGAACGGGAAGAAAAAGCGGAAGGCAAGAAGGAAATGGAATACAGAAAATAATGACAGAATATAAAAAGAAGGAAACTGAAATCGTCTGAAGCAAATATACAATTAGTTGTCAATGTCTTTACACACATTATTACCGTAATTTCCGGACTATTAAGCGCACCTGAATATAAGCCGCACCCACTGAATACATTTTTTATTTTTTATTTTGAACATAAATAAGCCGCACATGTCTATAAGCCGCAGGTGCCTACCGGTACATTGAAACAAATTAACTTTACACAGGCTTTAACGAAACACGGCTTGTAACAAAAATAAATAGGCTTTAACGAAACACGGCTTGTAACAAAAATAAATAGGCTTTAACGAAACACGGCTTGTAACAAAAAATACAAAATTAGCAGTAAGCTTCAGTTGTCTTTTTGCACTGAGTCAATTCCTCACGCTGCTGTTTCCAACATCTTATCATCGACTCATTAAGACCAAGCTCCCGTGCAGCAGCTCTATTTCCTTTTCCAACAGCCAGATCAATCGCCTTCAACTTGAAAGCTGCATCATATGCATTTCTCCGTGTCTTTGCCATGATGAGGGTGACAAAATGACTACCGTAATCAGAATGATGGGAAGTTTGAGAGCGCTCGATTTAATCTAAACAGTAAACAAAAAAGTTGTTTGACCTTAACCCGCTCGGCAATTTCATTGGTCTAATGAAAGCTTCATGCCGCCAAAAAACTGAGCACGTCACAGGATGTTTTTTTGGAGAAAAAAAATTTGAAAGCGGGAAAAATCCATATATTAGCCGCGTCATTGTTTAAGCCGCGAGGTTCAAAGCCTGGGGAAAAAGTTGCGGCTTATAGTCCGGAATTTACAGTACACATACAAAAAAGGATTCAGGCATTTCAGAACCACAAGAGAGCACCTCTGCTCGTACAAGATAACTGGGATGTCATCGCCCTCTAGTGGGTATGAGGCTGCCTGTTCACAAATCTTCAGTATAAGAAGAGTGTATATACTTAATTTAAAACATATGGACAGGTATTAGCAATGACAATATAGAACCATAACCACATTGCTAATACGTATTCCATCCTTTAAGGTCTACACAAAGTACCTAGCGTTACGGAGAGGGGGTGTTTGGAATTGGGTCTCTCTCTTACCATGTAAGCGTCTCCTCCCGCCTGGCTCCTCTTCTGCAGGGGGACGAGAGGGGGGCGTTCTCTAATGAAGGGTTCTTTCCTCAGGGCCCTCCTCAGCAGCAGGCCCAGCAGCACAGCCAGGACCAGGAGACCCAGAAAGACTAGCAGCAGGATGAACCACATCTCAGAGTAGACTGGAGGTCCCTGGGTCCCCACACCCTGCTTCCCTCCTGGGGTGGGCTCCACCGGACCTGGGAAGAGAGAGTGTGGAGGTGTGCAGCTTAGAGTAGGAATCTGATACACCCAAAGCCCACTTGCAGAGGTAGAAGGGTTAGCATAGAGCAGTGGTCACCAACCTTTCTGAGTCAAGATCACGTTCCAAAAAGTCCAAAAGCAAACCAAGATCTACTGCTCAGATGTGCAACATTAACCTCATAAAAACAGTTCTGTTGGAATGAGGTTTGTGCAGTAGGCTTAATACATTATCACAGCATATTCATTATATGCTTGACCTGCCAATATTGTTCTTCTCAGACCATATTATATTTCAAAACTCGAGCTTTGATAACAAAATAAATCAGTTGGTGTAGCACTTGCGAAGCACAGCTGAGGATACATTTAAATAATTTGCTTTTTTATTTTATTGGACTGATGTGTGTGAGAGAGAGAGAGAGAGAGAGAGAGATGCCTCTCACGAGATATATGCTCTCTCCATTCCTCCGGTGAGAGGGGACACCGTCTTCCACCTGATGGCCAAAATCGAGTCGCACAACATTATTTCTGCCTTATGCACAAATTCATGTTGTTCCTATGACCAGAGAAAGTGAAATATTCCTTGATATTAAAATAGACACTGAGAGCTGCTAATAATAAAAACGCAGGGCTGTCGATACACCTGGCTACTCATCATTGCAGCTGCAGCACTGGTTGAAGCACAAGTGGTTTAGCTCTCCTGGTACGCTGGGTAGGCGGAGTTTGTCTCTTCAAACTAATTCAGTGGTTCAAAATGGCAACACTGTGCCTACCAAGTGCACCAACAGCGCAAGAACAAAAATAGGAACGCAAGGCTTCATTGTTGGCGAAGATCGTCGACCAGTCGATTGCGAATGACCAGTTGGTGACGCATGGCATTGTGTGTGTGTGTGTGTGTGTGTGTGTGTGTGTGTGTGTGTGTGTGTGTGTGCTGTCTCACTCATGCCTGTAGCAGGACTGTATCTGATGATAGGGGTGCTGGCACTGCCAATGTCTGTAGTACAGGTCACCTGGAGGGAGAGGGCTGAGGGAGGGAGGGAGGGAGGGAGGGAGGGAGGGAGGGAGGGAGGGAGGGAGGAGAGAGATCTTTAAGAGTAGTAGAGTAGTGTTACAAAAACACTCATCTTCAGAACTAATCAGATGGAAAGATATTGCTCATAGAGGGACTGGGTATATGTGAGGTGTGTGTGTCTCTGTCTGTGTGTGTGTCTCTGTCTGTGTGTCTGTGTGTCTGTGTGTCTGTCTGTCTGTCTGTCTGTCTGTCTGTCTGTGTGTCTGTGTGTCTGTCTGTCTGTCTGTCTGTCTGTCTGTCTGTCTGTCTGTCTGTCTGTCTGTCTGTCTGTCTGTCTGTCTGTCTGTCTGTCTGTGTGTGTGTGTGTGTGTGTGTGTGTGTGTGTGTGTGTGTGTGTGTGTTGTCTCACTCTTCTCTGAGATGCGGGGTATATAGAGGTAGCTGTGGAAGCCAATGTAGACTCTCAGGCTGTTGTCTGTCAGAGAGTAGTCTCTCAGAAGACCGTTCAGAGAGAAAGAGGCACTCCAGTCCAGCCACACCAGAGTCAGGTTACTGTACACCTCAAATGGAGAGATATACTGAGGAGCTGGAGAAGAGAGGGAGAGAAAGAGAGAGAGAGAGTTAGTGTAGTAACAGTAGTCCAGTTGGAGGCGGTACTACCCATGTTGTTATAACAGGGCTAGGGCTAGAGGTCAGGGGTTAGATGTCAGGGCTAGATGTCTTACCCTCAGTGAGTGTAGTAACAGTCGTCCAGTTGGAGGCGGTACTACCCATGTTGTTAAAACAGGTAGCTCTGAGCTGGTAGCTGGAGTAGGGCTGCAGACCTGTTACGTTGTAGTTCCTGCCCCTCCCGAAGAACCGCGTTTCTATTGGTCCCTCCACACAGAGCGGTGGGACTGGCTGGGGAGGCTGGGGGCAGGAGGAACGAACATGCACCTCACAACTAGAGAGCGAGAGAGAGAGAGAGAGAGAGAGAGAGAAGGCAAAAGAGCAGAGTGAAAGAGGAAGCAGATGTGTTAATAAATATATATATTCTACCGTTCAAAAGTTTGGGGTCACTAAGAAAGGTCCTTGTTTTTGAAAGAAAAGCATTTTTTTTTGTCCATTAAAATAAAATAGATCAGAAATACAGTGTAGACATTGCTAATGTTGTAAATGACTATTGTAGCTGGACACTTTGAATGGAATATCTACATAGGCGTACAGAGGCCCATTATCAGCAACCATCACTCCTGTGTTCCAATGGCACGTTGTGTTAGCGAATCCAAGTTTATAATTTTAAAAGGCTAATTGAACATTAGAAAACCCTTTCGCAATTATGTTAGCACAGCTGAAAACTGTTGTCCTGATTAAAGAAGCAATACAGCATTTGTGGGTTCGATTACTGGCTCAAAATAGCCAGAAACAAAGACCTTTCTTCTGAAACTTGTCAGTCTATTCTTGTTCTGAGAAATGAAGGCTATTCCATGTGAGAAATTGCCAAGAAACTGAAGATCTCGTACAACGCTGTGTACTACTCCCTTCACAGAACAGCGCAAACTGGCGCTAACCAGAATAGAGAGAGGAGTGGGAGGCCCCGGTGCACAGCTGAGCAAGAGGACAAGTACATTAGAGTGACTAGTTTGAGAAACAGACGCCTCACAAGTCCTCAACTGGCAGCTTCATTAAATAGTACACGCAAAACACCAGTCTCAACGTCAACAGTGAAGAGGCGACTCCGAGTTCCTCTGTCCAGTGTCTGTGTTCTTTTTCCCATCTTCATTTTTTATTTTTATTGGCCAGTCTGAGATATGGCTTTTTCTTTGCAACTGTGAGATGCAGAATAGGTGAAAGGGAACTCCGCATGTTTGGTTCCCACCGTGAAGCATGGAGGAGGAGGTGTGATGGTGTGGGGGTGCTTTGCTGGTGACACTGTCAGGGATTTATTTAGAATTCAAGGCACACTTAACCAGCATGGCTACCACAGCAATACGCCATCCCAACTGGTTTGCGCTTAGTGGGACTATCATTTGTTTTTCAACAGGAAAATGACCCAACACTCCTCCAGGTTGTGTAAGGGCTGTTTGACCAAGGAGATTGGTGGAGTGCTGCATCAGATGACCTGGCCTCCACAATCACCCAACCTCAACTCAGTTGAGATGGTTTGGGATGAGTTGGACCGCAGAGGGAAAGAAAAGCAGCCAACAAGTGCTCAGCATATGTGGGAACTCTTTCAAGACTGTAAGAAAAGCATTCCAGGTCAAGCTGGTTAAGAGAATGCCAAGAGTGCAAAGCTGTCATCAATGCAAAGGGTGGCGCTACCTTGAAGAATCTCAAATATAAAATATATTTTGATTTGTTTAACACTTTTTTGGTTGTTACATGATTCCATATGTGTTATTTCATCGTTTTGATGTCTTCTCTATTATTCTACAATGTAGAAAATAGTCAAAATAAAGAAAAATCATGGAATGAGTAGGTGCGTTCAAACTTTTGACTGGTACTGTATGTGTTTGTGTTTCTCCCTCTACCTCTCTATGAGTCCGTTGGGGGCGAGCGGTTCGTCCCACTCCACCTGTACTGAGCGTGATGTCAGAGCCACTGGGCGAGGGGATGGCTGCTGTGCTGGGGGGGAGGCCTGGGTGCGCAGCTCACTCATGGGGCCCTGGCTGCAGCACTGGTAGCAGGTACAGGCCTCTACTCCTACCCAGTACTGAGTGTATGGACTCAGACCATGGAGGGTCTGCTGACGAGATGTCCCCTCTGACAGCTGAGAGAGAGACAGAGAGAGAGCCATAGAGAGATTGTCACAGAAAAGTTATCTCTTCGGTGTGTGCTTGTGTGTTACCCGTGTATGTGTGTGTGTTACTAGTGCGTGTGTGTCTCAATAGTGTTTGTTACCAGAGCATGTGTGTGTTACCAGACTGTGTGTATGTTACCAGATTGTGTGTGTGTGTTACCAGAGTGTGTGTGTTACCAGTGTGTGTGTAGCGTTGGGGCCCTGTGAGAACACCCTGTAGAGGCTGACGATGCCATTGGGCCTTGTGGGGGGGCGGATGTCAACAACAGCCGAGGTTGCTAAGATACGCAGGAAGGTTGGTGGGCCAACACCCTCAGGAGGGGCGGGACCTGTTCTCCCATTGGCCCATTGGCTTCCTGAACGACCAACAGAATTCACCACCCAAACCTGTCAATAAAAAAATTAATAACACAACTTTAGGATTATGTTACGTTTATGACAAGTATGTTATCATCGTACAAAATCAAAGCAGTGGTCACTAACCCAGCAGGCTTTTGTTCCAGCACTAACACACTAAACACTTGTACTAACACAATTGCTAATCTGAAAAAACTGGGAAAAGTCCCCTTGCTGCTCATTCATGAGGCTGTATCAGGAGTCCTCCATCAATGTACCTGACTAGGTCTAAGAGTTAGTCCCCTGTCTGTGTGAGTCTACTCCCATCGCTGTCACCTGACTAAAAGAGTCCACTTCAGTCACTGTACCTTTTGTGTGTGTGTGTGTGTGTGTGTGTGTGTGTGTGTGTGTGTGTGTGTGTGTGTGTGTGTGTGTGTGTGTGTGTGTGTGTGGTGTGTGTGTGTGTGTGTGTGTGTGTGTGTGTGTGTGTGTGTGTGTGTGTGTGTGTGTGAGAGAGAGAGAGAGAAAAGAAGTCAGATGTTTTACGTGCACCCAGCCAGTTGTGTTTTTTGTTTGTTTATTTGCTTTGTTTGTAACTTATTTTTTTACTCATTTTGTACATAATGTTGCCGTTACCGTCTCTTTTGACCGAAAATAACTTTGAGACGTCAGGACTGCGATTATTCACCATGGACTAGCAGAATCCTTTTTCTTCTTTCACAACTCTGATGAGCCCGACACGAAGGGTACACTGCTTCCTCGG
This sequence comes from Salmo trutta, assembly GCF_901001165.1. Taxonomy (NCBI): domain Eukaryota; kingdom Metazoa; phylum Chordata; class Actinopteri; order Salmoniformes; family Salmonidae; genus Salmo; species Salmo trutta. The sequence continues at coordinate 28,334,062 of NC_042989.1, forward strand.
GAACAGGCCCCGATCACCGAGATCTGCGTGAAGAGGAGGAGGAGAAAGAGGGGCCGAAGGACGGGCTGCCTTCTGAGAATTCCTAGGTGATTGAATAAGCCCCCACTTCCCTCCATTCTGCTAGAAAATGTGCAATCGTTGGAGAATAAAATCATCGAGTTACGCGGAAGATTAAACTACCAATGGGACATTAAAAATTGTAACATCTCATGCTTCGCGGAGTCGTGGCTGAACGCCGACAATATCAACATACAGCTGGCTGGTTATACGATGTACCGGCGGGATAGAACAGCGGCGTCTAGTAAGACAAGGGGACAAGGGTCTATGTATATTTGTAAACAACAGCTGGTGCATGATATCTAAGGAAGTCTCGAGCTATTGCTCGCCTGAAGTAGAGTATCTCATGATAAGCTGTAGACCACACTACCTACCGAGAGAGTTTTCATCTGTATTCTTTGTAGCTGTTTACAGACCACCACAGTCCGAGCCTGGCACTAAGTCCGCACTCAATGAGCTGTATTCCACCATAAGCAAACAAGAAAACGCTCACCCAGAGGCGGTGCTCCTAGTAGCCGGGGACTTTAATGCAGGGAAACTTAAATCAGTTTTACCAAATTAATATCACCAAATTAATATCAGCATGTTAAATGTGCAACCAGAGGAAAAAATCTCTGGACCACCTTTACTCCACACACTGTCACGTCCTGACCAGTATAAGGGGTTATTGGTTATTGTAGTTTGGTCAGGACGTGGCAGGGGGTATTTGTTTTATGTGGTTCGGGGTTTAATGGGATATGTATTTATGTAAGAGGGGTGTTTGATTTATGTGTTCCGAGGTTTTTGGGTAATGTTCTTGTTTTGTATTTCTATGGTTTTCTATGTTGTGTATTTCTTTGTGTTGGCCTGGTATGGCTCTCAATCAGGAACAGCTGTACATCGTTGTTGCTGATTGAGAGTCATACTTAGGTAGCCCTGTTTCGCCTGTCCCTTTGTGGGAAGTTGTTTTTGCATAGCTGTGTGTATAGCCTGCAAGAATGTTTTGCTGTCGTGCGTTTTTCTTGTTTTTGTGTTCTCTTCAAATAAAAGTTTAAGATGAGCACTCAACCCGCTGTGCCTTGGTCTACTCCCTTCGACGGCCGTTAGAGACGCATACAACGCTCTCCCTCACCCTCCATTTGGCAAATCTGACCATAATGCTATCCTCTTGATTCCTGCTTACAAGCAAAAATTAAAACAGGAAGCACCAGTGACTAGATCAATAAAAAAGTGGTCAGAGGAAGCAGATGCTAAGCTACAGGACTGTTTTGCTAGCACAGACTGGAATATGTTCCGTGATTCCTCCGATGGCATTGAGGAGGACACCACATCAGTCATTGGCTTCATCAATAAGTGCATCGATGACGTCATCCCCACAGTGACCGTATGTACATACCCCAAACAGAAGCCATGGATTACAGGCAGCATCTGCACTGAGCTAAAGGCTAGAGCTGCCGCTTTCAAGGAGCGGGAAATCACGCTATGTCCTCCAACGAATCATCAAACAGGCAAAGCGTCAATACAGAACTAAGATCGAATTATACTACACCGGCTCCGACGCTCGTCGGATGTGGCAGGGCTTGCAAACCATTACAGACTACAAAGGGAAGCACAGCCAAGAGCTGCCCAGTGACACGAGCCTACCAGACGAGCTAAACTACTTCTATGTTTGCTCCAAGGCAAATAACACTGAAACAAGCATGAGAGCACTAGCTGTTCCAGAAAACTGTGTGATCACCCTCTCCACAGCCGATTTGGGTAAGACCTTTAAACAGGTCAACATTCACAAGGCCAGATGGATTACCAGGACGTGTACTGCGAGCATGAGTTGACCAACTGGCAAGTGTCTTCACTGACATTTTCAACCTCTCCCTGTCCGAGTCTGTAATACCAACATGTTTTAAGCAGACCACCATAGTTCCTATGCCCAAGAACACTAAAGTAACCTGCCTAAATGATTACCGACCCGTAGTGCGCACGTATGTAGCCATGACGTGCTTTGAAAGGCTGGTCATGGCTCACATCAACACCATCATCCCAGAAACCCTAGACCCACTCCAATTTGCATACCGCCCCAACAGATCCACAGATGATACAATCTCTATGCACTCCACACTGCCCTTTCCCACCTGGACAAAATGAACACCTATGTGAGAATGCTATTCATTGACTACAGCTCAGCGTTCAACACCATAGTGCCCTCAAAGCTCATCAATAAGCTAAGGACCCTGGGACTAAACACCTCCCTCTGCAACTGCATCCTGGACTTCCTGACGGGCCATCCCCAGGTGGTAAGGGTAGGTAATAACACATCCGCCACGCTGATCCTCAACACAGGGGCCCCTCAGGGGTGCATGCTCAGTCCCCTCCTGAACTCCCCCTTCACCCATGACTGCATGACCATCATTAAGTTTGCTGATGACACAACAGTGGTAGGCCTGATCACCGACAACAACGAGACAGCCTATAGGGAGGAGGTCAGAGACCTGGCCGTGTCGTACCAGTACAACAACCTCTCTCTCAACTTGACCAAGACAAAGGAGATGATTGTGGACTACAGGAAAAAGAGGACCCAGCACGCCCCCATTCTCGAGAGAGCTTCAAGTTCTTTGGTGTCCACATCACCAACAAACTAACATGGTCCAAGCACACCAAGACAGTCGTGACGAGGGCACAACAAAACCTATTTCCCCTTAGGAGACTGAAAAGATTTGTTGGCATGGGTCCTCAGATCCTCAAAAAGTTCTACAGCTGCACCATCGAGAGCATCCTGACTGGTTGCATCACTGCTGCACCCCCCACCCCTTTACACCACTGCTACTCTTTGTTGTCATCTATGCATAGTCACTTTAATAACTCTACCTACATGTACATACTACCTCAACTAACCGGTGCACTCACACATTGACTCTGTATCGGTACCGCCCTGCATATAGTCTCGCTATTGTTATTTTACTGCTGCTCTTTAATTATTTGTTACCTTTATTCCTTATTCTTATCCATATTTTTTTGAAACTGCATTGTTGGTCAGGGGCTCGTAAGTAAGCATTTCACTGTAAGGTCTACACCTGTTGTATTCGGCACATATGACTAATAAAATTTGATTTGATGTGAGTGTGAGTGTGTATGTGAGTGAGTGTATGTGTGAGTGTGTGTGTGCGAGTACATCTTTAGAATGCAGTGAGAGTGAGTGCCAGCTACAGGTGAACTGAGGAAGATGTCCACTGTCAACCCCTCACCTTCTCGCTGGAGAACTGTCACACAGTGGGAGACAGGAGGAGGACAGAGAGGGAAGAGGGTTACAATTGAGACAACGTGCAGAGAAATACAGTAATGAAGAGAGAGTGAGAGTAGGAGGTAACAGAATGGAGAAAGAGAGTGAGAGTAGGAGGTAACAGATGGGAGAAAGAGAGAGAGAGTAGGAGGTAACAGAATGGAGAAAGAGAGAGAGAGAGTAGGAGGTAACAGAATGGAGAAAGAGAGAGTGAGAGTAGGAGGTAACAGATGGGAGAAAGAGAGAGAGAGTAGGAGGTAACAGAATGGAGAAAGAGAGAGAGAGAGTAGGAGGTAACAGAATGGAGAAAGAGAGAGTGAGAGTAGGAGGTAACAGATGGGAGAAAGAGAGTGAGAGTAGGAGGTAACGAAGAGAGAGTGAGAGTAGGAGGTAATGACGGGAGAAAGAGGTACAAAGAGAGCGAAATAAGAAAGTGCTTCTCTCCATTGAACAAGCATTGCCCTTCACCAGTTTGCTGCCTCCTCCTGCTCTTAGAACCTACAACCCCTAACCCAGACAACTGCAGGTGTCCATCTCTCTCTCTCTCTCTCTCTCTCTCTCTCTCTCTCTCTCTCTCTCTCTCTCTCTCTCTCTCTCTCTCTCTCTCTCTCTCTCTCTCTTTCTTTCTCTCTCTCTTCAGCTCTCTCCATCTCTCTTTCTCCATCTTTCTCTCTCTTTCTCTGTACGTCTCTAACCAAGATCCATCAGTCAAACTCGTCAAACCAGCACTCACCAACACAGCCCCTCTCTCTATGCATTTACATTACAATTATATTTCACCTTCATCAAGGAGTAACACCGCCCCACACTCACACTCCCCATAATCCCTCCCACACTCACACTCCCCATAATCCCTCCCACACTCACACTCCCCATAATCCCTCCCACACTCACACTCCCCATAATCCCTCCCACACTCACACTCCCCATAATCCCTCCCACACTCACACTCCCCATAATCCCTCCCACACTCACACTCCCCATAATCCCCCCCACACTCACACGCCCCATAGTCCACACTCACACGCCCCATAATCCCCCCCACACTCACACGCCCCATAATCTCCCCCACACTCATACGCCCCATTGTCCTCCCCACACTCACACTCCCCATAGTCCCCCCACACTCACACGCCCCATAGTCCCCCCACACTCACACGCCCCGTAGTCCCCCCACACTCACTCGCCCCATAGTTCCCCCACGGCCCATAGTCCCCCCCACACTCACACGCCCCATAGTCCCCCCACGCCCCATAGTCCCCCCCACACTCACTCGCCCCATAGTCCCCCCCACACTCACACGCCCCATAGTCCCCCCCCACACTCACACTCCCCATAATCCCTCCCACACTCACACTCCCCATAATCCCCCCCACACTCACACGCCCCATAGTCCACCCACACTCACACTCCCAATAATCCCCCCCACACTCACACGCCCCATAGTCCACCCACACTCACCATAATCCCCCCACACTCACACGCCCCATAGTCCACCCACACTCACACTCCCCATAATCCCCCCCACACTTACACGCCCCATAATCTCCCCCACACTCACACGCCCCATAGTCCCCCCCCACACTCACTCGCCCCATAGTCCCCCCCACACTCACTCGCCCCATAGTCCCCCACACTCACTCGCCCCATAGTCCCCCCACACTCACACGCCCCATAGTCCCCCCCACACTCACTCGCCCCATAGTCCCCCCACACTCACACTCCCCATAGTCCCCCCCACGCCCCATAGTCCCCCCCACGCCCCATAGTCCCCCCACACTCACACGCCCCATAGTCCCCTAGTCCCCCCACACTCACACGCCATAGTCCCCCCACACTCACACGCCCCATAGTCCCCCACACTCACTCGCCCCATAGTCCCCCCCACACTCACACTCCCCATAGTCCCCCCACACTCAAACTCCCCATAGTCCCCCCACACTCACACGCCATAGTCCCCCCACACTCACACGCCCCATAGTCCCCCACACTCACTCGCCCCATAGTCCCCCCACACTCACACGCCCCATAGTCCCCCCCACAATCACTCGCCCCATAATCCCCCCCACACTCACACGCCCCATAGTCACCCACACTCACACTCCCCATAATCCCCCCCACACTCACACGCCCCATAGTCCACCCACACTCACACTCACCATAATCCCCCCCACACTCACACGCCCCATAGTCCACCCACACTCACACTCCCCATAATCCCCCCCACACTTACACGCCCCATAATCTCCCCCACACTCACACGCCCCATAGTCCCCCCCCACACTCACTCGCCCCATAGTCCCCCCCACACTCACTCGCCCCATAGTCCCCCACACTCACTCGCCCCATAGTCCCCCCACACTCACACGCCCCATAGTCCCCCCACACTCACTCGCCCCATAGTCCCCCCACACTCACACTCCCCATAGTCCCCCCCACGCCCCATAGTCCCCCCCACGCCCCATAGTCCCCCCACACTCACACGCCCCATAGTCCCCTAGTCCCCCCACACTCACACGCCATAGTCCCCCCCACACTCACACGCCCCATAGTCCCCCACACTCACTCGCCCCATAGTCCCCCCACACTCACTCGCCCCATAGTCCCCCCACACTCACACTCCCCATAGTCCCCCCACACTCAAACTCCCCATAGTCCCCCCACACTCACACGCCATAGTCCCCCCACACTCACACGCCCCATAGTCCCCCCCACTCACTCGCCCCATAGTCCCCCACACTCACACGCCCCATAGTCCCCCCACACTCATACTAACCTCCCCCATAATCCCCCCCACACTCACAACGCCACCATAGTCCACCCACTACGTCACACTCCCATAATCCCCCGCCACACTCACTCGCCCCAATAGTCCCCCCCACACTCACACGCCCCATATTCCCCCCACACTCACGAATCGCTCCCATAGTCCCCCCCACACTCACTCGCCCCATAGTCCTCCCCACACTCACTCGCCCATAGTCCCCACCCACACTCACACGCCCCATAGTCCCCCCACACTCACACGCCCCATAGTCCCCCCATACTCACACGCCATAGTCCCCCCACACTCACAAGCCATAGTCCCCCCACACTCACACGTCCCATAGTCCCCCCCCACCGCCCCATAGTCCCCACACGCCCACCCAACAAATAGTCACTACCCACACTCATCTCGCCCCAAAAGAAAAAAAATCCCGCCACACTCACTCGCCCCGAGAGTCCCACCCACACTCCTACATCCACGGCCCATAGTCCCCCCCCACACTCACACTCCCCATAAGGTCCGACCCCCACACTCACACCGCCCATA